>NC_069507.1:185288679-185604929 GCF_027579735.1 Bombina bombina | reverse complement strand
CTGAACAAGGAACATGAAAAACCCCTCCTATGGGCCTCATCAGTGAGGTGCAAACACATCCCTCTAAGCACACTGGGCAAGGAGTCCACGTCTGGTTTCCCCCATCACCCATAGGGAGACTTCCCCAGGGTCATATTAATTTGCTTACAAAGAGAGAAGCGCTCTACCAAGAACAGCTCATCAGCTAGTTCTATGGCGATTTACCACCCAGAAGCAGCCTCTTTTAGACCAGTTTGCTTTTCACAGAAGAAAACTTTCCTGAAGTATATCAGTCTGACCCCTGCCAAGTAAGGTCAGTCCAGCCCCGAAATACCAGGCCATTCTCCTCTGAACAAGGAACATGACAACCCCAGATGATCGTTTCGGCCGCCTATGGGCCTCGTCAGTGAGGTGCAGCCACATCCCTCTAAGCAGAGGCTGCTTCTAGGGTGATAACTAGCCATAGAACAAGCTATTATGCTATTGTCCGTTCCCGGTTGAGCACTTCTCTCTTTTTATTTATGCAAATTATGACTCTTAGGGAAGTCTCACTAAGTGTGATGCGGGAATCCAGACGTGGACCCATTGCTCAGTGTGCCTAGAGGGATATGGCTGCACCTCACTGATGAGGCCCACACTAGGCCGAAATGTACGTCTGGGGTTTTGCCGTTTATCTCGTTCAGAGAGGAATTGCCTGGTGTTTTGGGACTGGACTGTACTGTTAAGTCAGGATCAGACTGAAATGCTACAGGAAAGTTCTTTGTGAAAGGCACATAATGAGCAAAAAGAGGCTGCTTCTAGGATGGTAACTAGCCATAGAACAAGCTATTATGCTATTGTTCATTCCCAGGTTGAGCGCTTCTCTCTTTTTATTTATGCAAATTATGACTCTTAGGGAAGTCTCCCTAAGTGTAATGCAGGAATCCAGACGTGGACCCATTGCTCAGTGTGCCTAGAGGGATATGGCTGCACCTCACTGACAAGGCCCTCACTAGGCCGAAATGTACATTTGGGGTTTTGCCATTTCTCTCATTCAGAGAGGGATTGCCTGGTATTTCGGGGCTGGACTGTACTGATAAGTCAGGATCAAACTGATATGCTACAGGAAAGTTCTTCTTTGTGAAAGGCACATAATGAGCAAAAAGAGGCTGCTTCTAGGGTGGTAACTAGCCATAGAACAAGCTATTATGCTATTGTTCGTTCCCAGGTTGAGGACTTCTCTCTTTTTATTTAAGCTCTGTTCTTGTACTATTGTTTGCATGAGAGCAGGGGTGCAGTGACAATGCTGGGGAGACAGGTTTCTGGATGATATAACGGGGCTTCATAGAGTGCAAAAGTTTAAAAGAAAATTCCAATTAACTTTAATTATCAAATGCACTTATTTATCTTATTATCCTTTGTTGAAACATAAATCCTTTCTAAAAAGCATTTGAAGATAGGCTCAAAGACGTGCACATGTCTTTGGTATTATATACTGTATGTAATCTTACACATCATTGTTGCAAGCACTCTGCCATACAATAATCAAGACGTGCACTTTCCAGGAGAGCACATAAGTATGCTAAGTTTCAACAACAAAAACCCATAAAAGAACAAAAACGCACCTCCCATTCAAAAGTAAAAGTATAAAATTTAATGAAACATAAAAGGGCACTCAATTGCACGTACAGTGTTTAAGCATATCACTACCTTGTGGTATAATGAGTCCTTTTCCTGTCACTCCTCATAAGAACCCGGTTGCCAGTTCGCTGCTGCTGGTCTAACTCCTTATTAGGCAACGATTAGTGTCTAGTGTATTGTGGGCAACTACGGAAGCCAGATTTGGACAGAATTTCCTACGCGTTTCGTCCTTCCACGAAAGGACTTTTTCAAGGGAATAGTGACTACTAATGTGTTCTTTAAACTGCCATAGTGTGGATTTGTTTAAAAAAGTGTCCAATAAAACCAGACTATAAATTAGCACTCTCATACAGCATTTAATAGTTCACACTCTAAAAGAACCTCTCATCCTTTTAACTTCAAGCAGTCTTCCGTTTATATACTGACATACGCCATACTATTCATATATTGACTCAATAAAATCTTACTGTTAGCAGCAATATTTCAACATTACCATTTAATATTTAAAGAACCAATTTCTTAGTACCTTATTCTTCCCTCAATAATCCATACAGGGATACTCTATGCAGAAAAAAGGAAACAATAATTTAACAAGTACATATTCTTCTATGCATAGATGACGTACATCTGTTTCTTTGTAAGTCTATTGTACTATTAAAAGTAGGGATGGGCGAATGTTTCGCAACATTCGAAAAACGGCACGAATTTTAACACATTCGTTCGTTCGGTTTTGAATTTTACGATTACATTCGAAAATATTAGAATTCGAAAAATTCGAATTTAGATTGTAATAGTATTTCTAATGCTTTTTCTTTAAATGTAATATTCGAATTATGCAATATTCGAATTTGAAAAATTCGAATTTAGATTGTAATAGTATTTCTAATGCTTTTTCTTTA
This sequence comes from Bombina bombina, assembly GCF_027579735.1. Taxonomy (NCBI): domain Eukaryota; kingdom Metazoa; phylum Chordata; class Amphibia; order Anura; family Bombinatoridae; genus Bombina; species Bombina bombina. The sequence goes on along the minus strand of NC_069507.1, from coordinate 185,602,431 downwards.
AATGTAATATTCGAATTATGCAATATTCGAATTCGAAAAATTCGAATTTAGATTGTAATAGTACTTCTAATGCTTTTTCTTTAAATGTAATATTCAAATTATGCAATACGTGTATTCGAATTCGAAAAATTCGAATTTAGATTGTAATAGTATTTCTAATGCTTTTTCTTTAAATGTAATATTCGAATTATGCAATACGTGTATTCGAATTCGAAAAATTCGAATTTAGATTGTAATAGTATTTTATTCGAATTCAAAAAATTCGAATTTATATTCGAATTCGAAAAATTCGAATTTCGAATGTAGACATTCGATATAATTCTAAACATTCGAATTCGAAAGTGACATTCGAAAACTGCAAATAACATTCGATTTTCGAATTTTTAAGAATATTCGTTCTTATCGACATTCGAATTTAGAATTCGAATTTCGGTAATAACATTCGTTCTACATTCGAAATTCGAAAATTTGCACATTCGCCCATCCCTAATTAAAAGAGAACTGTTTCTAATGTACAATCCTGACTATCATTCTTAATATATAAACCTGACTATCATTTATCATATATATATGAAGCTTAAGCTCAATTATATGATGTCATTATCATTCAATGAGAGCTGAACATTGTAATATTTGGTTTTAAGTTTAAACAAAGAATAGGGGGAAAAATAGAATTTGGATTTTCTATTTAATTGTACATTCTGTCTGACTCATAAAATTTAATTTTGACTTTTATATTCATTGAAACAATATATTGAATATCAACAAGAAATGTGTGTGTTATAAGTTTAAGTTTTTTTCTTTTTGTTTCAACTTACTAGATGTTCAGGTTGCATTTTATGAGTAAGTAATTCAAAAATCCAGGCCTTTTGGAAGAGTTTACAATTTATTTCTTGCAGTAGCTTATCCATGCACACTTTTCCATTCTTCTAATAAATGTCAATCATTACAGGAAAAACATTTCAATAAAGTTCATTACTATAATCCAGAGTTAGAAGTATCTGAAAAATCAAGATTCCTATAGAAATGAAACTATGGATAGAAGGGATGAGTGAATGTCACTATTTTGAATGACAGAGCATAATTTCCCCTTGACATTTGAATATCTCTGGAGAAAAAAAACGGTAACATTTGAATATTGGTTGTAACATTTGAATACTACCCTGAAAATGAATTCTGACAGACTTACATTGAAATCTAAAAGAATCAACATTTCAGTTAAGGGAGTTAACCTTTATTTAAAATGTTGAATGTTCAGAGCACATTCAAAGTACTTTTAAGGAAAACAAATGCAGTCAATATTGATTATTTTAAATGAATGTGCAAAAGCATTTCTCTATCCCTAATAAAAAGGTTAAAAAATGCAAAACAGCAACACTGTATAATATATCCAAACAGCTCTAAATTCCAACATAGGTAATAAAAACACAGACCACGTTTCAGGCCTTACGCTCATAGGGGCCAAATTATCAATTCCGTATGGAGCTTGATGCCAAGGTTTCCAAGGCGAGCCTTCAGGCTAAAGACCGCTGCTCCATAACTTGTCCGCCTGCTCTGAGGCTGCGGACATCAATCTGCCTGATCCTATACGATCGGGCTGATTGACACCACCTGCTAGCGTCCAATTGGCCGTGAATCTGCAAGGGGGCGGCATTGCACAAGCAGTTCACAAGAACTGCTTGTGCAATGATAAATACTGACAGTGTATGCTGTTGGCATTTATTGATGTGCGGCGGACATGATACGCTACACCGTATCATGTCCGCTCGCACTTTAATAAATCGGCCCCTTAGTCATGTCATAAAACGTGGCCTGTGTTTTACTCCCTATGTTGGAATAAAGAGATGTTTGGACACTTAGCACAGTGCTGCTGTTTTGCATTTTTTTATGGATTAATTCTGGATTTGCAGGACCCTATAGCAACCTCGTTGACAATAGGACTGCTGGATCAAATATTGTACCTACTAATAAGGTTGAGATCTCAGATTTTACAACACATTGGGCCAGATTACAAGTGGAATGATAATTTTTTATTGCTTATGAGCGATAACTGCATTTAATGTATTAAATTATCACTCTCTGGTTGGTATTGCAAGTTGAAAGTAAAAAGTTAGCAAGAGAGCAAAAACTCAGGAGAGCTTACTTTAAGGGGTCAATTTATTAAAGTCTGGCAGACATGATATGCTGTAGTATATCATGTCCGCCAGACATCGCTGAATGCGGACAGCATACGCTGTCCATATTCAGCATTGCACAAGCAGTTCTAGTGGACTGCTTGTGCGATACCACCACCGGATTGCTGTACGCTGCCTAAGAGGTGGCGTATGAGTTAAGGAGCAGTGGTCTATAGACCGCTGCTTCTTAACTCCTGTTTTAGGCGAGCCTGAAGGCTCGCGCGGAAACAGGGTGAATTGGCCCAATTCGGCCAATAATAAAGTGACCCCTAAGACTTCAGATATTGTGAGCAAGCTAACTCCCTCTCCCCATAGACTTCTAAAGGGCACACTAAAGAAAGCATTTGTATTTATTGTGAGCAAGCTAACCTGACAATGTGCTAGATCAACTGTACTAAAGCCGAAGGTGTGTTGGGAATACTTCACATTCCTATGTTCTTTACTTAGAGGAAATTATTGTTTTTATTTTTAAATATATTTTTTGATATATATCTGACTATTTTATTTGTAAAATATATATTTATACCTATATATCTTTATGACTATATACAGAAATATATTAATTTCCACAAAGCAGACTAACGGCTAGATTTAGAGTTTGGCGTTAGCCGTCAAAACCAGCGTTAGAGGCTCCTAATGCTGGTTTGGGCTACCGCTGGTATTTAGAGTCAGTCAGGAAAGGGTCTAACGCTCACTTTCCAGCCGCGACTTTTCCATACCGCAGATCCCCCTACGCCATTTGCGTATCCTATCTTTTCGATGGGATCTTTCTAACGCCGGTATTTAGAGTCTTGGCTGAAGTGAGCGTTAGAAATCTAACAACAAAACTCCAGCCGCAGAAAAAAGTCAGGAGTTACGAGCTTTCTGGGCTAACGCCGGTTCATAAAGCTCTTAACTACTGTGCTCTAAAGTACACTAACACCCATAAACTACCTATGTATCCCTAAACCGAGGTCCCCCCACATCGCCGCCACTCTATTAAATTTTTTAACCCCTAATCTGCCGACCGCACACCGCCGCCACCTACGTTATCCCTATGTACCCCTAATCTGCTGCCCCTAACACCGCCGACCCCTATATTATATTTATTAACCCCTAATCTGCCGCCCCCAACGTCGCCTCCACCTACCTACAATTATTAACCCCTAATCTGCCGACCGGACCTCACCGCTACTATAATAAAGTTATTAACCCCTAATCCGCCTCACTCCCGCCTCAATAACGCTATAATAAATAGTATTAACCCCTAATCTGCCCTCCCTAACATCGCAGACACCTAACTTCAAGTATTAACCCCTAATATGCCGACCGGACCTCGCCGCTACTATAATAAATTTATTAACCCCTAAAGCTAAGTCTAACCTTAACACTAACACCCCCCTAAGTTAAATAAATTAACTCTTATTAAATAAATTATTCCTATTTAAAGCTAAATACTTACCTGTAAAATAAACCCTAAGATAGCTACAATGTAATTAATAATTACATTGTAGCTATTTTAGGATTTATATTTATTTTACAGGTAACTTTGTATTTATTTTAGCTAGTTAGAATAGTTATTAAAAAGTTATTAACTATTTAATAACTACTTAGCTAAAAGAAATACAAAATTACTTGTAAAATAAATCCTAACCTAAGTTACAATTAAACCTAACACTAAACTATCATTAAATTAATAAAATAAATTAACTACAAATAACTATAATTAAATATAATTACATAAACTAACTAAAGTACAAAAAATAAAAAAAGCTAAGTTACAAAAAATAAAAAAAATATGTTACATTTTCAAAATATTACAACAATTTTAAGCTAATTACACCTAATCTAAGCCCCCTAATAAAATAACAAAGCCCCACAAAATAAAAAAATCCCCTACCCTATTCTACATTAAAAAAGTTCAAAGCTCTTTTACCTTACCAGCCCTTAAAAGACCAGAACAGCCAATAGAATGCAAGCTCAATCTGATTGGCTGATTGGATCAGGCAATCGGATTGAACTTGAATCTGATTGGCTGATTCCATCAGCCAATCAGATTTTTCCTACCTTAATTCCGATTGGCTGATAGAATCCTATCAGCCAATCGGAATTCGAGGGACGCCATCTTGGATGACGTCCCTTAAAGGAGCCTTCATTCGTCGGTAGTCCGTCGGGGAAGAAGGATGTTCCGCGTCGGCGGAATGAAGATGGATCCTGAAGAAGAAGATTGAAGACCCCGCTTGGAAGATGACATCGCACGGATGGAAGACTTCTTCAGCGCCGCCTGGAGGATGACTTCATCGGATGGAAGACTTCTTCAGCGCCCCTTGGAGGATCACTTCTGCCGCTCCGGATCTCTTCTTCGGTTCCATCGGTGGCTCGGCTGAGTGAAGATGACTCAAGGTAGGATGATCTTCAGGGGGTAGTGTTAGGTTTTTTTAAGGGGGGTTTGGGTTAGATTAGGGGTATGTGGGTGGTGGGTTTTAATGTTGGGGGGTTTGTATTTTCTTTTACAGGCAAAAGGGCAGTTTTCTTTGGGGCATGCCCCACAAAAGGCCATTTTAAGGGCTGGTAAGGTAAAAGAGCTTTGAACTTTTTTAATGTAGAATAGGGTAGGGAATTTTTTTTATTTTGGGGGCTTTGTTATTTTATTAGGGGGCTTAGATTAGGTGTAATTATCTTAAAATTGTTGTAATATTTTTAAAATGTTTGTAACTTATTTTTTTTATTTTTTGTAACTTAGCTTTTTTATTTTTTGTACTTTAGTTAGTTTATGTAATTGAATTTAATTGTAGTTATTTGTAGTTAATTTATTTTATTAATTTAATGATAGTGTAGTGTTAGGTTTAATTATAACTTAGGTTAGGATTTATTTTACAGGTAAATTTCTCTTTATTTTAGCTAGGTAGCTATTAAATAGTTAATAACTATTTAATAGCTATTGTACCTAGTTAAAATAAATTGAAAGTTGCCTGTAAAATAAAAATAAATCCTAAAATAGCTACAATATAATTATTATTTATATTGTAGCTATATTAGGGTTTATTTTACAGGTAAGTATTTAGCTTTAAATAGGATTAATTTATTTAATAAGAAATAATTTATTTTGTTAGATAATAATTATATTTAATTTAGGGGGGTGTTAGTGTTAGGGTTAGACTTAGCTTTAGGGGTTAATAACTTTATTATAGTAGCGATGAGGTCTGGTCGGCAGATTAGGGGTTAAAACTTGAAGTTAGGTGTCGGTGATGTTAGGGAGGGCAGATTAGGGGTTAATACTATTTATTATAGCGTTATTGAGGCGGGAGTGAGGCGGATTAGGGGTTAATAACTTTATTATAGTAGCGGTGAGGTCCGGTCGGCAGATTAGGGGTTAATAAGTGTAGGTAGGTGGAGGCGACGTTGGGGGCGGCAGATTAGGCGTTAATAAATATAATATAGGGGTCGGCAGTGTTAGGGGCGGTAGATTAGGGGTTCATAGGGATAACGTAGGTTGCGGCTGTGTACGGAGCGGCAGATTAGGGGTTGAAAAAATATGCAGGGGTCAGCGATAGCGGGGGCGGCAGATTAGGGGTTAATAAGTGTAAAGTTAGGGGTGTTTAGACTCGGGGTGCATGTTAGGGTGTTAGAAGCAGACTTAGGAAGTGTTTCCCCATAGGAAACAATGAGGCTGCATTAGGAGCTGAACGCTGCTTTTTTGCAGGTGTTAGGTTTTTTTTCAGCTCAAAATGCCCCATTGTTTTCTATGGGGGAATTGTGCATGAGCACGTTTTTGAAGCTGGCCGCGTCCGTAAGCACCGCTGGTATTTAGAGTTGCGGTGGCGGTAAATATGCTATACGCTCCCTTTTTGGAGCCTAACGTAGCCCTTCTGTGAACTCTAAATACCAGCGTTATTTAAAAGGCAGATTAGGGGTTAATAAGTGTAGGTAGGTGGAGGCGACGTTGGGGGCGGCAGATTAGGCGTTAATAAATATAATATAGGGGTCGGCAGTGTTAGGGGCGGTAGATTAGGGGTTCATAGGGATAACGTAGGTTGCGGCTGTGTACGGAGCGGCAGATTAGGGGTTGAAAAAATATGCAGGGGTCAGCGATAGCGGGGGCGGCAGATTAGGGGTTAATAAGTGTAAAGTTAGGGGTGTTTAGACTCGGGGTGCATGTTAGGGTGTTAGAAGCAGACTTAGGAAGTGTTTCCCCATAGGAAACAATGAGGCTGCATTAGGAGCTGAACGCTGCTTTTTTGCAGGTGTTAGGTTTTTTTTCAGCTCAAAATGCCCCATTGTTTTCTATGGGGGAATTGTGCATGAGCACGTTTTTGAAGCTGGCCGCGTCCGTAAGCACCGCTGGTATTTAGAGTTGCGGTGGCGGTAAATATGCTATACGCTCCCTTTTTGGAGCCTAACGCAGCCCTTCTGTGAACTCTAAATACCAGCGTTATTTAAAAGGTGCGGGGGGAAAAAAAACAGCGTTAGCTACGCGAGTCGTTACCGACAAAACTCTAAATCTAGCCATAAGGAAATTAGGTAAATTAGGTAATAAATATAAAATAGGACATTTTGTGGTCGATTACAATCCTTCTTATCCCATCTATTGGTGTTTATTTTAGCTTCCAATCTATGTTTATCAAGTGATCACAACCCAAACAATAGCATAATTTCCATGATGGAAAAATGTTAAATCGGATCTGAGCATATAGCAGTAAAATCCAAAATTCAACACAAAAATGGTGTTTATAAAGTGTAAAACATTTTGACAACTTTGACTTTATTCAAAGATCAATTGACATAATTCTGCTATCTTGTACATGTGAAATACACAACACAGATGACAGTTTAGAAGTATATGATAATCTACGGTCTAGATTTATTAAACCTGTATTCAGCACTAAAGTGTAGTCCCTAAGTAGTTGGTGGGACAGATATTTAAATATTAATAGCAATACAAGTAATATCTCATACATCTACCGAGATCTGCAGGAAATAAGAGAAAATGGAAACCATGACCACAACATCTAGAAATGGTGTATAGCAACTGTGGTCTTTATATTCTTTTTATTTCATACTTGCATTTTTGAAATTTTAAAATTTAGTATCTGCGTCTTTAGGAAAAGAGTAAAATTGTTTGCAATTGCATTGTTGTGATCAGGAGTCAAGTGTTTGCCATTTAGGGGCCGATTTATGAAAGTACAAGCGGACACAATGTAGCGTATCATGTCCGCCTCACAACGATAAATGCTGACAGCATATAGTGTCGGCAATTATCATTGCACAAGCAGTTCTTGTGAACTGCTTGTGCAATGCCGCCACCTGCAGATTTGCGGCCAATTGGCCACTAGCAGGGGGTGTCAATCAGCCTGATCGTGTAGGATTGGGCGGATTGATGTCCGCAGCCTCAGAGCAGGCGGACAAGTTATGGAGCAGCGGTCTTTAGACCGCTGCTTCATAACTGCTGTTTCCGGCGAGCCTGAAGGCGCGCGCGGAAACAGGGGTATCAAGCTCCATTCGGAGCTTGATAATTCGGCCCCTTAGTCTTGTCTGTTTAAAAGAACAGTTTTCAGTCTTATTTGTTTAAAAGCAAAATCTTCAGTTTTGTCTGTTCAAAAGCACAGACTTCAGCCTTATCAGTTTAAAAGCACAGTCTTCAGTCTTGTCAGTTTAAAAGCAAAATCTTCAGTCTTGTCTGTTTAAAAGCACAGTCTTCGGTCTTATCAATTTAAAAGCAAAATCTTCAAGCTTGTCTGTTTAAAAGCACATTCTTCAGTCTTGTCTGTTTAAAAGCACAGTCTTTAGTCTTGTTTTGTCTGTTTAAAAGCAAAATGTTCAGTCTTGTCTGTTTAAAAGCACGATCTTCAGTCTTGTCTGTTTTAAAGCACAATCTTCAGTCTTATCTGTTTAAAAGCAGTCTTCAGTCTTATCTGTTTAAAAGCACAATCTTCAGTCTTGTCTGTTTAAAAGCACAATCTTCAGTCTTGTCTGTTTAAAAGAACAGTTTTCAGTCTTGTGTGTTTAAAAGCAAAATCTTCAGTCTTGTCTGTTTAAAAGCACAGTCTTTAGTTGTATCTGTTTTAAAGCTCAGTCTTCAGTCTTGTCTGTTTAAAAGCAACATTTTCAGTCTTGTCTGTTTAAAAGCACAATCTTTAGTCTTGTCTGTTTAAAAGCACAATCTTCAGTCTTGTCTGTTTAAAAGCACAATTTTCAGTCTTATCTGTTTAAAAGCATCGTCTTCAGTCTTGTCTGTTTAAAAGTACAATCTTCAGTCTTTTCTGTTTAAAATCAGTCTTCAGTCTTATCTATTTAAAAGCACACCCTCCAGTCTTGTTTGTTTGAAAGCACAGTCTTCAGTTTTGTCTTGTCTGTTTAAAAGCACAATCTTCATTCTTATCTGTTTAAAAGCACAATCTTTAGTCTTGTCTGTTTAAAAGCACAATCTTCAATCTTGTCTGTTTAAAAGCACAATTTTCAGTCTTGTCTGTTTAAAAGCATCGTCTTCAGTCTTGTCTGTTTAAAAGCACAATCTTTAGTCTTGTCTGTTTAAAAGCACAATCTTCAATCTTGTCTGTTTAAAAGCACAATTTTCAGTCTTGTCTGTTTAAAAGCATCGTCTTCAGTCTTGTCTGTTTAAAAGCACAATCTTCAGTCTTTTCTGTTTAAAATCAGTCTTCAGTCTTATCTGTTTAAAAGCACACTCTCCAGTCTTGTTTATTTGAAAGCACAGTCTTCAGTTTTGTTTTTTTAAAAGTACAGTCTGCAGTCTTGTTTGCTTAAAAGCCTAGCTTGTTTTGTTTAAAACCACAATCTTCAGTCTAGTCTGTTTAAAAGCACAGTCTTTAATCTTGTCTGTTTAAAAGCTCAGTCATCAGTCTTGTTTGTTTAAAACAAGGTCTTCATCTAAGCGGCGATGTCTTCATCCATCCCAGGGGCGTCTTCTATCTTCATCCCAGCGGCGCGGAGCGGAGCCATCCTGGAAGCCGAAGACATCCTGCGTGGAGCCTCCTCTTCATACATTTGCCGCCGTATACTGAAGTTGAATGCAAGGTAGCCGTATTAAAATGGCGTACCTTGCATTCCTATTGGCTGATTTGAATTTTCAAATTCAAATCAGCCAATAGGATGAGAGCTTCTGAAATCCTATTGGCTGTTCAAAACAGCCAATACAATGAGAGCTAATGGAATTCTATTGGCTCTTCAAATCAGCCAATAGGATGAGACCTACTGAAATCCTATTGGCTGTTCAAATTAGCCAAAAGGATTTCAGAAGCTGTAGGCTAGGGGGTGTTTTAATTTTGGGGGACTTTTAATTATTGTAGGGCTATTAGATTAGTGTTAATTATTTTTGGTAAAATTAGGTTTTTTACATTTTTCGTAGGATTTGTTTTTTTTAGTTGTAATTTAGATTTTTTTATTTTTTTCGGAGTGTTAGGTTTTATTAAATTTGTAATTTAGTTATTTTAATTGGTATTTTATTTATTTTATTAGAATAGTTATGTTAGGTTAATTTATAGTTTATTGTTAGGTTTATATTTATTTCACAAGTAAGTTTTTATTTATTTAAATAGAGTTATATTGCAACTTTAATTTAAAGTTAGGGGGGTGTTCAGTTTAGGGGTTAATAGTATAATTTAGTGTTTTGCAATGTGAGGGCTGGCGGTTTAGGGGTTAATAGGTTTATTTAGTGGCGTAGATGTGGGAGGCCAGAGGTTTAGGGGTTAATAACTTTATTTAGTGGCGGCAATGTCGGGGAACAGCGGAATAGGGGTTAATAACTTTATTATAGTGGCAGCGATCTCGGGATGTGGGGGAATAGGGGTTAATATATTTAAATAGTGTTGGCGATGTGGGTGGGCAGCAGATTAGGGGTAAATAACTTTATTGAATAGTCACAATGTGGGTGGGCGGCAGATTAGGGGTTAATAAGTTTTAAATAGTGTTTACAATGCGGGAGGGTGGTGGTTTAGGGGTTAATAGGTAGTTTATGGGTGTTAGTGTACTTTGTAACGCTTTAGTTTGAGTTTTGTGAAACATTTTTGTTACACAAAATCCATAACTACTGCTCTCAGATGGCGGTATGGATCATGTCGATATAGACTGTAACACAAGAATTTTAGCCTCACTGAACAACCTGTAATACCGGCGCTATGAAAATCCCACGCAAAAACGTCATTTTTTTGAGTGCGGGATTGGTGTTGTGTTACAGGCTAAAATGCTTGCAGTTTAGCTATACCGACATGACTCCTAATAGTGCGTTACTGCTTTTACGCTGAAATTGCCAGCATTAAATTTTTCATCGTTAAAAGCCGCAAAGCAAAACTCGTAATCTCGGTGTTAGATAGGTAGCATGTACGTTTTTGGAGCATTACATAGCAGCAAACACCTTGCAAATAAATAACATTGTTAAAAGTATTCTGGCAAAACTGCTGACATGTAGTGTTCCACACATGTACACCCTACCAACTGACTTTTTAACAAAGGCTACTAAGAGAACAAAGTAAATTTCATAGAAGCTTAACTTCTCCCCCACCTTTTAGGTGGCGTTCTGAAATCATCCCAATCCGATGCAATTGAATGATTGATGGCCCCTGCTAGAGGCCGATTGGCCGCGAATGAGCAGGAGTTGGCATTGCACAAGCATTTAACTAGAAATGTTTGTGCAATGTTAAATGCCGACAGTGTATGCTGTTGGTATTTAGCGAGGTCGAGCAGACATGATTCGCTACAGCGAATCATGTCTGCTTTACCATGATATTTATTGGTATAACAGATGAAATACTGCTTTCTGCATTTATTTTAAAATGTTTGATTTTCTGTTTCTTTCTTTTTCTTAAAGTCATTTTAACCATTGTGCATTCAGCTTTATTATTAACCTTTTAAATAAAGTTCACTTGCTGTTAGTGACACGTACATACAGTTTCACGCAAATAGATTTATTTGTTTTTTTCCATTGCAATCCCTTTAACAGTCCTTGACCCTGGCTATAGACGGTTGACACTAGAAATATTGTAATGAAGAAGTCAACAATGGGGCCACAAAAAAATTATTTTTTCATCCACAGCCTTGGATTTTTCTGGTTCTTGTTTATAAGCATAACAACTGCAAACACAAAAGCTAACTTAATAACATTGTAAATGTTCACCAAATGTATTACTTGATTACTCTCGGCTAGATTACGAGTTTTGCGTTAGAGGCTATGTGGTGCTAACAAGCAGTTTTCTCTCACCGCTCACTTCTCTGCAGCGCTGGTATTACAGGTTTTTACAAACCCGTTGTTAAAAGACAAGAAGTGAGCGTTGAGCAAAATTTTGCTTATTACCGCACTCCAATACCAGCACTGCTTAAGTCAGCGGTGAGCTGGTCTTAAGCGCTCGTGCACGATTTCCCAATAGGAATCAACGGGAAGAGCCAGCTGAGAAAAAGTCTAACACCTGCAAAAAAGCAGCGTAAAACTCAGTAACGCAGCCCCATTGATTCCTATGGGGAAATAAAATTTATGTTTACACCTAACACCCTAACATGAACCCCGAGTCTAAACACACCTAATCTTACACTTATTAACCCCTAATCTGCCACCCAGACATCGCTGCCACCTACATTATATTTATTAACCCCTAATCTGCCGCTCCGGACATCGCCGCCACCTACATTATACTTATGAACCCCTAATCTGCTGCCCCCAACATTGGCGACACCTACATTATATTTATTAACCCCTAATCTGCCGCCCCCAATGTCGCCGCCACCTACCTACACTTATTAACCCCTAATCTGCTGCCCCAACGTCGCCGCCACTATAATAAACATATTAACCCCTAAACCGCCGCGCTCCCGCCTCGCAAACATTAGTTAAATATTATTAACCCCTAATCTGCCATCCCTAACATCAACCCCTAAACCTAAGTCTAACCCTAACCCTAACACCCCCTAACTTAAATATAATTTAAATAAATCTAAAGAAAATTACTATCATTAACTACATTATTACTATTTAAAACTAAATACTTACCTATAAAATAAACCCTAAGCTATCTACAATATAACTAATACTTACATTGTAGCTATTTTAGGATTTATTTTTATTTTACAGGCAAGTTTGTATTTATTTTAACTAGGTAGAATAGTTGCTAAATAGTTATTAACTATTTAATAACTACCTAGCTAAAATGAATACAAACTTACCTGTAAAATAAAACCTAACCTAAGTTACACTAACACCTAACACTACACTATAATTAAATACATTAACTAAATTAATAACCATTAAATCAATTAAATTAAATTAACTAAAGTACAAAAAACAATCAAACACTAAATTACAGAAAATAATAAACAAATTACAAGATATTTAAACTAATTACACCTAATCTAATAGCCCTATTAAAATAAAAAAAGCCCCCCCCAAAATAAAAAAAACCCTAGCCTAAACTAAACTACCAATAGCCCTTACAAGGGCCTTTTGCGGGGCATTACCCCAAAGTAATCAGCTCTTTTACCTGTAAAAAAAAATACAAACAACCCCCCCAACAGTAAAACCCACCACCCACACAACCAACCCCACAAATAAAATACTATCTAAAAAAAACCTAAGCTCCCCATTGCCCTGAAAAGGGCATTTGGATGGGCATTGCCCTTAAAAGGGCAGTTAGCTCTTTTGCAAGCCCAAACCCTACCCTAAAAATAAAACCCACCCAATACACCCTTAAAAATAACCTAACACTAACCCCTTGAAGATCGACTTGCCGGGAGAAGTCTTCATCCAAGCCAGGCCGAAGTCCTCAATAAAGCTGGGAGAAGTCTTCATCCAAGCCGGGCGAAGTGGTCCTCCAGACGGGCAGAAGTCTTCATCCAGACGGCATCTTCTATCTTCATCCATCCGGTGCGGAGCGGCTCCATCTTCAAGACATACGACGCGGAGCATACTCTTCATCCGACGACTAAAGACGAATGAAGGTACCTTTAAGTGACATCATCCAAAATGGCATCCCTTAGATTCCTATTGGAATCAGCCAATCAGAATTAAGGTAGAAAAAATTCTATTGGCTGATGCAATCAGCCAATAGGATTGAAGTTCAATCCTATTGGCTGATCCAATCAGCCAATAGGATTGAGCTCGCATTCTATTGGCTGATTGGAACATTTTATTTGTGGGGTTGGTTGTGTGGGTGGTGGGTTTTACTGTTGGGGGGTTGTTTGTATTTTTTTTACAGGTAAAAGAGCTGATTACTTTGGGGCAATGCCCCGCAAAAGGCCCTTTTAAGGGCTATTGATAGTTTAGTTTAGGCTAGGGTTTTTTTTTATTTTGGGAGGGCTTTTTTTTTATAGGGCTATTAGATTAGGTGTAATTAGTTTAAATATCTTGTAATTTGTTTTTTGTTTGTTTTATTTAATTGATTTAATTGTTGTTAATTTAGTTAATTTATTTAATTTATTTAATTATAGTGTAGTGTTAGGTGTTAGTGTAACTTAGATTAGGTTTTATTTTACAGGTAAGTCTGTATTTATTTTAGTTAGATATTTATTAAATAGTTAATAACTATTTAGTAACTATTCTACCTAGTTAAAATAAATATAAACTTGCCTGTAAAATAAAAATAAACCCTAAGCTAGCTACAATGTAACTATTAGTTATATTGTAGCTAGCTTAGGGTTTATTTTATAGGTATTTCATTTTAAATAGGAATAATATAAATAACGATAGTAATTTTCTTTAGATTTATTTAAATTATATTTAAGTTAGGGGGTGTTAGGGTTAGACTTAGATTTAAGGGTTAATAACTTTAATATAGTGGCGGCGACATTGGGGCGGCAGATTAGGGGTTAATAAGTGTAGGTAGGTTGCGGCGACATTGGGAGTGGCAGATTAGGGGTTAATAAATATAATGTAAGTGTCAGCGATGTTGAGGGCAGCAGATTATGGGTTCATAAATATAATGTAGGTGGCGGCGGTGTCCGGAGCGGCAAATTAGGGGTTAAACATTTTATTATAGTGTTTGCGATGCGGGAGGGCCTCAGTTTAGGGGTTAATAGGTAATTTATGGGTTTTAGTGTACTTTTTAGCACTTTAGTTATGAGTTTTATGTTATGGCGTTGTACCATAAAACTCTTAACTACTGGCTTTAGAATTCATTAGGGATCTTGACGGGGTAGGGTGTACTGATCACTTTTTGGCCTCCCAGGACAGACTCGTGATACCGGCGCTATGGAAGTCCCATAGAAAACAGACTTTACGAAGTTTACGTAAGTCGTTTTGCGGTAAGGCCAAAGAAGTGTGCGGTAACCCTAAACCTTCAAGACTCGTAATAGCAGCGGGCGTAAAAATGCAACGTTAGGATCTCTTAACGCTGCTTTTTTACCCTAACGCACAACTTGTAATCTAGCCGTCTGTCTTCTAAATTAACTGCTCAAGCAGTATACACACACTCAAATATAAATATATACAAGTGGTTATCCCATACCATTTCACCAGTAAAAGGTTACAATATCACTCAGAATTTCCTCTAGAAATTAGAACAAAAATTCATAATATTTACAAAACTCTGACTGTTTCATGTTCAGTACCCTGGAACAGTTTTTCATTATTCCCAACACTGACAGAAACCACAAGAATGTGCTGAGATGACAAAAAACTCCCCAGAACAAATATGATTTGTCATTCTTTATTTAAAGATGTATTTGGTCTCTAACTTAATCACTACATTTTTATTTCATTGTAATATCATTGCCATGTGCCATGTCAGACAGGGAATGTGGTATTTCGGGACTGGACTATACTGTCCAGTCAAGATCAGACTGATATACTAAAGTAAAGTTCTTTTCTGTGAAAGACACATATTGAGCAAAAAGAGGCTGCTCCTAGGGCGCTTACTACAAATAGAACTCGCTATAATGCTATTGTTCATTCTCAGGTTGACGGCTTCTCTCTTTTTGTATATGCAAATAATGACCTTGAGGGAAGTCTCCATAAGGGTGATGTTGGAAACCAGACGTGGACCTGTTGCTCAATGTGCCTAGAGGGATATGGCTGCCCCTCACTGACGAGGCCCACATTAGGCCGAAACGTACGTCTGAGGTTTTGTGGTTTCTCTAGTTCAGAGAGGGATTGCCTGGTATTTCGGGACTGGACTGCACTGTGAAGTCAGGATCAGACTGATATGCTTCAGGAAAGTTCTTCTCTGTGAAAGGCACATGTTGAGCAAAAATAGGCTGCTCTTAGGGTGGTAACTAGCCATAGAACAAGCTATTATGCTATTGTTCATTCCTAGGTTGAGTGCTTCTCTCTTTTTGTATATGGAAAGCAGTGTCAGCATTTCTGTCCACTATAAAAAATGAGTAAGTCACCTATACCTAAAAAAAAATTCAATTTGAGGTGCTGTGAAAATGTAATAAGAAGGCAGTGTGTCCCTAGAAAAGTAACAGAACATACAATAAAATTTAAAGGGAGACTGTAGTCAACATGTTTCTTTATTTCAACCAAAAAAAAGAAAATCAATGCCACAGTATTAGATACAACTTAACATTATTATTTTTTTGCAAAAACTATTTTTGTAACTGTACAAATTCTGCTTTTTTCATACATCTGATAGAAAATTTATAGACAATGTCCACTTAAAGAGAATTTATACATTTTAAAAAAAAATTCTAATCTTTCACTAGGATGTGTAATATAAATGAGAATTAAACTAAAGGGGTTACTTAAAGGGACATGAAACCCAATTTATTTTCTTTCGTGATTTAGAAAGAGCATGTCATTTTAAACAACTTTCTAATTTACTTCTATTATCTAATTTGCTTCATTCTCTTGATATCACTTGCTGAAAAGCATATCTAGATATGCTCAGTAGCTGCTGATTGGTTGCTGCACATAGAGGCCTTGTATGATTGGCTCACACATGTGCATTGCTATTTCTTCAACAAAGGATATATAAAGAATTGAGCAAATTAGATAATAGAAGTAAATTGGAAAGTTGTTTAAAATTGCATGCCCTATCTGAATCATGAAAGTTTAATTTTGACTAGACTGCCCCTTTAAACAGTTGAGTGGGGTTCAACTACTTTAATAGTTAAACAGTTGACAGGTAAGTGTTTAAAGTGATGGTAATTTTTTGTAATTTACACCATTTAATCTTTTTAAACGTAACATGTAGGTATTAGTCGCTATATATTATTTTTTATTTGAATTATATTTCAATAATAAATTATAATCTTACCGATACGTTGCTTCATTTGTATGCTCCGCCCCCTGTACTATGTTCTATTCACACACAGCTAGATTATGAGTTTTGTCTTCGTGTTTTAACAATGAAAAAATTGCCATTTCAGCGTTAAAACAGCACCGCAGCCATTACAAGTCTTGTCGATATAGCTGTACCGCAAGCCTTTTAGCCTGTAGCGCAACGTCAGTCCCACACTTGTAAAAATTATGTTTTTTAATGGAACTTCCATAGCGCTGCCATTACGAGTTTTGCGGTGAGGCTAAAAAGCTTGCGTTCCAGCCTATACCGACAAGATCCGTTCCGCAATCTAAAAGCAGTAGTTATGAGTTTTATGCTACAAAACTGTTACATAAAACTCATAACTAAACTGCTACAAAGTGCACTAAACACCCATAAACTATCTATTAACCCCTAAACCGAGGCCCTCCTGCATCGCAAACATTATTTTAAACTTATTAACCCCTAATCTGCTGTTCCTGACATCGCTGCCACTAAAAATAATTATTACCCCTATTCCGCTGCCACCCTCCCACATTGCAAACACTATTTAACCCTTTGAAAGCTGAATTCTATATTTTTCTGTTTTTTACTTATTTTAAAAAAACTATTTTGTTTTACTTTATTTTTTTCCCCAGATCCCCAAGACTTACACCATTGGAAAGGTTAGGCGATTACCTTTCAAATGGTAGGTCTGTAGCTGCTTAGATCCCTGAGATACAGGTTTCTAAGCAGCATACCCCCTTTCCCTATACTTTGTATGGACAATTTTAAATAAAGTTGCGTGGTGACGTCATCACGTCATTGCGCGTGACGTCACTGCACGTAACGGGAAGCCCCAGCGATGCCTGTCACTATGCAGGCCCGATCGCCGGGGTAGGAGCTGGTGGGGGCCCCCAGATTGGAAAAAAGTAGTTGAGTGCTAATGACGGCTCTGAGCCGTCATTAGCACTCAAGGGGTTAAATATTATTAACCCCTAATCTGCCATCTGCCCACATCGCCCCCAATATACTAAAGTTATTAAGCCCTACACCGCTGCCACTATAATAAACCTATTAACCCCTAAACCGCAAGCCCCCCACAACGAAATATACTAAATTAAACTATTAACCCCTAAACCGAACCCCCCCACATCGCAATGAATTAAATTAAACTAGTAACCCCTAAACCTAATGCCCCCCTAACTTTATATTAAAATTACAATTTCCGTATCTTAAATTAAATTAAAACTTACCTGTCAAATTAAAAAAACTAAGTTTAAACTAACAATTAAACTAATATAACTATTAAACTAAAATTAAACTAACTACCAATTAAATAAAACTAAACTACACATTAAAAAAATCCTAACACTACTATAAAAATTACAAAGTATCTACTTATAAAAATAAAATTGACTAAATTACAAAAAATAACAAACACTAAATTACGAAAATTATCAAACGAAATTATCAAAATTAAAAAGAATTACTCCTAATCTAATAGCCCTATAAAAATAAAAAAGCCCACCTAAAATAAAAAAAACCTAGCCTACAATAAACTACCAATAGCCCTTAAAAGGGCCTTTTGTAGGGCATTGCCCTAAGTTAAACAGCTCTTTTACCTGTAAAAAAAAATACAAAGACCCCCCGAACAGTAAAACCCACCACCCAACCAACTCCCCAAAATAAAAAACCTAATTCTAGCAAAAACCTAAGCTACCCATTGCACTGAAAAGGGCATTTGTTTAGGCATTGCCCTTAAAAGGGCATTTAGCTTGTTTAGAATAGTCCAAACCCTAATCTAAAAAAAACCCACCCAAAAAAAAAATACCTAACACTAACCCCCGACGATCCACTTACAGTTTTTGAAGTCCCGCTTAAACGATTTTCATCCAGGCGGCGAGAAGTCTTTATCCGGTCAGCCTCTTCTATCTTCATCCAGGCGGCGAAGTCCTCATCCAGACAGCTAGAAGTCTTCATTTAGGCGGCCTCTTCTATCTTCATCCAGGCAGCATCTTCTATCTTGATCCCAGTGGCGCAGAGCGGGTCCATTCTGAAGACATCCGGCGCGGAGCATCCTCTTCATACGGTCACCGCTGTACACTGAAACTTCTAT
This sequence comes from Bombina bombina, assembly GCF_027579735.1. Lineage (NCBI taxonomy): Eukaryota > Metazoa > Chordata > Amphibia > Anura > Bombinatoridae > Bombina > Bombina bombina. Next base: position 185,583,982 of record NC_069507.1, on the reverse strand, counting down.
GCAAGGGAACCGTTTCAAAATGGCGTCCCTTGCATTCCTAATGGATGAAAAATTTGTATCAGCCAATAGGAATTAGAGCTGCTAAAATCCTATTGGCTGTTCAAATCAGCCAATAGGATTTAAGTCGCTCTCATTCTATTAGATGATTCAAATCAGCCAAAAGAGCTAAATTCCCTTTTAAGGGCAATGCCCATACAAATGCCCTTTTCAGGGAAATGGGTAGATTAGGTTTTTTAGATAGTTTTTTTTATTTTGTGGGTTTGGGGGGTGGGGGTTTGTATACTGTTAGGGGGTGTTTGATTTGTTTTGTAGCAAAAGAACTGTTAACTTTAGGGCAATGCCCTGTAAAAGGCCCTTTTAAGAGCTCCTCTTGGTAGTTTATTATATATTAGGTTTTTTTTTTTATTTTGGGGTGTTTTGTTTTTTTGTAAAGGGTATTAGAATAGAAATAATTTTATTGTTTTGGATAATTTTGTTTGTTATTTTTTTGTAATGGTAGTTTTTTTTTTTTTTGTAATGTTAGTTTTTAGTGTAAGGCAGCTTAGGTTTTATTTGACAGGTAAGTTTGTATTTATTTTAACTAGGTAGTTAGTAAATAGTTAATAACTATTTACTAACTAGTCTACCTAGTTAAAATAAATACAAACTTACCTGTGAAATAAAAATAAAGCCTAAGCTAGCCACAATATAACTATTACCTATATTGTAGCTAGCTAAGGTTTTATTTCACAGGTAAGTATGTATTTAGTTTTAATAGGTATTATTTAGTTAATAATTGTAAGTTTAATTTATCTCTATTTTAATTATGTTATAGTTAGGGGGTGTTAGGGTTACGTTAGTGTTAGGGTTATGGTTAGGGTTATGTTAGGGTTAGGTTTAGGGGTTAATAGTTTAATTTAGGTTTTTGCGATGAGGGGGCAGGCGGTTCAGGGGTTTATAGGTTTATTTACTGGTAGTGATGAGGCCAGAGGTTTAGGGGTTAATACCTTTATTTAGTGGCGGCAATGACGGGGAGCTGCGGAATAGGGGTTAATAACTTTAATATAGTGGCAGCGATGTTGGGGTGCCACGGAATAGGGGTTAATAACTTTAATATAGTGGTGACGATATCGGGAGCGGCAGATTAGGGGTTAATAACTTTATTTAGGTGGTGGTGATATCGGGAGGGGCAGATTAGGGGTTAATAACTGTAGGTAGGTGTTGGCGATGTCGTTGTTAGCAGATTAGGGGTGTTTAGACTTAGGCTTTATGTTAGGGTGTTAGGTTTAAACGTTATTTTTTTCTCCATAGACATCAATGGGGCTGCGTTACGGAGCTTTTCATTCCGCGATCGCAGGTGTTAGACTTTTTTCTGACCCGCTCTCCCCATTGATGTCTATAGGGAAAGCGTGCACGAGCACGTCAAAACAGCGCTTGTATTTTGTGCGGTATGGAGCTTAAAAACACCATATCGCACGCACAAGCTGGCTGTTTCAAAACTTGTAATGGCTGCGCTATAGAGGGTTAAATAACGCAACTTTTTTTGCGTTCGTTTATTTACCTATAGCCCATAACTCGTAATCTAACACTCCCTCCGCAATCTAATTATTCATAAGTTATGAATATGTATATTTCAAAATTGTAAAAACTAAAACTCTATATGTAATTTTTAAGTATGAAATTGCTAATAAATTTCTAATTCATCGTTTGTAAAAGTTTAATTGCTCAAAATATGTACTCCGATGACTCTCCGTATCCCATGAACTGTGGGCAGCTCTGTCTTCACAATTTAAATGCGCATGCGAGTCATGAACACTTAGAAGCAGCATGACGTTGCTAATGCATGCGCAAAAGAATGTTGTCGTTTTTTTAATGCAACATGCCAAAACGCCATGGATTTGATTGGTCAATGCAAACATCCTCAGAAATCTATTTCTTTTTATTTGTGTCGGGGCTGTCGGCATTGAAAAGTAGATGTTGCATTATAATTAAACTTATTACAAGTAAATTTGTTAATTTTGATGAATTAAACTCATATTTATTTTTAGTTTAGAACCGTATGGTAATTAGTGAATTCTTTCAATTTACCATCACTTTAAAAATAAAAGCATTTACATGTATAAATGGCTGCATTTTTAAATGCAGTGAAGGGTCTTTTTAACAAAAATGTGTGCTTACTTTTATAAGAAGATTCAATTCTAAAAATCTATCAAGGACATGAAAGGGCACGGTTTAAATATTCTACACACATTTTATTCATGAAAAAAAGATTAAGTTGATGCTTGCTTTGGTTGTAAAGGTAAAAGGAAGTACATGTCTATGTATTTAGATTGCCCCTCAGGACTGAATGCTCATTGACTGGCATGCGCTGCTTTACTGGTAGAAAGGGACACACCACCATTTTGTTTTTCAAATAAGAACATCATAAACTGTTATGGATTTTAAAATACCCTTGTTTAGAAGTAAGAAAGGAAAAAATACTTTAAGCATTTATATATTAAATGCTAGATTACAAGTGGTGCTAAAAATATTAGCGCTGTTGAGCTCTTGTTCTTGCGCTCATTTTTGAGAGTAAAATAGTAGCACTGAAGAGAAACCCTCTCTTAACATCTGGAGGTCACATAGCGTGACCATGCTAAATCCTGGTTTCGCTTGACCGCTAACCCAAATGAGCGTTAATCGGAAGGTGCGCTAACCCGAAGGGACGTTAAGAAATAGAAATAGTTTATATTAATAAAAGTGTATTAACAGAGTTTTTAAGGTATATGGTATATGACAAGGTGTTGAAGTTGGAAGGGCTAAAATGTGTATCTGTATATGTGTGTATTTGTATGAGTGTGTATATATTATGTATGCACACATACATACATACATACATACATACACATGTAAACATACATACACATGCACTCTACGCTATCAATACCGCTCAACTTGTAATCTGAGCCTAACTGTTTAATGAGCCCTTTTTGTGGTAGGGACTTTTATTTCCCTTTAAACATTTTGTGTCTTTATTTGACAATAGAATTATGTGGAATCATTTTCCTCTGACCTAGTAAGGGACATTTGGATCACTTCTAGATATAAAGGACACCTCCATAATGTTATGTTATCTAGTTTTTAAAACTATTATGGTTTCATAGACAGAATTTTTATGTAATGGAAGGCTTTCATTGTTAAACCGTATTACTGTTCACATATCTCTTTATATTTTATAAAATGTTGTCTATTTGGATGGAAGGAAAGAAGTCTTATGAATGCATTATTGAGTATTCTGTGCCAATTAAACAAGTAAAGGCTACCGATCTCCTACATACAGAATAAAAATCGTTTGCACTTCTCAGCATCTATCATACTGACATTGGAAAATCTTCTATTATTAAGGCTGTAAATGTTGTATGTCTCTCTTGAACTTTAGCACTAAATTTAAGGGTTATGGCATATTTCTCAAACTACTAAATTATTGATTGGCTTAAGAGATTTAAGTATCTCATTCTCCGAGACCTGTACTTTATCATCTGTCTCTTCAATGAACACCAGGTTTTTAGAATTTAAATGTGCACCTGAGACTTAACCAATTCACTGCTGGATTCATGGCAATTATTCATTGCTCATATATCATAAGCAATGCAATGAAGGTTTGAATATGATTTATTTATTATAGGGCTAAATTACATTACATTAGCATGGGATGCTATAAACAGTAACCTTGGACAGCACTAGCATTGGCACACAACTTGCTCCCGCTTGCTGTGATTGAAAATCTGGGTTATTCCACCAAATATTGATTTCTGATCTCTTGCTAGGTTAAAGCGTTTGTATTGTGTTGTTTAAAAAATAATTATGAACTTGTTTCTTTCCATTATTCAAGGCCTTAAAACACTGTAACAGTTGGGATTTTCTGCAAATAAATGCTCTAAATGACAATATTTTTATTTGGAATTTGGGCTAAATGTTGTCAGTAGTTTGTAGATAAAAAAAAAAAGATAATTTTACTCAAACACATACCTATAAAAAGTAAAAACAGAGAAACTGATAATTTTGCAGTGGTTTCTTAATTTTTCCAGAGCTATATATCCTATATTATAAAAGGCCAGGTATGTTTGTCCGATGCAGTCATGCGCAGTAGAGACTGCAGCGCGAGACAACACTATACACAATAAAATTTACGTTTAATGTCTGCGCTCCTTATTTCTGATCACCTCTAGAGCGAAACAAAAACAAAGATACATTGAATTCATTGCAAAATAAAATGAAATTAAAAATGGTTTATTTAATAAAAAAACATTTTTGTTTTATTACATTTTTAAATGTATTGATATGTGTAATATTTAGTGCTGCTCTTGGCATAGGCCTAGTTGGAATTATTTAGATATGTTCTTAATTATATTTTTATATGTAAATACCTAATATACATGATATTTAAATAGCAACATAACTCCAGCTAGTCCTATACCTAGTCAGCAGAAAAATATTATAAATAACAATAAGCGTGTAAAGTAAAACACTTGCATTGTTTGAAAACTTTACTGTAATATCTCAATGGAAAAGGAGCCTCAACGTGTATATTTCTCTTTAACACCTAGTTGAGCACGCTGCGATGTTAGAGACATTATCGACAATTGTCTTTATTGTTTCAGTGGAGACCTGGTGTAAATTTGTGCTTTCCACCTTCTATTATTTTCTAGGGCGGTGTAAAATGTTCCATCATAAACTGTCGATAAGCATAAGGGCTGCCAACAGCATTTTTTTCATTTTACAACCTCACGACAACCAAATTGCGCTTCGTGGAAAAGGGCCCTATATTTGCTGTTCCCATTGGAAATAATGGTAACGAATCAAAATCCAATGTTCATTCAAAACAAATGCCCACACGGACTGAACATTTGGAAAAATCACATCTTTCAGATGAAACAATTTATTTGCCTGTGCACATGTTTACTAGTAGTGTTACTTGTATATATATATCATTGTAAATTTTACATTTTAATCAAATAAACACCTTTATGTTCAAGTAAAAACCATCACATGCATACCTTTAAATAGAATACCATGTTATTTATAGAAGTGTCCCAAATGACAATACTGTGCAAAGTTATTATGTATAAAAACCATAACAGGAATGTTTCACTTATTAAAAGGACACCCATATATACTAAAGGGTCATTCATATGCAAATATTACATGCTCCAATTCATTAAAACATATTTTTTGCTTTACTGACCTTGGTTAACTACATATGTAACCCAAAAAAGCAAAGCACTGTTCAGAAATTTCAAGCATTATTGCACAGTGAGTGAGGAAATCAGAAGTGGCTTCCTCCTCGGAATCCATACTTGTGGTATCCAAGCAGAACTTTACCTATGCAGAGTTTAAGCACAGACAGTAAGATTACAAGTCACTCTGTATGAATTTCCCACGCGCGATATAGTCTTTTCGTAAGCTATTTCCATTGTACAGGTATTACAAGTCTTGAAAAATCGCGATTGCACGCGCGCATTCGCCTTTTACGCAACAATCCCTTCCGCGCTTAAAGAGCTGTAGTTAATGGTTTTCTGCAACATAAAATTTTCACGAAACACTTTAAAAATACATTACAAAGTACAGTTACACTCATATTAACACTATCTAATAAAAATTATTTTAAAAAAAATATGACACAGAAAAGTTATAAGGGCTAAAAAGATCGGAGATCTCGGGTGTTAGAAAATAAATTGGCATACATACACATACATGGAGAAACATGGATTTATATGTATAGAGATATGTTTAACTATGGAGATAAGGAAAAGATTTTACATTACAATCTTATGCACATTAAACAATATCTCAGAGGGATTATCAAAGAGATATTCGCATATAGATCTCGAGATATCTAGACATATATATATATATATATATATTCATATACTGTACATATCTCGCTATAAATAGATATATCATTCCAAATATCACCAAATATATAGAGAAAACAATTTCGCAATAAGAAATATTCGCTTTTTTATGAACTCTTTTCAAGAAGAATACGTCAGATTATTTTTTTGTTTTTTTTTCTATTTTTCTTCTCCATTGTCTTTTATGGAAAATATGTGAACATGCACACAATTTCGTGGTTTTCATTAAGCGGCTTAATGTGAACGCAAAATAAGTTGTTTTGCAACTTGTAATAGCTGCGCAATCCCAAATGCGAAAAAAAACATAAAGCGCTTGGTGTTTTCGCAACTGATTTGCCGTGTGACTTATAATCTTGCCAGAGTTATCTAAGGTCATTAAAGCTAGTAATGTTTGCATTTCTCTTTCTAATGCAACATACATATTATACAATGTAATTTGTATTAAGAATGGCGGTATAATACATGTGCACAGCAGGGAAGTGACAAAAAGACTATTCTTAGGCATCTAGTGTTCAAACATTTGCTCCTCATTAGTTGGGAATTTCTTTTACTAGATATGACTAGAATACAGGTTAAAGGGACATGAAACCCATTTTTTTTTGGTTCATGATATAGAAAGAGCATGCAATTTTTAAAAACTTTCTAATGTACTCCTATTATCTAATTTGTTTTATTCTCTTTGCTGAAAAGCATATCTAGATAGGCTCAGTAGCTGCTGATTGGTTGCTGCACTTAGAAGCCTCATGTGATTGGCTCACCCATGTGCATTGCTTTTTCTTCAACTAAGGATATCTTAAATATGAAGCAAAATAAATAATAGAAGTAAATTAGATTGTTGTTTAAATTTGCATTCTCTTTCTGAATCATGAAATATTTTTTTTGGGTTTAGTGTCCCTTTAACATTCAGGGGATATGAAACCCAATTTTTTTTTGTGTGATTCAGACAGAGGGCACCATTTAAAAAAGTTTACAATTTACTTCTATGATCAAATTTGCTTTGTTCCCATGATATTCTTTGTTGAAGAGATACCTAAGTAGGCATTTGGAGCATTAAATGGCCCTAAATAGTTCTGCCATCTAGTGCTCTTGCAAATGTATATCATTCTTTCAACACTGCTGCCATATAGTGTTCCAGAATTGGGCCGGCTCCTAAGCATACATCCCTGCTTTTCAAGAAAAGCTACCAGGAGAGAATAAAGAAAAAAACGATAATAGAAATAAATGAGAAAGTTGTTTAAAATGACATATTCTATATGAATCATGAAAGGACATTTTTGGGTTTCATAGCCCTTTAATTAGACACATCCAGCAAGGAATAAAACTCTAAAACTGCAAAAATACAGTGTTCAGTAAATATACACAGTTCCGAGCATGCTTTAATACTTTATATATAGAAAATATAAAAAAATTTTTTTAAAAGGATAGTAAAGTCAGTATTCAAATAGTTCATGAAATTTTAAACAACTTTTCAGTATATTTCTATTATCTAATTTGCTTTGTTCTCTTGGTATCTTTTTGTTGAAAAGCATATAAAGGTAGGCTCTAGAGACACAATGGTGCCGATTTATCATCGGTCTGTCCGACATGATCCGCTCAGCATGAACTGTCGGCATTTATCATTCAACAAGCAGTTCTGGTAAACTGTTTGTGCAGATTCAGCCCGATTGTATGAGATCGGGCAGATTGATGTCTGCAGCCTCAGAGCAGGCGGACCAGTTAAGGAGCAGCAGTCTTAAGACCTCTACTTCCTAACTGCTGTTTCCGGCGAGCCTGAAGACTCGTGCAGAAACAGGGGCATCAGGGGCCATTCGGTACTTGATAAATCGCCCCCAAAATGTGTGTTTCATGCCCCTTTAATTACTACAACAGTTGTGTGTAACTGCCCTTTATGTATCTGCATCTTTGTAACAATATCTTACCATGTTGTATTTCAAATCTTTGCTGATAGTAGTGCGAGTATACTGTTGCTGTCTTACGGCTAGATTACGAGTTTTCTGTTAAGATGAAAAAGCAGCGTTAACAGATCCTAACGCTGCTTTTTCACTACCGCTGGTATTAGTCTTGCAGGTTTAGGGGCACTGCACACTTCTTTGGCCTTACCGCAAAACGACTTACGTAAACTTCGTAAACCCTTTTTTCTATGGGACTTCCATAGCGCTGGTATTACAAGTCTGTCCTGGGAGGCCAAAAAGTGAGCGTTACACCCTCTACCTCCAGGATCCGTAACGCATTCTAAAGTCAGTAGTTATGAGTTTTACACTACAACGCTGTAGCATAAAACTCATAACTAAAGTGTTAAAAAGTACACTAACACCCATTAACTACCTATTAACCCCTAAACCAAGGCCCTCCCGCATCGCAAACACTATAATAAAAATTGTAACCCCTAATCTGCCGCTCCGGACATCGCCGCCACTATAATAAACATATTAATCCCTAAACTGCCGCACTCCCGCCTCGCAAACACTAGTTAAATATTATTAACTATGAAAAGGAAGGAGTTAACAATGGCACTATTTTAGGCAAACTCCACTTTATTCAAGTGTCAATATAGTGAGAATTGAATCTATTCCAGTTTCAACTTTTCACTCTATTGTTCTATTAGTATCAGTGGGTTGGTGCTTATGCATAAGTTAATGTATACTGGAAAAATGTGGAACTAGAATTGTTCCACTTGAAAGTATGCACATATAGCACTCTAATGCCCAGACTCAGAGGCAAAGCTTCACAGACTGAGTTAAAATTTATCCTAGGTTGTAACATACATAGCCATTGAGTGACTCTACTGTATCACAAATAAATCTCTTGGGATTATGTTGGGGACATTTGCACTTATATTAAGTGTATCTGTAGGATTGTTCTGCCATTAAGTATTTATAATGTGTAACATAGTTATCCCTAGACTTATACTGAGTACATCTGTATTGATGTTCGATATAGTTGAGAGGTAATTATATCGTCGTTCCTGTAGTAAAAGTATCCCTTTTGGGTTATAGTGAATCTCACTATTATATTAGTGTACTGCTATATAGCAGACAGTGTTCCCTTAGTGATTCATTGTTCTAACTAGTGCAATTGAGGAGTGCCGTGAATTGTATTCCCAGAAGGTTTTGGAATCACTGGTTGGCTAGTATCGATTTTCAATCCCACTATTATTATAGGGTTAATATATCCCTTTGGAGAGTTCTATCTATGATCACACTAGTATTAAATATAACTACTGAGTTTATATGCTGTTGTTCAGTCAATAGTAATTTGCGCATAAAACCAGTTGTTTGTACAGGTGTGGGTTAATCAATGTCTTGGGTCATTTCCCTGCTAACTCATATTTCCACCAGTAGCGGTAAATAAATATCCTCCTTCAATTTCACTACTCTTGAATAATTTCGATTTCCACTGTGAGTCGTTACACTAGTACTACAAATAGTTAATAACAGTATATGCTGTTACTCGGCCAACAAAGTATTTTAGTACTCCCATGGATATACTATGTATACATGTGTCGCTATGCAGCCAACACTATTTCCCTTAGATAGTTCTATGTGCAATCACACTCGTATTAACTATAACTGCTGATTTATTGTGCTGTTAACTAACAGTTAATGTAGTGGGTAACTGTATATGCCGATACTCGGCCAACAGTGTACACATGTGTCGCTATGCAGCCAACACTATTTCCCTTAGATAGTTCTATGTGCAATCACACTCGTATTAAATATAACTGCTGAGTTATTGTGCTGTTAACTAACAGTTAATGTAGTCGGTAACAGTATATGCCGATACTCGGCCAACAATGTGCACATGTGTTGCTATGCAGCCAACACTATTTCCTTTAGATGGTTCTATGTGCAATCACACTTGTATTAAATATAACTGCTGAGTTATTGTGCTGTTAACTTACAGTTAATGTAGTCGGTAACAGTATATACCGATACTCGGCCAACAAAGTTTATTTATACTCCCATGGTTTAACTGTGTACATAAACACAGGTTATTAGGTGTTTAAAACCAAATTTCTACTTTTCAGTGCAGTACTGGTGTCAGTTAACTGATTCCCCTTATTTATCACTATATCGGTTCACCATAATATCATGATACAGGTTAGAATAGGTTCCATTTTTATACTCCCATGGTTTAACTGTGTACATAAACCGAATACATTAACTGTTAGTTAACAGAACAATAACTCAGCAGTTATATTTAATACGAGTGCGATTGCACATAGAACTATCTAAGGGAAATAGTGTTGGCTGCATAGCGACACATGTGCACATTGTTGGCCGAGTATCGGCATATACTGTTACCAACTACATTAACTGTTAGTTAACAGCACAATAACTCAGCAGTCATATTTAATACAAGTGCGATTGCACATAGAACTATCTAAGGGAAATATTGTTGGCTGCATAGCGACACATGTATACATAGTATATCCATGGGAGTACTAAAATACTTTGTTGGCCGAGTAACGACATATACTGTTATTAACTATTTGTAGTACTAGTGTAACGACTCACAGTGGAATCGAAATTATTCAAGAGTAGTGAAATTGAAGGAGGATATTTATTAACCGCTACTGGTGGAAATATGAGTTAGCAGGGAAATGACCCAGGACATTGATTAACCCACACCTGTACAATTACTATTGACTGAACAACAGAATATAAACTCAGTAGTTATATTTAATACTAGTGCGATCATAGATAGAACTCTCCAAAGGGACTATATATATCAATACAGATGTACTCAGTATAAGTCAAGGGATAACTATGTTACACATTATAAATACTTAACAGCAAAACAATCCTACAGATACACTTTATATAAGTGCAAATGTACCCAACATAATCCCAAGAGATTTATTTGTGATACAGTAGAGTCACTCAATGGCTACGTATGTTACAACCTAGGATACAATTGAAGTCAATATTCATCGCAACTGAGACATATTAATTCAATATTTATTCTCTAGGATAAGTGTAACACCATTGAACATATACTACAACCGAACAAGGGCACATTAATAAGTACTGTCAGCGAACTGATAACCATCTGAATGATAGATGTGTACAAATATGGTGATCAGAGCAGTCTGATAGATACGATATAGTAACATATGTATACAGAATCTGAGATTCATTATTATTTGAGAAATAACAATATGAGCTGTACCGGCTAATCTCAATCTTAGCCGGACAGACCAGTTTAGTAACAATCATAGGATACTCACGTATCATACAGTACCACAAACACCGCATTAACCCTACATGATATTACCCCTTAACAGGTAATAGACAAATCTAATCATTCCAATAATTTTTATTACACTATATCTCCTTCTCCTAATGAAACCACTTACACCAGGCATTTGAATACACTATTAACTATATGGTGATACCTTAAATATTAGTATCACACTTATCACTACCCAGGTTCTATTTGACATTTGCGATTTTAACCGTTTGAGTGTTTTTTTGTTCTACACATTTTGAATGTAACAATAAAAGTTAAATTTTAACTCAGTCTGTGAAGCTTTGCCTCTGAGTCTGGGCATTAGAGTGCTATATGTGCATACTTTCAAGTGGAACAATTTTAGTTCCACATTTTTCCAGTATAAATATTATTAACCCCTAATCTGCCACCACTAACATCACCGCCACCTACATTATACTTATTAACCCCTAATCTGCCGTCCCCAACGTCGCCACCACTATATTAAATGTATTAACCCCTAAATCTAAGTCTAACCCTAACCCTAACACCCCCTAACTTAAATATAATTAAAATAAATCTATATAAAATTACTATAATTAACTAAATTATTGGTATTTAAAACTAAATACCTATAAAAGAAACCCTAAGATAGCTACAATATAACTAATAGTTACATTGTAGATATAAGGGTTTATTTTTTTTTACAGGCAAGTTTGTATTTATTTTAACTAGGTAGAATAGTTATTAAATAGTTATTAACTATTTAATAACTACCTAGCTAAAATAAATACAAATTGACCTGTAAAATAAAACCTAACCTAAGTTACACTAACACCTAACACTACACTACAATTAAATAAATTAACTAAATTAAATACAATTAAATAAATTAACTAAATTAAATATAATTAAATAAATTAAATTAGCTAACTCACAAAACAAAACACACTAAATTACAGAAAATAAAAATCAAATTACAAGATATTTAAACTAATTATACCTAATCTAATAGCCCTATCAAAATAAAAAAAAGCCGCCCAAAATAAAAAAAAAACCTAGCCTAAACTAAACTATCAATAGCCCTTAAAAGGGCCTTTTGCGGGGCATTGCCCCAAAGTAATCAGCTCTTTTACCTGTAAAAAAAATAATACAAACAACCCCCCAACAGGAAGCCTGATGAAACAGACAGCAGTCTGAGAAACGCATTGCTTGTTCTTTTAATATCTAGTGTCATGAGACACTGAGATTTTTATTTTATTAATACAATTTTGTTATATTTAAACCTCTTTGTGAGAGTCTGAGCTCTGTCAGTCCAGCAAGACGTTGGAGAAACTAGTTTCCTTGCAGTGTCAGTGAGCTGGGACACTGAGATCCCAGTCTGTTTGATTTAGCACAATTGGGTGCTGCTCCACTTGTGAGTACCTTTTTGATAACCTAACAAATCTCTTTCACCAGGAGGCGCCTTTGTCTTTTTGTGATTTTTTTCACAGAGAAAACTTGTTCTTAGATCCTGATTTCCCTGACAAAGCAGCTGACTCCAGTCATCATCTGTGTTCCTGATCATTGATCATCCTGGTATTTGATCACATTCATCATTTGGGACTTTGCCCATCCCAATTGGGACATTTACCATCTATATAACATTGCAGAAGAAGACAGCATTTCCAGATAAGAACCTTTCAGGAATTTCTTATTACTGTATTTGTTATTATTTGTGTTGTATCCTATGTTTCTCATAGTCCCATATTTATAAGAATTGTTTCTTATTTGTTTACATTATTTAGTATAGTATATTTTATTATAGTTATTACATATAATTTCTTGTTCTCTTCTCTCTTAGCCTATTTACATAGTAATCATATAGGGTCCTGTGCGCCCCCGAGTAGTAACACACCCTTAGTGTATTGTTTCCCCAACAGTAAAACCCACCACCCACACAACCAACCCCCAAAATAAAATACTAACTAAAAAAACCTAAGCTCCCCATTGTCCCTTAAAAGGGCATTTGGATGGGCATTGCCCTTAAAAGGGCATTTAGCTCTTTTGCAGGCCCAAACCCTAATCTAAAAATAAACTCACCCAATACACCCTTAAAAAAATCCTAACACTAACCCCCGAAGATTCACTTACCAGGAGAGGTCTTCATCCAAGCGGCAAGATTTCCTCAACGAAGCCAGCAGAAGTGGTTCTCCAGATGGGCAGAAGTGATCCTCCAGACGGGCAGAAGTCTTCATCCAGACGGCATCTTCTATCTTCATCCTTCCAGCGCAGAGCGGGTCCATCTTCAAGACATCCGACGTGGAGCATCCTCTTCAAACGACGGGTTCTTCGTAATGAATATCTCTTTAAGTGATGTCATTCAAGATAGTGTCTCTTAGATTCTGATTGGCTGATAGAATTCTATCAGCCAATCGGAATTAAGGTAGAAAAAATCCTATTGGCTGATGCAATCAGCCAATAGGATTGAGCTGGCATTCTATTGGCTGTTCCATTCAGCCAATAGAATGCAAGCTCAAAACTATTGGCTGATTGGATCAGCCAATAGGATTGAAGTTCAATCCTATTGGCTGATCCAATCAGCAAATAGGATTTTTACTACCTTAATTCCGATTGGCTCATAGAATTCTATCAGCCAATCGGAATCTAAGGGACACCATCTTGGATTACGTCACTTAAAGAGATATTCATTACGAAGAAGGCTTCGTTTGAAGAGGATGCTCCGCGTTGGATGTCTTGAAGATGGACCCGCTCCGCGCCGGAAGGATGAAGATAGAAGATGCCGTCTGGATGAAGACTTCTGCCCGTCTGGAGGACCACTTCTGCCTGCTTCGTTGAGGACATCTTGTCGCTTGGATGAAGACTTCTCCTGGTAAGTGAATCTTCGGGGTTAGTGTTAAGATTTTTTAAGGATGTATTGGGTGGGTTTATTTTTAGATTAGAGTTTGGGCCTGCAAAAGAGCTAAATGCCTTTTTAAGGGCAATGCCCATCCAAATGCCCTTTTCAGGGCAATGGGGAGCTTAGGTTTTTTTTAGTTAGTATTTTATTTGGGGGGTTGGTTGTGTGGGTGGTGGGTTTTACTGTTGGGGGAGTTGTTTGTATTTTTTTTTTACATGTAAAAGAGCTGATTACTTTGGGACAATGCCCCGCAAAAGGCCCTTTTAAGGGCTATTGATAGTTTAGTTTAGGCTAGGGTTTTTTATTTTATTTTGGGGGAGCTTTTTTATTTTGATAGGGCTATTAGATTAGGTGTAATTAGTTTAACCCTTTATGGACACAGCTTTCAGTTTGCTCAATTGTTTTATGACGGAAAAATTCCGTCATATGTCCTTAAGAGGTTAAATATCTTGTAATTTGTTTTTTATTTTCTGTAATTTAGTGGGGTTATTTTGTGATTTAGCTAATTTAATTTATTTAATTGTATTTGGTTTAGTTAATTTATTTAATTGTAGTGTAGTATTAGGTGTTATTTTAACTTAGGTTAGGTTTTATTTTACAGGTCAATTTGTATTTATTTTAGCTAGGTAGTTATTAAATAGTTAATAACTATTTAGTAACTATTCTACCTAGTTAAATACAAACTTGCCTGTAAAATAAAAATAAACCCTAAGCTAGCTACAATGTAACTATTAGTTACATTGTAGCTATCTTAGAGTTTATTTTATAGGTAAGTATTTAGTTTTAAACAGGAATAATTTAGTTAATGATAGAAAGTTTATTTAGATTTATTTTAATTATATTTCAATTAGGGGGTGTTAGGGTTAGACTTAGGTTTAGGGGTTAATACATTTTATATAGTGGTGGCGACATTGGGGGCAGCAGATTAGGGGGTTAATAAGTGTAGGTAGGTTGCAGCGACATTGGGGGCGGCAGATTAGGGGTTTATAAATATAATGTAGGTGTCGACGATGTTGGGGACAGCAGATTAGGGGTTAATAAATATAATGTAGGTGGCGGCGATGTCCGGAGCGGCAGATTAGGGGTTAATAAGAATAATGTATGTGTTGGCGATGTCGGGGTGGCAGATTTGGGGTTAATAAGTGTAAGATTAGGGGAGTTTAGACTATGGGTTCATGTTAGGGTGTTAGGTGTAATCATAAAATGTGTTTCCCCATAGGAATCAATAAGGCTGCGTTACTGAGTTTTACACTGCTTTTTTGCAGGTGTTAGACTTTTTCTCAGCCAGCTCTCCCCATTGATGTCTATGGGGAAATCGTGCACAAGCACGTACGACCAGCTCACCGCTCATTTAAGCAGCGCTGGTATTGGAGTGCGGTATGGAGCACAATTTTGCTCTATGCTCACTTCTTGCCTGTTAATGCTGGGTTTGTAAAAACCTGTAATACCAGCGCTGCAGGTAAGTGAGCGGTGAGAAAAAACTGCTCGTTAGCACCGCACAAACTCGTAATCTGGACGTTAGTTTGGCTACAACAAAAAGTTTGACCTACATAATTATACCTCCTTTTACTGATACATTTCCCTGCTTTTCTTTTTCAAATGCCTGTTGATGCATTTGAGAATAAGGGGTTCTTAGTACCTCTTGGCATTAGAACCTGCTATTGGCTTCAGAACCTCCTCCTGACACCAGAGCCAACCAATAAACAATGACCCATATGAAATACAATATAATGAATTGACAATGCAATATCTCTATTTCCAAATCACTATCCTGTTTTAGGCTTAAAGGGATACTAAATCCAAATATTTTCTTTCGTGATTCAGATAGAACATGCAATTTTAAGCAATTTTCTAATTTACTCCTATTATCATTTTTTTCTTTCGTTCTCTTGGTATCTTTATTTAAAAAGCAGGAATATAAGATGAGCAGCAGGCCCATTTTTGATTCAGCACCCTGAATAGCGATTGCTGATTGGTGGCTACATTTAGACACCAATCAGCAAGCGGAACCCATGTGCTGAACCAAAAATGTGCTGGCTCCTAGGCTTACATTTATGCTTTTGTAAATAAAGATACCAAGAGAGCTAAGAAAAATTGATAATAGGAGTAAATTAGAAAGTTGCTTAAAATGACATGCTCTATCCGAATCATGAAAGAAAAAATTGTGTTTAGTATCCAAAAAATTGGGTTTAGTATCCCTTTAATTAAAGCACTGTATAGTACACCAACTATTAAGGATATTACATGGAATGGATATTATTGGAAAGAACAAATTCACTCCCATCTGTTTCTGTTGAATGAAAACATCATCTGTATCTTTTTAATTTTAATAATGTTCCACAAACAGAATCTGTCCTGCAATTAAACTTTAAACTCTCCAGAGAAGAAATTCATATATTTACACGATTGACAACAGAGTTGCAGTTTTAAAACAAAATATTGTCCAAATATTCAATTTTAAGTAGAATAAACTGATTTTATCTTCCTGCCAATCGTTAAATATATTGCTATAAATAACACAATTATATTTCTTGGTTATTAAAATAACTATTTATAGTCACACACAGCCCCAATTTATTAAGCTGGGGACAAAGCATTTGGCTCATACTTTCATTTAAAATGTCTGTGCCATTGTGGTCTATGGGGTCTGTGTTATCCCTGTAAATATATATATATGTATATGCTCAAATACATATATATATATATATATATATATATATATATATATATATATATATATATATATATATTTATGTGTTAATATGTGTTTATATACATATTAACACAAATATACATTTATATATTCATATATATTTAAATTTGCTGACCATTGCTGCGTGACTTACCCTCTTCGCTGCGCTAGGTTCTCAACTGTGTCTCATGACATGAGAACGAGGCTTTCATTGGAGCCTATGGAAGTGCGCTCTTGTGAGCACAATGCTTCCGTGCAATGAGAACACGAGGTCGCAATCGCATTGAACCTAACTTGTAATACCAAGGCACATTTGCGTGATCTGGTATTACAAGGTGGAGCACAAATATCGCCTTCGCGAAATCAATATTTTGTGCTCCACTTATAAACTGGCCCTTAATGTCTGTGCAATTAAAATATGTTTTGGCTTATGCACCAAGATTATCCCCTGTTATCTAGATGTATCAGTTCAAGTAAACTATCAACTCAATGGTCCAAAAGGAAGTTTTTGTTCGCTTTCTCCAATGGTGGACACTCCTTTGGAATATACAAGAGGTGTTGGCATCTGATTACACATTACAGAATAAGGAGGCAAACAAACTACAAGAGTAGTTTAGTGCCCATTGCATTAAACCATAGAATCTTACGGCTAGATTTAGAGTTCGGCGGTAGCCGTCAAAACCAGCGTTAGAGGCTCCTAACGCGGGTTTTTTACGCACTCCGGTATTTAGAGTTTATTTACCGCGACTCAAAATACACCTAACGCTCAACTTTCTACCGCCACCTCAGACCCAGTAGTAAACATATACCGCACAAAAAAACATCCACGAATCACAAAACAAATATTACACAAAGTACACTTACACTCATACAAACACAACACTATCTTTATTTTTCGGAATTGTTATTTTTTCTTTAAAATACAAAGGATTAAAGTTGCGAGATCTCGGGTGTTTGAAAAAAATCCACACAAATCCATTTTCCCATTGACTTACATGGACATACGGGAAAAGACCCTCATATACCTACATCTAACGAATAACATTATCACAAACATACACTCATCGATGCATACAAACAATATACACCACATTACATACACAAAATATTTATTTATTACAAAAAGAACACGATTTAGTTACTTTTTCACACAAGCTCATGACGTCACTCACTTTACGAGGAAAACCAGTCTTAGAAAAAAAAATATAGAAATCTTTGGAGCCTCCATTGACTTCTATTGGGAAGACGTGCTCGTGCACGCGAAACCCTCATTTCCCTAACGCACGCAAATAGCGTAGACGGAAAAACTCCAAATACCAGCGCTAGAAAATACATGCTTTTATGCGTTAGACCCAGCTATGATAAATAGATCAAGAAATGACTATTTCCCTATGGTGGATTTATGTTTTTTAATATTAAATATTCACCACACCATAAATATTTTTAACACTTTTAGATTACATCAACTACAAATCCCCATCACTAGTAACACATTATTATTTCAATAAAATTACATTTACAATTAAAATAAAATTCAATACACATTTCTGGATTCACAAACACTACACAATGGGAAACATCTCTCATTTACCTTTATTATTGCATTTCTGTTATTCAACTCATATGCTTGCAGCAACTGCATATCTACATAGGCTTAACACATGATCACTCATGGATGCACATACATTACTTTTAACATTCACTCATACATGTGCATTCAAATGATGGGGGAAAAACACATTACATTCTCTCGAGGAATCACAAAACACAACATATGGATTTTACTGTACTTTTAACATCATGATTCCATCACCAGAAACCATTAGGAATTACCTACAACAATAACATCATTACACCAGATTACAGATGTCACTTTATGGGAAGGAACAACAATGCCAGACCGCTATATAGAAGTCAGCATATGTGGGACACAATCACAATATATACGTACATGTACATAACACGCATCACCCATCACGCAACCACAAAGCACACATTTAGATTTTATTCAGCACACAATAACAATGTAGCACAATACAACAACACAATGAGGATTTCACAACTACATAGGCAGGTTAATAATATCATGACGTCATTACAAGATTCAACCATACACATCACAGATTCACCACTGTACCGCCCCTTTAGGAACTTTAACACTCAATACTACAATACAACATATACGTAAAACACACTTTTGAACAGCATTATTATGGAGATTTCAATGGGACAATTCAGAAATATTGTCAGATCGCACATCAATTATATATATATAATACTACAGATGGCAGCCGGAAGTTATTCAGTATTCGTGCAATTTTTATGGGACGCATACAATATCGTCAGATCGAAAATCACTTATATATATAATACTACAGATGACAGACGGGAAGTTCGGAATTATTATTGCGATTTTAAAGGGACGCGTACAATATTCACATCTCGGCAATCACTTATATATACAATACTACAGATGACAGCCGGAAGTTATTCAGTATTAGTGCGATTTGAAAGGGACGCGTACAATATTCACATCTCGGCAATCACTTATATATACAATACTACAGATGACAGCCGGAAGTTATTCAGTATTAGTGCCATTTGAAAGGGACGCATACAATATTGACAGCTCGGCAATCACTTATATATACAATACTACAGATGGCAGACGGGAATTTCGGAATTATTATTGCGATTTGAAAGGGACGCGTACAATATTTTACAGCTCGGCAATCACTTATATATACAATACTACAGATGGCAGACGGGAATTTCGGAATTATTATTGCGATTTGAAAGGGACGCGTACAATATTTTACAGCTCGGCAATCACTTATATATACAATACTACAGATGGCAGACGGGAAGTTCGGAATTATTATTGCGATTTTAAAGGGACGCGTACAATATTGACAGCTCGGCAATCACTTATATATATAATACTACAGATGGCAGACGGGAAGTTCTGAATTATTATTGCGATTTTAAAGGGACGCATACAATATTGACAGCTCGGCAATAACTTATATATACAATCCTACAGATGGCAGATGTTCCTTTATCATTTACAAACAATATTGCAGCAACATTGATCGATCACATTTGATGCACATTATACACAACTATGCACTTTCATTCATGTTAGCCTGGACGTGTGCTTGTTACTATAACATCGCGTTTAGGAAATATTGATTACGCATATGAACAAACATTACAAACATGCACTGTATGTGTGATATTTGACACTTTCACATTGAGAATCATTGTTTGAAAATAACATTTCAGCAAACAACAAATAAACGCCCACTGTGAAAGCATTCGCGCCGCTCACATACAAACAGGTGAATACAATCAGCAATCATTACAAACTCACTACCATTGGACTAATTGTACTATAAATCCCCCAAACAACATGGCCAATGCATCACTTGTGATCCACATCAGATCAAGTGCTTACCTTGTTACGCTGTTTTGAAAGATGGATGACGATGACATGGTAGACGCTGCTGGTGGTGCTATTGGCGAACTAGCTGTTGGTCGAATCAGGCAGCCTCGGCGGCTCAGACCGAGACGAAGGGGTCGTCTGGTTCGAGGTCCTCGTGTCTACAGGGTGAGACCCACCTTGGAAAACATGAGTGACTTTGAGGTTTTTGATAAGTATCGGCTCGATCGCGAACAGCTCATTGGCCTTTACGAGCTTCTTAAACCTCATTTGGAGCCACGTATACAAATAAGGACTGCTGTTCCCCCCATGAGTAAGATGCTAAGCTGTCTATACGTCCTGGCCTCCGGGAGTTTTCAATCCGGAGAACTGTACATGCATGGCCTGGCTCAAGGTACATTCTCTGGGGTGTTTGATAACTTTCTGAACGCCATGGTACGTATCAGTAAGCAATACATAGGATTCCCACAGAATGATGGTGATTGGAGGCGCCTGAAGCGGGAATTCTTTGATATTGCTCAATTGCCCAATGTCTTGGGAGCCATTGATTGTACCCACATTGCGCTGCGTGCTCCAATTGATGACTTGCCCTTCAGAAATCGCAAACATTTTCATAGCCTCAACGTGCAGTATGTTTGTGACGCACGGATGAGGATTATGCATGTGTATGCGAATTTTGGAGGTGCTTGTCATGATGCCCGCATCCTCTCTCTGTCGTCCCTGTGGAGACAGTTTGAGGAAAGACAAATGCCCCCTGGTTATCTCGTTGGTGAGTATTTGTGCACAACATGGTTAATTATTTTGACAATTGCCCCTGTATTTTTTAACTGTTAGCGTCATGTTCAGCTATAGGATTAAATTTAACCATTTGTTATTTACCGACGCTAATGTCTATTTTTATTGAAATGCAGATATGTAGCATGTCTTACCTTAAGTGTTCAGATAGAGAATGCAATGTAAACATGTAGTTAGCATTTTACACAAGGTTTGGTTTAGGAGAAATACGCATATGTAGCATGTCTTAGATGAAATGGCAAGATATTATCTCATGCAATTTAACCCTGTCATTGTCTTTTTCTGCTAATGTCTATTTTTATTGAAATGCAGATATGTAGCATGTCTTACCTTAAGTGTTCATATAGAGAATGCAATGTAAACATGTAGTTAGCATTTTACACAAGGTTTGGTTTAGGAGAAATACGCATATGTAGCATGTCTTAGATGAAATGGCAAGATATTATCTCATGCAATTTAACCCTGTCATTGTCTTTTTCTGCTAATGTCTATTTTTATTGAAATGCAGATATGTAGCATGTCTTACCTTAAGTGTTCATATAGAGAATGCAATGTAAACATGTAGTTAGCATTTTACACAAGGTTTGGTTTAGGAGAAATACGCATATGTAGCATGTCTTAGATGAAATGGCAAGATATTATCTCATGCAATTTAACCCTGTCATTGTCTTTTTCTGCTAATGTCTATTTTTATTGAAATGCAGATATGTAGCATGTCTTACCTTAAGTGTTCATATAGAGAATGCAATGTAAACATGTAGTTAGCATTTTACACA
The DNA here is from genome assembly GCF_027579735.1 of Bombina bombina. Lineage (NCBI taxonomy): Eukaryota > Metazoa > Chordata > Amphibia > Anura > Bombinatoridae > Bombina > Bombina bombina. The sequence continues at coordinate 185,562,294 of NC_069507.1, read as the reverse complement.
AGGTTTGGTTTAGGAGAAATACGCATATGTAGCATGTCTTAGATGAAATGGCAAGATATTATCTCATGCAATTTAACCCTGTCATTGTCTTTTTCTGCTAATGTCTATTTTTATTGAAAAGCAGATATGTAGCATGTCTTACCTTAAGTGTTCATATAGAGAATGCAATGTAAACATGTAGTTAGCATTTTACACAAGGTTTGGTTTAGGAGAAATACGCATATGTAGCATGTCTTAGATGAAATGGCAATATATTATCTCATGCAATTTAACCCTGTCATTTTATTTTTCTGCTAATGTCTAGTTTTATTGAAATGCAGATATGTAGCATGTCTTACCTTAAGTGTTCATATAGAGAATGCAATGTAAACATGTAGTTAGCATTTTACACAAGGTTTGGTTTAGGAGAAATACGCATATGTAGCATGTCTTCGATGAAATGGCTAGATACAGATTTAGATATAATTTTTTATTTTTTTTTTATGTTTCTGACAACTTTTAATATGGATTATGGTTTTTAAAAAATATATTTATACAACAATATACTAGTTTAAGTATTCTGTTTGAATTATGTTCTGTTCTAAATTTATAGGTGATTCTGGGTACATGAGCCGGCCTTGGCTCATTACCCCCTTGCGTAGCCCAACTGATGTGTCTGAGGAGCGCTACAATAGGGCTCATAAGAGAACCAGGGCGGTGGTTGAAAGGATGTTCGGGCTCCTGAAGATGAGATTCAGGTGCCTGGACCGTTCTGGAGGAGCACTCCAGTACAACCCAAAGAAGGTGGCTAAGATCGTTGTAGCCTGTAGCGTCCTGCATAATATTGCACAGCGGGCTGGGATGCTGCAGGCCGTCCCGGTGGACAGAGACCTCCTCAGAGATGAGGAGGATGATCCTGTTCTAGAGGGGGAATTCCAGGACGAGGGACTTGATGTCAGAGCAGACGTCATCAACCGCCACTTTAGACGGTAAATAATAGAAGTTACACTGGAGTATTTTCAATAGATGTGAACTCTAGGGAAATGACAAGTAGAGAATTGTGCAAACATGTTAGTATTGATAAAATGTTATAATAATATTTATTTCTCATAATATAGGTGATGCTCTGGGCATTGGGTCCTATAGCGAGTCTTTGCCACCTGGTTTTTATAGAGGACATCAGATGGTAAGTAGAAATGTATGGACTGTTGCTGGCATGATTTGTACACAAATACATAATATGGCATAAATTTTTAAAAATATAACTTTGTTTACACATTACTTATGTACATAATCAGAAAGGGATACTCTAGAATGACTATGGTTCAATGTCACACAGAGGTTTGTTCTGCTCAATATGACTCATCTTCACACTTGATAGAAAATAACACAGGTTCATACACAGGCTTAGTAAGCTAGTGATAGATATTTATTATGAAATGGGGGGTGGGAGAGGGGTACAGAACTGATTCACACACTTGTATGAAATCTTTATATATAATTTCTTACATTAGGGAGATGACTTAATATAAAGACTGAAAGGGAACAATTTGAAGCCTGACAGTGAAGATTTCCAAGACTGACAGTGGGGAAAAAGCCAAGATTGAAATTGAAGTATACCAATGGGATCATGTCTGGCATATTTAAATTCTGCTGACCTTGAAAACCATACAAAGACATGTTCACATGGTAAGTGCAAACTATTTGATAGAATAAGGCTGTGGAGACATCCTATTGGAGACACTTAGATGATTTTCTATTTTGTAGATGGTATTTCCCAGTCCTCTATTTAATGAACTGATGAATAAGACACCTATTGAAGATCAACTGTTTACCCCTGAATTGACTTTCAAAGACCATGCATTGTCCAGGTTGGTGTACCAATGCATGCTAGTGAAGACTGTAGAATATTAGTAGCTTACATACATTAGTCATATTTAGTTCTTAATTAGATATTTAGGGATCACAATCAGAAAAAGGAATACATATTATAGTTGATATAGAGGTATTTGAATGGACATGAAATATTACATTTATGTTCAGCATACATATATTGTTTACATGTGATATACATTATTATGTATAAATTTAATTTTTGAAATTTAAATATTATTTTTAATCAACAATATAATGGTGTATGTATTTCATTAATTTAAAATGAATGTAATGATTATCTTTAAAAAATGTTGATCAAAGTTAGAGCATAGACACCATATGATTTTAAATGTATTTTATGAATATTTTACAACGTGTGTATTAACTTTGTTCCATTTTTATTATTTGTCATTTCAGATTGGCATCTGATGACTTCATGGAATATTTATTTATTTTCTATTAAATATATATTTTTTTTTTAGCAGATTCTAATATATATCAATATAATCTGTAAATAAATAAAACTTGGACTCCCATGACTGGTAGTTGGCTATTTGACAAGCACATGCATAAGAGAAAATAATGCATTAATAGTAGAAAATAAAATTCTTCAGAGAATATTAAAAGATATATTTTAACATTAATTGGGGAGTCATATTCTTCAATGCTTTTATATTGAAAAAGTATATATTAAAAATATTTAGGATATGTATTAATATTATGATTGTTTTAACATTTAATAAGGTGAAGTGGTTCAATTACATGAAAGTGACAGTGTTGTTGAATGTAAAAAGAATTGTATAAGATCATGTATCTTCCTTAGGTATCTCAAAACATTATTAGAAAATATTTTACAATTATTACATTTATAAATGGTAGGTCATTTAACTTTATAATTTTTAATAATTAGTTATTGGATGCCAGGTTAATCTATGTAATTTTCTAGTGGAGTCATTTAACTATACTTAGTAATATTATGTATTTATTACAATCTTACCTCTTGGGTTAGACATCAAATATCTATATAGAATGTAATTTCCCCTTTAGTTTATTTTGTCAATGTTAAATAAAAATACAATATGTTTGGGTCCTTAAAGGGGTCATTCAAAATGTATATTTTGTATACATTGTTACAAATATCATACAAGAATTTAAACATATTTAGAATGTACTATAGAATTACATTCAGTCTTTAAATATACTTGTTAAAATAAAAATAAATGCACATATCTTAGTGAATGATATAAGGCATCTATATGCAAACAACAATCAGCATCAAAATAGCCTATGTAGAGATGTATTTAATCCACGAATATATATAATTACAATATAATGATTGAATAACAAAACATATTAAGTTGGTCAAATATAAGATTATGATACAAAATGCATACATAACATATAGCTTAATGTCCCTCTACGCTGAAGGCTAAAAAATACCTCATTTAATAAATATATTTCAGTCAGTGTGTAAAACAATCTAGAAGTTAATCTAAATTTGCTTTACTCATATGTTAGACTCATTTAGCAAAAGGAAGGTGCCTAGGTTTATGATATATTAAGCATTATTGTGAAATGTTTATTTAAAGGGACATGAACTCAAAATATACTTAAAGGTAGCCATTTAAAAAAACAATGATTTATACATTCTGAATGAGTATTCTATTTTAATCAACTTTAAAACTTGTCTCATATTATGAATGCTCATTGTGATGTTGCTATCATTACTTTAGAAATAAGGCAGTAAATAGCTAATTTATTTGCTTCAGTACTCTGGACAGAACTTGATTGTTTGGAATAATTGATGCAACAATCGTCAAGGACAACCCAGGTTTTTATTAAACAATTGTCCGTAATATAAAATATCATTATTGATTTTCAAAGAAACATAACAAGATAACTTAACATTTGATAATCGTATTAAATAATAAAGTTGATTAAAATTTAATGCTCAATCACCAATGGTAAATTTGTTTGGACAGTGTCCCTTTAAGAGCTTGAAATAGTGTATTTACTTCTCTTCCTATCTTGACATACTTTGCTTGAAAAGCATATCGAGATAGGCTCAGTAGATGAAGATTGGTGGATGCACAGAGATGCCTTATGTGATTGGCTCAACCATGTGCATTTAAATTTCTTATGTTGAGGATATATAAATACTAAGAGAAAATGATTTACATTTTAAAGTCTAAACAATCTTCTATCTCTACAGATCATTTGATACAATTGTTTGTAATGTCTCTTTAAAACTAAAGACGCCATTGCACAATAACATATATGAGCACTTCAGAGAAATACAAGCTCGAGGTTTATTTGCGAATAACAAAGCTGTAGTTTAACATTTATAAACAGATTATCAAAGTTACTGACATTCTTCCCGGAATTTTAACATTAATAAATATTGCGTTGGAAACGCATCTTCAAACACCAGATTAGCATATTTAAACATTAGTGTAATGTCACGCAATAGCACACAATCAATGTGCATTATAAATACATTTAATAGAGCAATGTCAATACTTCACAATCAATTTATTTAAAGAACAATAAAGACATACAATATTAAATGTGTATTTGTATTAAAGAAACAGACCGTTATTAAACCGAGAAATGTCTACAACATTAATAATGTGACAGGATGAGATTTTAAAGAGTATTTAATCATTAATATTTCACGGATCACGGATATTAAATCTGCGTCACACATATCCGCATGACAGGCCCATGAGTTACAAATAAGTCTACATGAAAAATGAAGTTACAGCACCACCAAGCGGTATGTGTAAGGAAGTTACTAAGATATGAAACATTAAGGAACGGCCAATCAGAGTTCATCACACAAACACAACTTGAGTCAGGATGGTCTCACAGACATTATAACAATATTTCAAACTTTTATCCAATCAGATGTACAGATAAATTGTCCCATGGTGCATCTCATGTTTACTTCACCATATAAAAGTCCATTACACGTTGCCATCTTTGTCAGTTCTCTAATGCATGCAGGCAGTCTTATATATTAATATTATTATAATATATTTAGTAGCCAACCGAGCAGGCATGTCAGTTCCCAGGTTCACCAAGGAGGAGAGCGCTGCACTGGTCCACGCCGTCAAGGACTTTTATCCCCAGCTGTTTGGGAACAAGAGGAGCTCGACAGATGCGCCTGTTAAGAAGGCCCTCTGGGAGTCTATCACCAATGCGGTTAGATTGGTGTGTGACGTCCAGAGGACCCAGGATCAGATCATGAGGAGATTCGGAGATATGAGGTTGCGTTTATCGAAAAAAGTCAACCTCATAAGGGACTGGGTACAAGCCCGTAAAAGAGGGGGCCAAAGAAAGGCCCCGCGGAAACTGTACCTACTCCCTTATGAGGTGACTTTATGCGAGCTCCTCAATCTCCGGGTCCCCAAAAGATTTAGATCCTCGCCATCCTCGGCCTCCTCTTCTTCCCTCCCAGCTGCGGGATCTGAAAGTCCTGACGCGGGGGACAGGGCAGATGCTTCTCCGTCCGGTGGCCTGGGAGGACCCGATAGAGAATCTGAACCAGGTAATTATCCAACTTCATATAATATTTATAATGTTAAAAATCCAAAATGTGTATTTAGTCAGATACTAAACCTATACAGATCTCACAACATACACTACATATGATGTTTAGATATCTGATTTTACATTAGTGATACATGAAATTGGAATGATGTTTATTGCGCTCTACAGAATATGCGTCACAGAGCGGAAATCTAATTTCGCATCCACGTTAACATGGGTTTGCGGAAAGTGGCATTGCTTTATACATGTTGGTCAAATGACGGATGCGTAATTCCGCTTGGAATCATTGCGCAATGATCGCGAAAATGGCATTTCTCATCCACGTTAACATGGGTTTGCGGAAAGTGGCATTGCTTTATACATGTTGTTAAAAATTAAATGGAAAATCTTAGATTAGTGAAGAATACAGTATTCTTATTTTAAATATTATATCTAATAAAAAACGAATAATACTAATAAATTATAACATATGGCCATCAATTGATGATTATGTAATAACAAGCATATATTCTTAAAGATACAGTAAACAACACAACTGATTGAAAATAAGAGTCCAGGATATATTTATCATTCATTTAATTGCGGAAACTATTAACTCATGGGACTACCAAAGGATTAATATTTTTCTATTGATTTGTTATTAATGTAAATATTTTAAACATGGCATGATTAGTATTAATGATATGCAATCCTCATTTAATATATTACAGATATGGATGTGGCTGCTGGATCCTCAAGCCAGGGCTTGTCACAGTATGGTATGTCTCATTTTAATTGACATTTGTCTTAGAAACATGGAATGAACATTACATACTAAATACACATTGTTCTATATTTATATGTAATGTCTATTTAATAGATGAAAATTATATAATTATTCGGATATACTTAAATAACATATTTGATTTTAATTGCATGCTCAATACCATTCATTACATCAACATATGGAGTAGATAATTCATTAACAAACAACAACATTGTGGAATCTATTTAATTTTAGATTAAAGGGATACTGAACTACAATTATTAATATTGTCTTTCACATACAGTATGCAATATTAATAAACATAAAATATAATACTATCATCATATGTGACATATTCTATTGCTAAATGTATTTTAAAATAAATAAAGTACGTTTATGTGCATCTAAATATTTGTTGACCAACCTGGGTTTATATTGATGATTGGTGGATACCTTCAACAAACAATATTTATTGAATCCAATATTCCTTATCTGCCTTTAAGATTAATATCGAACAACATTCGAATTATAATAGGAGTCAATGTTAAATCATTTTTTACAGTTTGAACATAGAAATCAATTATTTAAATTAATCATGTCAGTGTCCCTTTAAGACAAAATAGATTCATTCATCATTACATTATTTTTATTAAAAACTATTGATATATAAATCTAATTATCTGTTGGAGTTACTTTATATATATCTGCATACTCTAACAGCACCATGATTACATATTTGTAATAATAAAGTTTGTTATGTATTGTGATAAATATGTGTTGTGTCCTAAACAAGATTACTGTACATTGAAAAAATGGCTCGATGTGACACATGTTTGTTTAGATTTGTCAACAGATGCTCCTCAATATGTGGTTTGTGTGTATTCTTGTAACTTCTTAAGGACATATGACGGAATTATTCCGTCATAAAACAATTGAGCTAAGTGAAAGCTGTGTCCTTAAAGGGTTAAGAACATTGATCATTGGGTATATTTAGATATGCAATAGCAGCATCTGAGATGAATTTGATGTCTAATGTAGTCTGACATTAAACATATGTTGAATACAGATATGTTTACAGAATCCCCTTGATTCAATCAAGCATTTTCTGGTGTAATGACTGCTCTATTCTTCACATTTTAAAGTTGATTAATGTTAAAATTCTAGACAGATGTGATTTAGTGATATCCAAAATGTGTTTAATAATATATATCTATATCATTCATAGAGAGAGTTGGTGTGGGGAGCCCACAGGAATCCAGCAGTGACATAGAGCCGCCTTTGCGGTCTCCTGGTAAGTCCATTGACTCATTTATATGTAATTGAAGGTGTATTGCTAATCAATATTATGATCATGATTCCGATGAAGCATAACATTATAAAAAATCATAGAATTTATCTTCTGATTATATATTTATTTTTTATATTGAGCGATTAATAATTTCTACTTTATTATTCTACACATTTGTTATTCATAAGATGTCTAACATATGTTTTTTTAAATTTTTTTTTTTTAACAACAGTCATCAAGTGATACACACATGAGAAATCTTAAATGTTCTATGTACTATGCTTTTATGAATTTAACATTAAGACAAACAATACATTAATATTCTGATTTATTGACAATAACAAATCTATTGTCATTTGTATGCTCCATCAAAATGATGTAAATCATAACTTTGTGTGTGTATATCTTTAATGCAACATTGATGTGCGTATTTGAGCAACAGTAACATATGTTATAATATCTGATCTTAAGGTGTACACAACATGTTATGTTTTACAGAGATTGATGTCACATGTGGGATGGAGGAGGAAGAGGCTGCCTTGGAGTCTGATGGTATGTGAAATATATCTATCATGTTTCCAACATGTTTCTTTTTTTGAAATCATTTTATTGAAGACATTCAAAGTCTACAGCTTTTTCCCTTTAAAAAGGAATATTATTTGTCTGTTCAAATACACTACTGCCCCCTTTCTATATCAGGCAGCATGAAAATCTGCTTGTATATATTTTTTTAAGAATATATAATTCATGCCATCATTATGTCACATGCATATTCCATGCCAAAACACAATAATAAGTTTCACATTGTACAGACAGTCATTGAGATTCATCTGAGTGCCTATATAGATACCATATCCTCATTTCAGAATAGTTTACAGATTCAAACACACTTCGAGGTATATTGAAAACATAATCAATTTTAAATGCGTTGATTTGATGTCAGGATGTATGAGATGTTAATATATTTATTTTACATTTTCAGATGGATCCACCACTTCTGGTCATCTGGATTCCGCCCCTGCCCAGTCACAGACCCCTCCCCGTGCACACACCCCTGACCATGGCCACACCTCTGCACACACCCAGAGCCCTTCCCATCACCAAACCCATGACCATGCCCCGACCACTGCCAGCCCTTCCCATATTTCATATCCTGTCCCTCCCAAAAAACGCCCATACACCCCCCTTCGCCGCTCTCCCCGTATTCTGGCCCGTACAGCTGCCCAGACCCAAACTCCCCACTCCCCAGCTGTACGGCCTACCCTGGAGCAGCAGCTCACCACTCCCCAAGCCATTCCCATCCCTCCCCGAGCCAATCCCATCCCTCCCCCCTGTTTAAACCTTCATTGTCCTGGGTGTCAGATTGTCCTTCCCAGGCACAGCTGTAAGTATCATTCTAAATACACTTTATAAGATACTTAAAGGTACAGTGAAGTTAAATTGGTTAAATTGTGATTCAAATCCAGCATGCAATGTTAAGCCAATGTATAATAGAATACTCTTATGAATTATTCGTCATTCTCTTGATATATTAATTGAAAACAACTTATTCCTATAATTAGTTTAAACAATAAAATAAATGTGGCCATCATTTCTTTATTGTTGGATGAATGTATCCATCAACCAGCATGCACAAACAAGGTTCATCAACAAATATTGGCTTCCATAAAAACCAACATTCTTGCATTCAAAATATAGCTTGACAATTAAAACATATAATGAATATGTGTAATTTCTAAAGATTTGTCATGTCATGCTCTATCTGAATCAGTCCATTAAATATTTAGGTTCAGTGTCCCTTTAATTGGATATCACTACATATACCAAACACCACTACTTGGATACAAAATTTTATGTCCAAATGTGGATACATTATCTCTTGTCTAACCCAGTGGGAATGTAATTTCTTCTGGTTGCTATGTTTACACAGCTTGTCCTCAATGCCAAAATGTTTAAGGATATGTGTGCCTACCACAGTCTAAATTGAATTTTTAAATTGCTAATGTAAGTACAATGTAAATCCTTTAACAAGATTTGATACACTCAAGCTGTATAAGTGGATCATCTAAAACCAATTAAAGGGTTCAACATGTTTGAGTAACATGAGCCTTTAATGATTTCTGTCTGTCTGAATAACCTAATTCATGTGTAAAGAATATATGAAAAATAATTGATGTAAATAATTATTTGTCTTTATGATGACAATGTATGTATTAAAATCTTTTATTCTGTTGTGTAATTATCCTTAATATTAATTTTTATTTTATTTTAGGCTGTGACTCAGCATGGCTCATGCTAGAAGGGATAGCAAGAGTAGAGCAGGCCGTGTTGAGGAACGCAGCTGTCCTGAGAGGGATGAACGACACCATGCAGGCCCAGCTCCGGGTTCAGGACTTGACTCTGCGTGAAATTATGCAATTACGTTCAAGGCCTGAATCTGGAGCTGGACATGCACAGGACAATGAAGAGGATGACCAGTAAGTGGAGGATCTGGATATGCTCCATGGTGGCAGATAATAATCCTCTGTCCACATGTTGAATTTGTATTTATATTGTTGCCATTTGGCCTTTTTATGAGTTTTTTGTTGTGCCTGTTGCACTCTTTTACCTTGTCATGTGTCTCCAATGAGGCTATGCTGGCCCTTGGCAACTCTCTTCATGGACTGTGATGCACTGTGTTACCTTGTCATGTGTCTCCAATGAGGCTATGCTGGCCCTTGGCAACTCTCTTCATGGACTGTGATGCACTGTGTTACCTTGTCATGTGTCTCCAATGAGGCTATGCTGGCCCTTGGCAACTCTCTTCATGGACTGTGATGCACTGTGTTACCTTGTCATGTGTCTCCAATGGGGCTATGCTGGCCCTTGGCAACTCTCTTCATGGACTGTGATGCACTGTGTTACCTTGTCATGTGTCTCCAATGAGGCTATGCTGGCCCTTGGCAACTCTCTTCATGGACTGTGATGCACTGTGTTACCTTGTCATGTGTCTCCAATGAGGCTATGCTGGCCCTTGGCAACTCTCTTCATGGACTGTGATGCACTGTGTTACCTTGTCATGTGTCTCCAATGGGGCTATGCTGGCCCTTGGCAACTCTCTTCATGGACTGTGATGCACTGTGTTACCTTGTCATGTGTCTCCAATGAGGCTATGCTGGCCCTTGGCAACTCTCTTCATGGACTGTGATGCACTGTGTTACCTTGTCATGTGTCTCCAATGGGGCTATGCTGGCCCTTGGCAACTCTCTTCATGGACTGTGATGCACTGTGTTACCTTGTCATGTGTCTCCAATGGGGCTATGCTGGCCCTTGGCAACTCTCTTCATGGACTGTGATGCACTGTGTTACCTTGTCATGTGTCTCCAATGGGGCTATGCTGGCCCTTGGCAACTCTCTTCATGGACTGTGATGCACTGTGTTACCTTGTCATGTGTCTCCAATGAGGCTATGCTGGCCCTTGGCAACTCTCTTCATGGACTGTGATGCACTGTGTTACCTTGTCATGTGTCTCCAATGGGGCTATGCTGGCCCTTGGCAACTCTCTTCATGGACTGTGATGCACTGTGTTATCTTGTCATGTGTCTCCAATGGGGCTATGCTGGCCCTTGGCAACTCTCTTCATGGACTGTGATGCACTGTGTTACCTTGTCATGTGTCTCCAATGGGGCTATGCTGGCCCTTGGCAACTCTCTTCATGGACTGTGATGCACTGTGTTACCTTGTCATGTGTCTCCAATGGGGCTATGCTGGCCCTTGGCAACTCTCTTCATGGACTGTGATGCACTGTGTTACCTTGTCATGTGTCTCCAATGGGGCTATGCTGGCCCTTGGCAACTCTCTTCATGGACTGTGATGCACTGTGTTACCTTGTCATGTGTCTCCAATGAGGCTATGCTGGCCCTTGGCAACTCTCTTCATGGACTGTGATGCACTGTGTTACCTTGTCATGTGTCTCCAATGAGGCTATGCTGGCCCTTGGCAACTCTCTTCATGGACTGTGATGCACTGTGTTACCTTGTCATGTGTCTCCAATGGGGCTATGCTGGCCCTTGGCAACTCTCTTCATGGACTGTGATGCACTGTGTTACCTTGTCATGTGTCTCCAATGAGGCTATGCTGGCCCTTGGCAACTCTCTTCATGGACTGTGATGCACTGTGTTACCTTGTCATGTGTCTCCAATGGGGCTATGCTGGCCCTTGGCAACTCTCTTCATGGACTGTGATGCACTGTGTTACCTTGTCATGTGTCTCCAATGGGGCTATGCTGGCCCTTGGCAACTCTCTTCATGGACTGTGATGCACTGTGTTACCTTGTCATGTGTCTCCAATGGGGCTATGCTGGCCCTTGGCAACTCTCTTCATGGACTGTGATGCACTGTGTTACCTTGTCATGTGTCTCCAATGAGGCTATGCTGGCCCTTGGCAACTCTCTTCATGGACTGTGATGCACTGTGTTACCTTGTCATGTGTCTCCAATGGGGCTATGCTGGCCCTTGGCAACTCTCTTCATGGACTGTGATGCACTGTGTTATCTTGTCATGTGTCTCCAATGGGGCTATGCTGGCCCTTGGCAACTCTCTTCATGGACTGTGATGCACTGTGTTACCTTGTCATGTGTCTCCAATGGGGCTATGCTGGCCCTTGGCAACTCTCTTCATGGACTGTGATGCACTGTGTTACCTTGTCATGTGTCTCCAATGGGGCTATGCTGGCCCTTGGCAACTCTCTTCATGGACTGTGATGCACTGTGTTACCTTGTCATGTGTCTCCAATGGGGCTATGCTGGCCCTTGGCAACTCTCTTCATGGACTGTGATGCACTGTGTTACCTTGTCATGTGTCTCCAATGGGGCTATGCTGGCCCTTGGCAACTCTCTTCATGGACTGTGATGCACTGTGTTACCTTGTCATGTGTCTCCAATGGGGCTATGCTGGCCCTTGGCAACTCTCTTCATGGACTGTGATGCACTGTGTTACCTTGTCATATGGCTCATATATTCCTTATTTTTACAAGATTATTTATAAACGTTGTGTATGTTTTCTTACATACTAATAAAATAAATTTTATTTCACAAATATTTGTCCTCATTCTTCCTGTTATTTTTTGCAAGCTCTAGTTTATGTTGTTTATCCTTAAAGGGACCTAACAAATCTATTTGTTATAATGAAATCATATATGTAAGACAATAGTAAATGACTTTAAGATTAACATCTCCAATGTAATCTTATTATTTGTGTTTATATTATTTTCTCTTAGCTCTATCATTGCCTGATTATGATTAGCAGAGTAATTTCTTTATATATGTATATATATTTTTGTATTTGTGTATATATGTATATTTAAATGTTCATATCCATGTGTGTATTTATAAACTCTGCATGAATTGATGCACCTTTACCAAATGATCTGAGTATTGATACAATGATATAATCCCTGTAAAGTGTTCATTTTATTTAAATAGTATTGACTATGTGTATGCTCTTTTTAAAAACAAAATAATGTCCCTTTAAGTGATGTTGATCACTATTGTAAATGAATGTATTTCCATTTGTAAAGCGTTTTTGTCCTTTTTACAAGAACAAGGACATATAGTTTTATTAATAAACAATCTTATTGTAATGTTGACAGCACCTGTATTTCATTTTCTAATCTATATTATTGTCAAAGTGTAACCAAATCAATCTCTGTGTGTAATACAAATAATGTAGATGATGAATATTAGTTAACTAATATGTTAACAAAATACATCTCCTCCCATATATGGCTATAGGTAGGCTGACCATAATTAAACTTGAATAAATGACACGTTTAATCAATACATGTATAACTATTGTTATTCAACAACAATCCAAAGATATCTTAAAACATCAATGGCATATGTATTTCTCATGTGTATCTTTTAAATGTTAAAGATATACACCATAGCTATAGTTCAAGGGACAGTCAAGTCCGAAAAGATGATTCATGATTTGGTGACATTCCTAGATAGCAATCTACACACATACTAGTTCCTAAAATATAAATACGTTTCTTAATGATATGCCAAGATGTCACTGAGTCCTTGTATTGTCTGCGGTTTTTCAGCGATCTCGGATGCGCCATGTTGCTTAAGACGTCACCTGCCAGGCTGTCCAATGATTCCTTGTATTGACTGACGTTCTTACGTGATCAGGAATATGCCTTTTATTGGATTGCGTTTTGACGCGATCAAGGATGCGCCTTTTTTTTTTGGGCGTTCTTACGTGATCAATAATGTGCCTTTCATTGGATGGCGTTCTTACGTGATCAAGGAAGCGCCATGTTAAGACGGCACATGTAAAGTTAAAAAAACGTGTGATTGGATTGCGTAGTCCCGCAATATTTGTGCACGTTAAAAACGTTTGTGACTGCATGCAATTTTAAAAAGCTTGCGAATATGTATTATTTGCATCATGTTACATTGTTGACCCGTAGCTGATAAAGACCAACACATTCTCTTTTGCTGGATGTCTGGTTGAATCAACGAACGAAAGCAAAATGTTTTCATGCATAGGATATTTCTAGGCAAGTGCAAATCTCTACAGTCCATGTTTAATATGTTTGTCAACAATGTTCCTTTTTCTTAAAAATTAATGTTGTGTTTAATGTTGAACATATCTAATTAATAAATATGCGCTATTGTGTTTGAATAAAGTAATCAATATGCATTTATCATATGCTAAATATATGATGCCGACTTCTTCTAAATGTAATTTCGTTGTATATTTTATGAAAGGTTCATTAGACACTCACATTATAAATAAAAATATTTGATTTTGTCTCTAGTTAGATAGTCCATTGTTTAACCAATAGGTTTATTTTGTCTTGTGTTGTAAGAAAATGTAAGTAATTTTCTTACTCCTCGCAAAGCCAATGAGTTTCATGTGAGTACCATCTCCAGCTTTGTCCAGTTTGTGTAAAGGTTCTTTTCATATGTTAATGATGGGGTATTGTGTTTTACGGTTGTAATGGTGGTTCATCTATATTTAAAATATAGCTAACCCTATTTTATTTGCAAGTGTTTGAAGATTTTTAATATTGCTATCAGTATATGGTAATCTTGTTGTTTGTAGTAGTGTCTATTACATACAGTTATGTAAAAAATATAGGATACTGTCCCTTGAATGCAAATGTTGTTTTTTTGTATCATGTATGAGATCCACATAGTTTAATCTTCAAATATATTTTTGTTAGCATATTTCACCCCCCCACTCCTAAAAGGACTTTAAACCATATTCATTGTTAAAATAAAAATAGTTACAATAAAATATTAACACAATAATGTCTCTTAAAGAAAATAGACTTTATTTAACACGTCAATATAAATGTGATTTTCAAATATTTTTTTTTACAAAGTACATGTAGATATAGCAACAAGCTTAAAATGTGTTAGCATATGTAATGTTGTTAAAGGGACAGTTTCGAAAAAAAATATTTTTACATTATTCGAAAAGTCAATTCTGTAATAACAAGGATATCAAATGTTTCTCAACAATTGAACATTTGCTATCTAAATTTGCTATCTAAACCTATGAGGTTGGTGTGCTCATTTCTTAAATCTTGAAGAGTGCTTGTAATCATTATACAATTTGAGCACTAGAGGGCATTTGGATAGCATTTGTATATGTAAAATCTTGTGCTCATACAGCATATTATTGACCATGTATTGATCATTGATATCTAAAATGTTGTTATGTCAGAACAACAAATAAGTGGTCATTTTTCATAGTCATAGATACAAGGGTAAGCACATAAGTCACACATGTATTTCTCCATGTTTTGTTGTTTCAAACTTTATAATGCGTAATACAGTGTTTTCTTTGTAATCAATAATTTTCTGACTGTCCCTTTAAGCTGTGTTATTGGCATTCAAACAGTAATATGCCATCATGGATAATTGTTATGGTAATTTAGTTAGCGATTCGGGAAACAGTTTGGACATCACATCACAGAAACCAATCAATATCATGAACAAGGATAGGTATGTGATGATGTGGTTTTCACACACTTATAACCCACACTCTGCAAAGAATCTTCCTCCATGGACCCGGTCCCATAGAAGTCGATTATATACAGAGTGTGGTCCACAAGTGTATGAAAACCACATCATCACATACCTATCCATTACACAAAAAACAAAATTTAAGATGGAAAAAAAAAATTACTTCCTCTTCCTTCCCCTCTTCCCACGGGGCTGAGGCTCTGGGAGAGGCAACTGCCGACTCCGAAGAGTCCTCCTTGGAGCTGTTGTGGGAGGAGTGGAAGGAAGAGTACTGGGACGACCAAGGTGAGGAGTAGATGGCTGAGGAGGAGGAGGAGAAGATGGCTGAGGAGGAGGAGGAGAAGATGGCTGAGGAGGAGGAGGAGTAGATGGCTGAGGAGGAGGAGGAGATGGGCCGGCAGGAGGAGATGGCCCAGCAGCAAGAGGCCCAGCAACAAGAGGCCCAGCAACAGGAGGTAGACCAGCATGCGCCTCCCGGAAAAATGTGAACATTTCCTGATGAAGATTGAACATTCTTGTTTGTCCTTCTTGTATTGTATTCAGTATACTGATTATTTCGTTTTGGCCTTGAATTATTTGATTCTGCCCATCAAGTATTCTGCGTCGTCCTTCTATGTTTTCTATCCGGGAGGTACGCATCTGGTCTATGTACTCCAGTAGAACCCGCACCTCCGCTATTTCTTCTTGTTGTGCCTGTTGAACCCGTGCACGGCGGGGTGCCCGTGCACGGCGGAGTGCGGGTCTTTGAGGGACCTCGGGTTCCGCGGCTTCAGCGGCATCCTCCTGTGCTTCCGGGGCCTCTTGATCATCTCCCGTGCGCTGTTCGTCACGGGGGGCCTCTTCCCTCCGAAGTGGGAATTCCTCACCACCACTCTCATCCCGGGGAGATGCAGGAGGCTGTGCTGCCTCGTCCCCAGACTCTGTATATTAAAAAAAAAATAAAAAAAGAAATGTATATATTAGCATATTTGCAAATAAAGGTTTAAATGACTTAGCTTACGATACAATTACAAATGCAGAATCATTAATCCACTTTGAAATCTAACAAACAATCAATACGATTTCCGCTTTTTCTAAACAGTGTTTGTGATATCTGGTCAATGTGAATGTTTTTGCGTTTGTTTTCAGTCTGTTTAAATGCACACCTAACCTATAGCCTAGATACTGATGTAACCGCTAAGTAATAGAATGCGTGTAAACAGCGTAATAGCATTAATCGGATCCTTAACACATGAAACCCAATGTTTTATCTTTCATGATTTATAAGCATACATTTAGTATCAACTTTCGAATGTACTTTTGTTATCTAATTAGCTTCATTCTCTGGATATTCTTTGCTGAAAAGCATATCTAAATATGTTTATAAGATTCTGATTGTTAGCTGAATATAGCTGCCTCCTGTGATTGTTTCACCGTGTGCATGGCTATTTCTTCATTAAAATATATCTCAAGAATGAATCAAATTATGTAATATAAGTACATTTGAATGTTTTGTCAAATTGTATTCGCTACCTCAATCATGAAAGTAAATGTTTGCGTATAGTGTCCATTGAAATACATTCGTATGTGAAATTATTGTTAAATGAGCTTACCGTCAGATGAGAGTGGCAGGTTCCCGGTATCGATTCCTCCGATACCGACTACTTCCACCTCGGAGATGCTGGGCCGCAACATTTCCTCCCATCTGCAGTACTCCATTTCAAGGGCAGGGCCGCCACCGGTCCCTGCGGCATGTCGGGCCTCCAGGCTTAACTTTTTTTTAAGTTCAAGTTTACAGTCCCGGTACCGATGTTTGATGGAATCCATATCCCTGTTCCGGCAACCCACTGCATTGACTGCATTCCGAATCTCGTTCCAGAGCCTCCTCCTGTCAGTCGGGGTAGTCTTCTGGTGCTGCAGCATCCTATACCTGGCCATATAGGCCTCTACGAGGGCCTCCTTCTCCTCCATCGTAAACCTCGCCTCCCTAGTCGCCTTGGCCTTCCCCTGTGACGATGCCCTCTGTTTCCCGGACTGTGAAGCCCTACTCTGACCGCCACTGGGCCCAGCCACTTGGTCATCTTGAACCAAGTGGCTGGGTCCACCCACCGCTTCCACCCCCGCTTCCTGCCCCCCTTCCTGCCCCCCTTCCTGCCCTGTTCCTCTCCCCCTCCCTCTACTCCCCCCTCTACCTGTCCCCTGCCTGGCCTCCATCTCCTCCCTAAACTAAACCCCAAATAATCAAAAAAAAGTGAGTGTGATGAAATGAAAGGGGGTCAAAATAAAGAACTAAAAAGACAAAAAAGGTGCTTAAAGTGTGAGGGATGTAAAAAAAAACAAAGAGGGTAAGGAGTATTTAAATAAACGAAAAGAATAAGACTAAAAGGAGGATATGTAAACTAAATGTAACTAGGGGATGGGTATGGGATGGGTATGGGGTATGGGATAAGAGTAAATGGGATGAAAGGGAATGGGACTACAAGGAATGGGGTATGGAGTGTAGTATGAGGGGGTAGGGGGTATGGAGTGTATGTAGTGTTATTGATAAGTGTATGTATGTATTGAATGTGTTTGCGTGTAAATGTGTTAAGTGTACAGATAAATCACTCGCTCGCTAACTAACACTACTTCTAATTCTCAATAACAAACACTCCCACTAACGCTCACTAACTACCACTAACTGACGCTCACACTAACAACTATCACTAATAACTCCCACTAACTCACTCACGCTCCCACTAACAGACTCTCTCCCACTCCCGCTACCTCCCACTAACTCACTCACTCTCTCACGCTAACACTACCAACTGACTATCTCACGCTAACACTACCAACTGACTCTCTCACGCTAACACTACCAACTGACTCTCTCACACTAACACTAACTCACTCTCAAAAAATCGCAAAATCTCTATTCTTAACTCTCCAAAGACCCACCAGCAACACAGTCAAAGAAGCCCTGCTTGTGTGGTGCTTATATACCCTGTGTAAATGTTTAATGATGTCCCAATTTCCATTGTAATTAGTGTTCAGGTGTGCTTTATTAGCAATTAATATTATTGCAATGTGTATTAGGTGTGTTAATTTGCGCATGCTCATTTTGAGTTGGTATTTGTGGAATGTGTAGAATGCGATGATGTCATAGTGGTCGTTTTCTCTAACATTGTCCAATAGTATTCTTTTTAAATGTGAATTTGCGATGGTGTGTTCTTCGTGAAGTGTTGTATATGTATGTTTTTCATAATATATAATGATATTGAATGCGATTTTTTTTTTAGTGTATGTATATATTTTTTAATCCTTGTTGTTATTGTGCGATTTTCCGCATCTTAAAGTATATGCGTATTCCCCGTATAAATAGTATTAAAACTTCCCCCGCTTGTGAATGTGTAATGCTTGTGTGCTTTGTTGATTGATTGATGTTGTGACATTTGCGGCGTGTTATTGTTGTGCATGATGTGGTATGCGTCATATGACCGAGCTGTGCGTATTTCTCGCGAGATCGAGTGTTAGGTGAAAAAAGCTATTTTTTGCCTTTCCCATTGTTCTCTATGGGAGACTGTCTAACGCGGGCAGGATTACGCGTGTGACATACACGCGTTAGGAGCATCGTTAGATGGTCTTATATTAACTCTAAATACCGGAGTCAAACAATGCCGTGCGTTAGACATAAAACACGCGTGGCGTTAACAGCCCATCTACCGCCGAACTCTAAATCTAGCCGATAGAATGCTGACTATTCATATATTTTACATTTGCCCTAACAAAAGAACAAAAACAAAAAAAAAATACACAATTGATAAATTAAACATTGTGATACTCAACAGAAGAACTATCTTATATGTTTTATGAACATGATGGAGTGTGAGATTTTCAGATGAACAACATGTTTTTTTTTAACTATCTATGTTCATTCAGGACCTCAGATTAATATGATAATGATAGTGACTCATTTTCTTGTCAGTAACTCATCTTATTCCCTATTTGAACCATAGTACATTAATACATTTGGATAAAAGCAAAATTGTCCATTTCAAAATTGAGATGGTCTTACTGGTTATGAAGAGTGGTACAAATACAGTTGACTTACATTTTTTAATTATTTTTAAAAATACTTTAAAATCATGGTATACTAATGCAACCAGGGTGATTGGTAGCCTCTGCTCTTGCGTAATTGGTTGTGTGAGAGGAGGGGGCAACTGCTCATGCAGTGATACATGAGTATATCATTCATCATGATTACAAGTGGACAAGTTACCTGGCTGGGAATATTGCTGATCCAGTCATTGATAAATGGAGTCAAATATATCACAAATTGCTGAACCCTCAAAACTGACTATTTTCTCCCAAGCAAAAAAGTTTTAAAATCTCCAAATCAACAGAAAAGGGTAGCTCTAAACATCCATTTGAAACACAGACCAATATACAATATACCAAATGTACAATAAAACAATAATAATTTTATAATATAAAATACACCTTAGAAAATATATTCAGCAAATAAAAATGGAAAAACATCTAATAAAGTTATAAAAAATCTATTAAAACGTTGTAGGAAAGATGGCTTAGAGAATACGGATGCAAAAAGACACTGATGTCAGTATTTTCTTTTCTCACGTAAATGTTACATTCCTTATGTTAAAAATTGTTTTGCTTATATTGGCCTTGATCCCAAGCGGAGTAATTTCCATATCACTACCCTTCGGCAAGAATAGCACACAATATGGTATTACAAGCCAATGGCAAATGAAAATTACAGGAGAATTTTAGCGCAGCTAAAACATTTTTATATAAAGTATACTTTTAATGCATTTCACAGGGTGTGCTATCATCACTTATATTACAACTTACAAGTGGTAAGTTATGTGTTGTGTTTGAATGCAACACTTAATAGTTCTGAACACCTTGATGCTATTGGAGACCTAAAGTAAAGTGTTAGGGGCATATTTATCAAGCTCCGTATCTAAAGACCGCTGCTCCATAACCTGTCCCCCTGCTCTGAGGCGGCGGACAGAAATCAACCTGATCGAATACGATCGGGTTGATTGAAACCCCCTTCTAGCGGCCGCAAATCTGCAGGGGGCGGTATTGCACCAGCAGTTCACAAGAGCATGTCCACTCGCACAATGATAAATATGCCCCTTAGAATAAATGCATAACAAAACATATGAGCAATACATAAAAATAAAGTATGTCTCACACACACACACATACTCTCTCAGGAACTAACAACTACTCTGAGTTACCTTAGCTCAATTGTGCTTTTCCCAGAGTAGAACCTTCCTGAAGTAAATCAGTAACAAAGTCAGTCCAGCCCAAAATACCAGACAATTCTTTTGGCCTTCTTTGTGCCTCCTCAGTGAAGTGCAGCCATTTTCCTATAAGCACATTGTGCAAGGAGTCCATGTTTAGTTTCCACCATCATCCTTAGGTCCCAATCATCTAAATATAACTGCTCTCTGATCTAAGAAGTATTGTGAGTATGCCAAGGTCCCTCAAATAATTTTAGAAACACACATTTTACCTTCCAAGATGTTTATCTCACTTAACAGGGTTTTGTATGTGAAGGAGAAACTTGTATATTACAATATAAGACCTAAAATATGTTGTGTGATTTCTCTTGAGTTTTTGATCCTCAGGCCCTTATGGAGACTTCCCTAGGGTCATATTTTAAAATCAATAAAGAAAGAGAAGCACCCTCTCAG
This sequence comes from Bombina bombina, assembly GCF_027579735.1. Lineage (NCBI taxonomy): Eukaryota > Metazoa > Chordata > Amphibia > Anura > Bombinatoridae > Bombina > Bombina bombina. The sequence continues at coordinate 185,541,151 of NC_069507.1, read as the reverse complement.
GAACGAACAACACCTCTCAACTCTTAATATGAGATTAAACATGGAAGTTCTTCTATAGATTGCACTCTAGCAATGTTAGTGCATCATAGGCCTAACATTTTACTCTCCACTTGTGCATTCTATTATGAGTTTAATGTAACCTTTAAACTGAAAATGCTCTTTTCATTATTTACTATTCAGCAAAAACAAAACTTTTCTATAGGAATGTTGGCAGCACGAGGCATTTTCGAAATCCACCGGGAAGCAGCGAAGGCAAACGGAGCATTAAAAAAAACACCCCCTGCACGAAGTAAAACAAAAAAAATCCTAACCTCCCACACAAAGTATTAACACCTAAACCGCAAACCCACACATTGCAAAATAATAAAGTAATTAACCCCTAATCCGCAATAACCTAACATATTAATCCCTTAACCGTCAACCACCCACATTGCTAAAACCTAATTACCCTATTAACCCCTAAACCGCAAAATCCCCACATCACAATAAACCTAATTACCGTATTAACCCCTTAACCGCAAACCCCCCCCATCACAATAAATCTACTCTATTAACACCTAAACCGCAAAACCCCCACATCGCAATAAACCTAATTACCCTATTAACTCCTAAACCGCAAAACCCCAACATTGCAATAAACCTAATTACCCTATTAACCCCTAAACCGCAAAACCCCCATATCGCAATAAACCTAATTACCTTATTAAACCCTTAAACCACAATGCAAATAACTAATTAAATTACTAAGCCCCCTAACCTAACGCCCCCTAAACTAACACCCCCTAAATTAAACCCAATTACCTAAATTAAAAATTAAAAACTACAATTAAAATAAAAATCCTAACTTTGCTTTAAAAATAAAAAAACTAAGTTTAAATTAAACTAAAATTATGAAAAATAAAAAAGTCAAACATTACAGAAAATAATAAACAAATTATCAAAAATAAAAAAATAAAACCTAATCCCTATAAAAATAAAAAAGCCCCCCCAAAATAAAAACACCCCCTAATCTTGTGCTAAACTACCAATAGCGCTTAAAAGGTCTTTTTGCAGGGCATTGCCCTAAGTTAAATCAGCCAATAGGATGAGAGCTACTGAAATCCTATTGGCTAATTTGAACAGTCAATAGGATTTCAGTAGCTCTCATCCAATTGGCTGATTTGCATTTGAAGAATCAAATCAGCCAATGGGAATTCAAGGGACGCCATCTTTAATTGCGTACCTTGAATTCACTATTCAGTGTACAGTGGCGATCGGAAGAGGATCCTCCAAGCTCCATAGTTCCGCGGTTGTCGGTCTTCAGTTCCGCTGTCCTGGATGAAGAAAGAAGAGGTCCCCACTTGGAAGAAAATGTCGGCCGCTTGGAAGAAGAATTCAACGTCTAGAAGAGGACCTTCTCCGCCGAACTTCAGCAACCGTGAGTACCAACCTGGGTGTTAGACTTAGGTATTTTTTTAAGATTAGGGATGAGCAGCAAAAGAGCTGAATGCCCTTTTAAGGGTAATGCCCATACAAATGCCCTATTCAGAGCAATGGATAGTTTAGGTTTTGTAGTGTTAGGTTTTTTTATTTTGGGGGGTTTAGTGGGTGGAGGGTTTTACTGTTAGGGGGGACTTTGTGTATTTTTAAGGGCTATTAATAGTTTATTCTTAGATTAGGGGGTGTTTTTATTTTGGGGGGCTTTTTTATTTTCATAGGGATTAGGTTTAAGTTTGATAATTTTGTTTTTTATTTTCTGTAATATTAGATTTTTTTATTTTCTGTAACTTTAGGTTAATTTAAACTTAGGTTTAATTTTTTAATTTTTGGGGGTTAGAGTTAGTTTTTTTTTTTTTATTTAGGTTTTTTTTTAGATTAGGGTTATGGGCAATTCTTAAAAGAACTGAATGCCCTTTTAAGGGCAATGATATATGAAATGAGGATAATCCAGCACCGGCTTCAAACCCCAAGATAGAGGGTACTCCTTTGGAGTGACTGCCACACTCCCAGCAATAGAGTATAAAAAAGAACACAGACACAGAACACCACAACGTTTCGGGGTCAGTACCCCTTAGTCACATGACTAAGGGGTACTGACCCCGAAACGTTGTGGTGTTCTGTGTCTGATCCTGTCTAATAAAAATATTTTGGGATTTTTACAAGAGGAGTTACCCTTATTTTTCTTTTTTATACTCTTTTAAGGGCAATGCCCATACAAATGCCCTTTTCAGGGCAATGGGTAGTTTAGGTTTTTTAGTGTTAGGTTTTTTTATTTTGGGGGGTTTGGTGGGTAGTGGGTGGTGGGTTTTACTGGGGGGGACTTAGAATTCTTTGTAACTGCAAAAAAAAAGAGCTGTTTAACTATGGTCAATGCCCTACAAAAAGCCCTTTTAAGGGCTATTGGTAGTTAAGCATTAGATTAGGGGGTGTTTTTATTTTGAGGGGGCTTTTTTATTTTCATAGGGATTAGGTTTTTAATTTTAAGGAAACAAAATCTTATTTTTTTTTAGATTAGGGTTATGGGCACGTCTTAAAAGAGCTAAATGCCCTTTTAAGGGCAGCAAAAGAGCAGAATGCCCTTTAAATGGCAATGCCCATACAAATGCCCTTTTCAGGGCACTGGATAGTTTAGGTTTTTTAGTGTTAGGTTTATTTATTTTGGGGCGTTTGGTGGGTGGTGTGTTTTACTGTTAGGGGGGACTTTAACTTAGGGCAATGCCCTACAAAAAGCCCTTTAAGGGCTATTGGTAGTTTAGCATTAGATTAGGGGTATTTTTATTTTGGGGAGGCTTTTTATTAGGGATTAGGTTGAATTTTTTTATTTTGGATAATGTGTTTATTTTTTTCTGTTGTTCTGTTCTGGGCAGTCTTACCAACTAGTACTAAATAAGACTGGAAGACTTTCAAATCCAGTTGCGCTTGTTGTTGTTGTTGCTTTTTTATCTGGCTGAAGCTTGTTTTTTTTTACATAAATTGCTTTTATGTCTTTTAACAAATTTAATTTTATCTGAACAATTTATATTTATTTTTCATACTGTTGCATAATTTATATATCCTGATACATTCGTTTCCTTATTTTGATATTTATAACTTTTTGAGCACATTGATTCTGCCTTATCCAAGTGAATTCTACATTATACTCAACTATTCACAATTCTCGTTGTCTTACTTTCCCATCTGTCTCTCCTTACAGCCGTTTCCATGGTTCCCGAGAAAAACAAAGAGAAACGTATCTTGTAACGTCAGAAGGCCCCGTGGTTATACAAGTTTAGCACTATTGTGTCTCCTCATCCATTATTCATGCTGGGAAAAAAACTGGTTAGGGAGAAAGGCAGAAGTAGAGTTTGGTCCATTGATATTTTTATTATTGCAAGTTAACACCTTGGAATTACTTCAGTAAAGCAATTTTAAATTACCAACTAAATCATATGTAGCTGGAAAGGGCCTTTTTTTTCAATCATGATGCTTCAAAGCTCTTTTTGAACTGATTAAATTGGCAATTGTAAACATAAAACAATAATATGGATGTTTTTTTTAGCTAGAACTGAAATAGCTTCTGTTCAACACATGTATATAAGATACAGGTAAAACCATCACACCTTATGTCAATTATAAGATAGATAAAAAAGATAGATAGATAAATAGATAGAGAGATAGATAGATAGATAGATAGATAGATAGATAGATAGATAGATAGATAGATAGATGATAGATAGAGAGAGAGAGAGTGAGATAGAGAGATAGAGAGATAGATACATACATAGATAAATAGATAGATAGACAGATATATGATAGAGATTGATATATAGATAGATCATAGATAGATAGATAGATAGATAGATAGATAGATAGATAGATAGATAGATAGATAGATAGATAGATAGATAGATAGATATAGAGAGAGTGAGATAGAGAGAGAGTGAGATAAAGAGATAGATAGATAGATAAATAGATAAATATATAGACAGATATATGATATAGATAGATAGATAAATAGATGATAGATAGATAGATAGATAGATAGATAGATAGATAGATAGATAGATAGATACTAGATTTGTATATAGATAGATATAGTTATGATAAATAAATAGAAATATAGATAGATTGATAGATAGATAGATAGATAGATACATACTGTAGATATATATATATATAGATAGATAGATAGATAGATAGATAGATAGATAGATAGATAGAAAAATAGATGATAGATAGATAGATAGATACTAGATTTGTATATAGATAGATATAGTTATGATAAATAAATAGAAATATAGATAGATTGATAGATAGATAGATAGATAGATGATAGATAGAGAGAGAGAGAGTGAGATAGAGAGATAGAGAGATAGATAGATACATAGATAAATAGATAGATAGACAGATATATGATAGAGATTGATATATAGATAGATCATAGATAGATAGATAGATAGATAGATAGATAGATAGATAGATAGATAGATAGATAGATATATAGATAGATATAGAGAGAGTGAGATAGAGAGAGAGTGAGATAAAGAGATAGATAGATAGATAAATAGATAAATATATAGACAGATATATGATATAGATAGATAGATAGATAGATAAATAGATGATAGATAGATAGATAGATAGATAGATAGATAGATAGATACTAGATTTGTATATAGATAGATATAGTTATGATAAATAAATAGAAATATAGATAGATTGATAGATAGATAGATAGATAGATAGATACATACTGTAGATATATATATAGATAGATAGATAGATAGATAGATAGATAGATAGATAGATAGATAGATAGATAGATAGAAAAATAGATGATAGATAGATAGATAGATAGATAGATAGATAGATACTAGATTTGTATATAGATAGATATAGTTATGATAAATAAATAGAAATATAGATAGATTGATAGATAGATAGATAGATAGATAGATAGATAGATAGATACATACTGTAGATAGATATAGATAGATAGATAGAGAGAGAGAGAGACAGATAAATGATAGATAGATAGATCTTTCTGCCTATCTATTTATTTATCAATTATCTTTCTGTCTGTCTATCCACTGATCTGTGTTTTTGAATAAAGACAGAATTAACTGTATGTTTGTTTTCTGTAATCAGACACAGAGCCCTTAATGTCTATGATTAACTAATTGTTACATGGGTACCAGTCTGTGACCGTTACAAGTAACAGGCATAGTAGCATTGAATTCAAAAGAGTACAGTGATTTATAACTACATTTAATAAACAGACAACGGTCTACATTTAAATAATGGTTCACATTCACTAAACAGTGCACTGCTTGTCGTATATGAAAAAATGTCATTCCAATTCAAAGTTATTCAAATTAAGTAAGTTTATAAAAATATCTTTAAAGGGACAGTAAAGTTAAAATTAAACTTTCATGATTCAAATACATCATTTCAATTTAAACAACTTTCCAATTTACTTCTGTTATTAAATTTGCTTCTTTCTCTTTGTATTCTTTGCGAAGATTAAACCTAAGTAGACTCATAGGACCTCAGGAGCGTAAACATGTCTTTAGTACTTTATGGCATTTGAAACACTGGTTGTAGCCGTGTTATACATTGTTGCAAACACTGCTGCTACAAAATTCTATGCACACAAGCACACCCCTGAGTCCCCATGAACCCATGCAGATGTACTCTTCGACAAAGGGTACCAAGAGAACAAAGTAAATTTGATAACAGAAGTAAATTGGTTAATTGGTTAAAATGGCATGTTCTATCTAAACCATGAAAAATAAATTTTGACTTTACTGTCCCTTTAAAAGAGAATTAGACTGATAACAGAGATGACATTATAACCTTAAAGGGTAATAAACAGCATTTAATGACGTGCTTAGTCATATGGGCATAAAAAGATGAAAAATGGGATTTGGTACAATTTATAGACAGCTAAGGAGGAGGACACAAGGCTCCATTTAAGAAGCTAAAAATGTAGCTTTGGAGAGCTTTCGGCTGCAGACTCGCACAAGTAAGCCTGCAGCCGAGAGTTAAGAAGCAGTGCTCATCAGACCGCTGCTTCTTAACCCATACAACAATTATATATATAATTATGGCATTTTTCAATCCCCCAGGCTTCTCAGACCCCTGCTTGTGCGTGATTGGCAGCCCCTGCTTGTGCGCAATTGGCCACGTGCAAGCAGGGGCGTCGTTGCACATGAGGCGAAGTGTGCAAAGATAAAATGCAGGCAGTGATTTGCTGCCCACTAGCCATTGTGCCAGGCAAACAGGGGCAGAGATGTGTGCCGTGTCTGTCCAGGGGTTAGTAAATCTAGTCCACAATCATATTTATAAAGAGAGAAAAATACAAATTTCGGCAATTTTTGTTACCGTATAGAGCAGAGATCTCTAATGTGTTCCATATAATACCAGAAGTGTAAGACATCTGTCTCATTGTAGTCTAATTGATTTGTGAATCTAATGCATAATCTTAGGTTTATGAGAATTCACAATGTATCTTTATTCTCTACTGGAAATTCAGAGATCTAAAGCTCACCTGCATCTCAAGGTTATCTTCCATCTGGCAGCATAACCTTGGCACCTCCAAACAATTTGCTTTTAATTTTCCATTAGATGTTCATAGTGACAAAGTCATTTCTCCCCAGGGACTTACATCACCTTGAAATAAAGTCTAAATAAACTTTAAACATATATGTTGTATTGATAAAAAAAACTTATATTGTTAATGTTTGAGCAGTTATTGCATTTTTTTTTCTAGTAAAAATACATAAGAAAGATTGTAACGAAACTGAAAATGCAGATCAGTGTATTTGAGTTTTAAAGCAGAAGTATTATTACAATAAGATTGTGCACAATATATTTACATATGCTCCAAGCGCCCTCATTCAAACATTACACCAGCTCAGTTAGCAAGAGAGGTGACCTATATTACATAGGTAAAGACTTAGGGCTCCATTTATTAAGCACTAAGTGGCCAGTATCCGCGGCCAGCATGTAACATTGCACAAGCAACTGCTTGTGCAATGCTGCCCACTGCTCGCATCACAAGTTGGGGGCTAGCATATGAGTGGAGCGTTTTCTTTTGTGCACAAGCGATATTGGATTTTTTTCGCCTGTTTGCACACGTCGGCAATCGCGATTTACACTCTTCGGGCTAGTGCGACTCGAGAGCTTGCGTAAAGGGTAGGGGAAGAAAAGTTGCATTAAACACAACATAAATACACTTAAAAGTTCAGCTGCACTCATAAAAAAACATTATCTGATAAAAATACATTTAAAAGAAATATTTAAAAAAAGTTATAAGGTCTCAAGATCTATGATATAAGATTTGTTTGGGAAAAAAAGGGCTTCAACATATTTATACTTACAATGTTGTAGTATGTATACGTATGTGTATGTATGCATAAATATGTACAGATAGATGTGTGTACATATGTATGTATGTGTTTTACTGTATATTTACTGTACATTTTTAACATTCCAATGTTCTTCACTTACAGGATAATGTAATTTTTGTATTGTAAATACATAATACTATATATGTCTATATACACCTATATATTTTTTCCTATAGATATATAGGTATAGATATGTATTTTACATGAACATTATCAGATTCATATAGAAATATATATTTAATAATAAAAAGGGCATTATTTGCGTCAGGGGTTCGCAATTTAGGTCTAACGCAGTGACGAATAAGCGCACATAAAGAATTGCTAACTTCAATGCACGTTAAAGGGATATTAAACACTTTGAGATGGTAATATAAAATGATAAACTGCATTTATAAAAAAAAGTCTGCAATATATTTTCATTATTTATTTTGTCCCCTTTCCCTGTAATTACATTCTAAAATTGTGAGCTTTTCAGTTCCTATTAGAAATGGAAGTGCAGAACACTGCTCTATGCCACACAGCCATTGGTTGCACACTCTAGTGACCTATTTATAACTGTCCCTAATTAGCCACAGCAGAGAAGGTAACCTAAGTTACAACATGGCAGCTCCTATTGTTTTATAGACACTAAAACTTACTAAAAATAGTGACATTGTATATGAGGTATATCTGGTGAAAAGCAAGTGGGGATTCTTGCCTAGATGTGCTATTTTCTATGCAAATTTCCTATATAAATATATATATATACACATTGGAATATGAAATATTCATAACTGCTCTCAGGTTAGTGGGCGAGTGATAGGTGTTAGGTTTTTTTCTTCTGTGATCTCCATTGGCTTCTATGGGGAGAACACATTAACGCAGTCACAAACTTTGGTTAGGACTCGTTGGTTTTTGCTTGCACACAAACTTTTTACTTTCAGTCTGTAATACACAAGCTACCTGATGCAAGCTTTTCATCTATAGAACTTGAGTGGAAGTGCTAAATAGCGATCCACTCGTAATCTAACCCTGGATTGAGATGAATAAAATCTGCCACGCTTTAGGTGGGCAGAAAGGATTAGTAGAAGTGGTCTTAATGGGTGGGGCCTATTATTTTATAGAAACTCAGGAGAACTCTCAAGCCCACAGAAATAAATGACAGGAAGAGGGAAGCATTTTTTTACTACACATAAATAAACATCTTATGTTACAAACAAATATTTTCATGTTCTTTTAAAGGGTCATAATAGTTGAAAAATGACTTGCTCTAATTCATTAAAACATGTAATTGTAAGACTATCAACCCTACACTGTATGTTTAACCCCCTCGCTGCTGATTGCACTTTTACTGTGTGTTTAACCCCTTTGTGGGGGATACACAAACAGTAATGTTGGGGTTGATAGTATTAAAATGACATGCTCTAATGAACTAGAGAATGTAATTATTCAACTTTTATGGCCCTTTAAAGGGACAGTCTAGACCAAAATAAACTTTCATGATTCAGATAGAGCATGTAATTTTAAACAATTTTCCAATTTACTTTTATCACCAATTTTGCTTAGTTCTCTTGGTATTCTTAGTTGAAAGCTTAACCTAGGAGGTTCATATGCTAATTTCTTAGACCTTGAAGGCCACCTCTTTTCAGAATGCATTTTAACAGTTTTTCACCACTAGAGGGTGTTAGTTCACGTATTTCCTATAGATAACACTGTGCTCGTGCACGTGAAGTTATCTGGGAGCAGGCACTGATTGGCTAGACTGCAAGTCTGTCAAAGAACTGAAATAAAAGGGCAGTTTGCAGAGGCTTAGATACAAGATAATCACAGAGGTTAATAGTATATTAATATAACTGTGTTGGTCATGCAAAACTGGGGAATGGGCAATAAAGGGATTATCTATCTTTTAAAACAATAACAATTCTGGTGTAGACTGTCCCTTTAAGCTATCTCTTAAACAGTGATAAACTCTGACTAGAAGCATCTTTGCATCTTTGCTAATACCTGTATATTACAAAAATATTCTATTCAAAACTGAAATAAACTGCAATTATATCAGCAAGTTTCCTTAAAGGGAACATTAAACTCAACAATGTTGTATTATGTATAATAAAAAAAACAACAACCTTTTTGCTGTTTTTCATTCAGTGAATAGATCCTACAGGATCCCAAAATCTGCAACATTCTACATGTTGACAAAATATTCCATTATGTGAACTCATTTATTACTTACTTTTAAAGAAAAATGTCATTGTTATATGATAACTTTCTTTCATTTTGCCTGGCACCATACAACATATCTTCAAATTTTCAATAAAAAAGAAAAAAACAAACAAACATAACCTTTCCTCGTGACATCATTTATCACCAGAAATATTAACCTTAAGTAACGGATTTTACACTATTTTCAATAATGTGAATCAAAATACTGCTTATTTGCATTATTTATATTTAATACTTTTTAAATCCTGTACAGTGTTTCGTTTATTTGATGTAAGTATACTCAAATGTCTAAACAAAAAATGCACTATACAATAGAGATGATTAATTATTTATTTGTAAAGTGACACCAAATTTCATAGCACTGGATACGTGAGCAGGATACATAATTGAACTTTCACAGTAAAAAATAAATAAATACAGATACATAAACAAGGAATCAAATTAATACTGGAGAATAAGCCCCCAAAAAACCCAAACATGCTTGTATTTTAAAATGCAAGTTACACATTTTATTTACAATACGTTTTACTATGTAATTCAGCCAACATTTCTGATAAAATCTAGATATGTTAATGTTAGCTAAATATCTACCTACATTTAATTTTAAATGTGTTTGATTAAAAAAAACTTTTGTACTTACCAAAATAGCACACTTTTCTTCTGGTAGAAAAATGCAATGAGAGATGGACTTGTGTAATATACAGTTTTTTCTTCTGAATTCCACGTTGATCTGTTGTTGATTTAAACTCCATATCCCTTGGGATTTTTGTGCTTAAAACCCTGGTATCTTCCCTGTGATGGAACAAGTTTATTTAAGAGTGTTGATTAGTTTCTGTGTCCAGGCCATTTACTTGTTGAATTACAAAAGCTGCAAAGAGCTGCCCTGTTACTGAGTCTGCGCTGCAGTTCTGAATAATTAACACTGTTCATCTCAGCTATTTGCATCCAGAACAGCACAAAAGAAACAATTTATTGCTCTCTGTATTCATTAGTGGACAAAGTTTAGCCACTGTCATTTTTTCCCCAGCCTGATTGGTTAGAATTAGTGTCACAAGCCATAAAATGTATTTCTATCATGCCAATTGAACTCTTGATCTTTTTTAAGTTCTATGTTCACTAAGAGAAATAGCAGTGTAGAGAATATGAACATGCATTTTTAATTTCTCTGACTTTAATATTTACATAGAAACATAGAAACATAGAAACATAGATATTGACGGCAGATAAGAGCCATAGGCCCAGCAAGTCTGCCCGACCTTACCTAACAGTATAAACTTATCTAGTTCGTAGGATAGCCCTATGCTTGTCCCATGCATTTTTAAAGTCCCCCACAGTGTTTGTTGCTACTACCTCTTGAGGAAGTTTATTCCATAAATCAATCACTCTTTCTGTAAAGAAGTGCTTCCTCAAATTACTTCTGAATCTACTACCCTTTAGCTTGAGCTCATGACCCCTTGTTCTTGAATTTTCCATTTTATGTAAAATACCCACAGCCTCAGTTTTACTAAACCCTTTAATGTACTTGAAAGTTGCTATCATATCACCTCTTTCCCTTCTCTCCTCTAAGCTATACATATTTAGGTCATTGAGCCTATCCTGGTAAGTTTTATTTTTTAGACCATGTACCATTTTGGTAGCCCTCCTTTGCACAGATTCAAGTTTGTTAATATCCTTCTGAAGATATGGTCTCCAGAACTGCACACAATACTCAAGATGAGGCCTAACTAATGATCTATAAAGTGGCATAAGAACCTTACTATTTCTGCTGCAAATACCTCTACCAATACATCCAAGCATTCTGCTAGCCTTACTCGCTGCATTACTACATTGTTTACTAAGTTTTAAATCATCTGAAATAATAATTCCCAAGTCCTGTTCCTCGTCTGTAACAGTCAGTAAAGTGTCATTGAGTCTGTAATTAACATTTGGATTTTTCTTCCCTAAATGCATTATTTTACACTTTGCTGTGTTAAACTTTAGACCCCAGTCATTTGTCCAATCCTCCAATTGTTGTATATCACTTCTCATTTTGTCTACCCCCCCTGGAACATCCACTCTGTTGCAAATTTTTGTATCATCTGCAAAGAGACATACTTTCCCCTGTAGCCCTTTGCTGATATCGCAGATAAATATGTTAAACAAAACAGGCCCCAGAACTGACCCCTGAGGAACACCACTAGTAACAGCCCCCTCTGCTGAATGAACTCCATTTACTAAGACACTTTGTTTTCTGTCCTTAAGCCAGCATTCCACCCAGTTCACAATTTTTGAATCTAGACCAAGGAGATATAGTTTGTGAATAAGTTTATTGTGTGGGACGGTGTCAAATGCTTTGCTGAAATCTAGATATGCTACATCAACTGCTCCTCCCTTGTCTAATACTTTTGTTACATAATCAAAGAAGTCAATTAGATTAGTCTGACATGATCTAAAACCATGCTGATTTTGGTCCTCTAAATTGTTTGTCTTTATGTAAGTCATAATTCTTTCTTTTAAGAGGCTTTCCATTAATTTCCCTACTACTGAAGTTAAACTAACTGGCCTGTAGTTGCCAGATTCTTCTCTACTGCCCTTTTTATGAAGGGGTATTACATTTGCTATTCTCCAATCATAAGTGAGTGATCTTTGTTTTGGAGTGTTTCCCTCAGTCAAGCTAAGAACAAATCTTACCATGTAACAGGGATAGGCACAGACAAAGGCTGTGGCAGACATTTTCCAAAGTACAGACCTTAGTGAAGGACACCAAGGTACATTTGAAATTAAAAACATTATTTTATAGTGCTTGGTGTTATTATACTGATGCAGATACCACTGATCCTATAACCAGCCATCCTCTGGCTATACCCATGTGCCAGTGTCACTACTGTGTCATTATATAGCACTGGGTGTTATTATACTGATGCAGATACCACTGATCCTATAACCAGCCCTCCTCTGGCTATACCCATGTGCCAGTGTCACTACTGTATCATTATATAGCACTGGGTGTTATTATACTGATGCAGATACCACTGATCCTATAACCAGCCCTCCTCTGGCTATACCCATGAGTCAGTGTCACTACTGTGTCATTATATAGCGATGGGTGTTATTATACTGATGCAGATACCACTGACCCTATAACCAACCCTTGTCTGGCTATACGCATGTGAAAGTGTCACTACTGTGTCTTTGTATAGAGATGGGTGTTATACAGATGCAGATACCACTGACCCTATAACCAACCCTTGTCTGGCTATACGCATGTGAAAGTGTCACTACTGTGTCTTTGTATAGAGATGGGTGTTATACAGATGCAGATACACATCCAGTATTTCACTCAGGCTTTATTTATTCCATAAGTTATCACCCAATATCGCTAGCAGTCTCTTGACAAACCACTAACTTTATTCAACTACATATTTTTTTTAATTCCTATTATTCAATCAAAATATATACTAAGGTTGTGGTGGACACTGCAAGGGCTAGTCACGGACACCAGTGTCCGTGTACGGACACCTTGCCTATCCCTGCCGTGTAATGCCTACTACACCGTTGAATATCATTCCCAAATTTATTTAACTTTTGCAAAAAAATAAACAGGAAAAAAAAAAAACTTTTCATTTCATTTGTGCCTTTTGAGAGTTTTAGAAAATTCTACTTTTATAACTCGTGAACTGTGAGCATCTCTTGAACTTCTTAAAATAAGCTAAAGTGCTAGTGGGTGATGTCTGCAATACTAAGATATTCTTTTAGTATTGGCTAGCTCTAATCAGCTCTTCAGAACCTGACATGTCCCAGATCTTCCTGCTTCTTAGAAAATATATGCTAAAATGACAGATAACTGGCTCTTTTTAGTTTGCACTATGCTTAAAGGCATATGAAAGTCAGAAATAAACTTGCATGATTCAGAAAGAGCATGTAATTGTAAGACACTTAAATTCACTTCTATTTTTAAATGCTCTTCCTTGTCTTGGTATCCCTTGTTGAAAAAGAATACGCACATATCCAACACTAGTGGGAGCTAGCTGCTGATTGGTGCCTGCACACACGTGTCTCTTGTGATTGGCTAACTAGATGTGTGCAGCTAGCTGTTAGTAGTGCAACGCTTTTCCTTCAGCAAAGGATAACAAGATAATCAGGAAAAGTTGATAATATAAGTAAATTGGAAAGTTGTTTAAAATTGTATGTTCTTTCCAAATCATGACATAAAATGTTGAGGTTTCCTGTCCCTTTAAAAGGTAATACAAGTGCAAAAATAAAATGTTCTAATGTGTTGTTATTGCACTTATTCTTGCAGATAATTATGGGATCAATAAAAATCCTTTAGACAAACATCAAATTATTTTTAAAAGAAAAACACCATTAAAACTATGGGAAAATTTGTAGATAAATCATTTCTCTAATGGATTGTGTTTGACTCCTATGTGTTTAACAAATGCAAACGGATAAAACACTTGTTATTGTTTTTCCTCCAGGTCCTAAGGCTCTCTTTAAAGCCTTTCTTTTAGTTTAAACCCTTACAAGTGCAAGTTAGGGAAGTTCTGTATCTTCACACTGGCATCACCTTTTTGGTGCTTAAAGGGACATGAAACCGAACATTTTTCTCTCATGATTCCCATAGAGAATACAATTTTAAACACCTTTCCAGTTTACTTCTATTATCTACTTTGCTTCATTCTCTTGGTATCTTTTGTTGAAAAGCAGAAATGCACCACTGGGAGTAGCTCCTGAGCCTACCTAGGTATCCTTTTTAGCAATCATCAGCTAGCTCCAGGTATTGCTTTGCTGCTCTTCACCTACGTACCTTAACCTAAGTATGTTTTTCAATATAGGATATATATTTTTTTTTGTTAAATATTTTTATTGAGGATAAATACAAAACAAACAATATCCGGCAAATACAGAATATAAGAACAAATTGTTGAATGCTAATATATTACACAGATAATATGAGCATTTTTGACATTGAGTATGTTTTAGATCACATATTTTGTCAATATAACTCACTCTAAATAAAAACTGTAATTGCCCTCAAAGAAAAACAAACAAACCTCATACTTTTATAATGATAACAGACAATAAATCCCCTTATAATAGCAATTAAGATATAACGCATACCCCTGACTAAGGGGTTATTTCAAATATAGCATATTCATAGGAAAACTTATTACTGGATAAGGGATACCAGTAACTATAGTGGTCAGGTTGTAGTAGTTTGTTTTATAAAAGCAGCTTTAGGTCAGATCTGCCTTAACCTTTAAGGGGACAGTGTAGATTTCTAAAGCATAAATAGGACAACTAGCCCCCTAACAATCATCTACAAAGGTTTCTTGCCAGATGGAGTCATTAAACAACTAGTATAGGGCATAATAAAATAACATATAACTATTTAGTGGGACATAACACAATAAAAGTCATAACATATTTAGGTATAACCATGCATAGTAATGAAACATATACTGTCATATTTTCTAAAGTCACAAGATATACAGCATAATAATTGCTAAGTGAGCTGCAAACATGCTGAATGCACAGAATTATAATCAGATATATACCTTTGGAAACATAACAAACGTTTGTATACCCTTGATGAATCAGGTATATGGCAGAAATTTTTTTTTTTTTTAAAATATAGGCTCAGCTGCCATTAGATGTAACCGAGGGTTTATAAATTAACAATGTAGATATATGCATAAACAAAATTATTTTTACCCTCCAGAGTTCCTTCACCATATTATAGAGCCAGGAATCCGAAGAGAGTTTGCTATGTAGGTATGGCACTCTAATGTCCATGCATAGCTATAAAACTGGGTGTTACATGTACCGGCATTGGTGCAGGTAAGTCCTGAGATCAGTGTCCTCACACAATTTCACTCCATTCCAGCATTGTAGACTGCCAATATGTGTCTGACCTTTCTACCCCACTCTGGCTTTGTAGACAGCTGTGTGATGCGGCGTATATGCCCTAAGCGGGTCTATTCCATACTGCTGCACGGTTCTTTTGAGTCCTTGTATAGCAAGTATACCGGGCTTCTGAAGAATCTGCTGGACCCTGCCATGAAGATCTAGCTGAGTTGGGGGTTGAGGTAGATGTCTCCAGAGGAGACCTTGGACGACATGATCTCCAACGCCGCGGGGAAAGGCAGCATCTAGAAGATGAACATTCCTCAACTGTTGCAGGGGTCGGTCAACTGCACAATGATTTGAGACAAAGGTTATGGGCATGAACTGCATCATTGTCAGCTTCTCCTTCACTTACTCCTATGATCCCTATGTTAGGGATGCGAGATAGCAAATCTCTAGATGTCTGGTCGCACATAGTGAGTGCCTCTCTGTCTCGCCACTGGTCTCAAACTGTTCCCCGATGCATCCGTTTCACCCGCAGCACCAGGTAATAGTGCATTGAACAACAAAGCGGGTGAGTTTGTTACTGGGGTGTTAGATCCTCTGGTTGTCGCCAGAGGTACAAATTTAGTGGGAGTCATCTCCATTTGTGGCTTCATAAGGTGATCCTGTATACAGTCTTGTACCTCAGAGGTATCTGAACTTTCCCATGCTAGCTCCATTTGTATTATCATGAGGTCAAAATGATCTGACAGCCACTTTTCCAAAGCCGTCACTAAGGAGTTTGCTACCGGCTGCATTTTGTATATTGTAGAGAAGGGGATATAACTCTTAGTAGTTATTGGGAAATGATCAGCGTATACTGCTGTTTGTCCTGTGTCTGCAGGATAATGGGGAGGGCTAGATGAAGGCTTAGGCTGTTAGAAGGCCTCTGCTACGCACCACATCTATTAGGTCTTCCGGGCCGAAATCTGGGTAAATAAGTATATTTTTCTGTTCAGTAGATTCTGGACTGTAAAATATTATTGAAGAATAGCTCAGATTATAAGATTTCAGAGGAGTAAATAGCGGTTTTATCTGCTCCTGTAATCAGCCTTAAAGGGACACTGAACCCAAATTTTTTCTTTTGTGATTCAGATAGAGCATGCAATTTTAAGCAACTTTCTAATTTACTCCTATTATCAATTTTTCTTTGTTCTCTTGCTATCTTTATTTGAAAAAGAAAGTCCAGAACCTTGGACAGCACTTGTTTATTGGTGGATGAATGTATCCACCAATCAGCAAGAACAACCCAGGTTGTTCACCAAAATGGGCCGGCATTTAAACTTACATTCATGCTTTTCAAATAAAGATACCAAGATAATGAAGAACATTTGCTAATAGGAGTAAATTAGAAAGTTGCTTAAAATTGCATACTCTATCTCAATCACTAAAGAAAAAATTTGGATTCAGTGTCCCTTTAAAGAAAAGCAGCCATCTTGGTTGCTGTTCCGACACGCCCCCCATAGGATATATTTTTGATAACCGAAGTAAATTGAAAAGTTCTTAAAGGGATAGTAAAGTTCAAATTAAACGTTCATGATTCAGATAGTGCATGTAATTTAGAACAACTTTCCAATTTACTTTAATAATCAAATTTGCTTTGTTCTCTTGGTATTCTTTGTTGAAAACTAAACCTAGCTAGGCTGATATGCTAATTTCTAAGCCCTTAAAGGCCACCTCTTACCTCAGTGCATTTTGACATGTTTTAACAGCTAGACAGAGCTAGTTCACATGTGCCATATAGATAAATGTAGAGTTATTTATGAGTCAGCACTGATAAGCTAAACTTTATGTCTGTCTAAGAACTGAAATAAGGGGGCAGTCTGCAGAGGCTTAGATACAAGGTAATCACAGAGGAAAAAAGCATATTAATATGACAGTGTTGGTTATGCAAAACTGGGGAATGGGTAATAAAGGGATTATCTATCTTTTTTTTAAAGTATAAAAAATCTGGAATATACTGTCCCCTTAAATGATTTATGGATTGGCTGAAACTTGTATCATGATGTTCTTTTGCAATCCATAAAAAACATAATTTATACTTACAAAGTATTTAAGAGAGGTAAGATAATTTATACTTACCTGATAACTTATTTTCTTTCCTGTCATGGAGAGTCTACGAATCCATTTAATTACTAGTGGGAATTCAACTCCTGGCCACCAGGTGGATGCAAAGAACACCCCAGCAAAGCTTCAAGTATCCTCCCACTACCCACAATCCCCAGTCATTGAGCCGAGGAATTATGGAAAGAGAAGAAGACACAAAGGGTAAATAGGTGCCTGAGGTTTAGAAAAATGACAAAAAGCCATCTTAAAAATAAGGGTGGGTCATGGACTCTCCATGCCAGGAAAGAATTTATCAGGTAAGAATAAATTCTGTTTTCTTTCCAATGGCATGGAGAGTCTACAAATCCATTCAATTACTAGTGGGAACAAATTCCAAAGCTAGAGTCCACAGAATGGAAGGGAGGGATACACAAGACAGGTGAACCTAAACAGAAGGCACCACCGCTTGAAGAACTTTCCACCCAAAAGAAGCCTCAGCTGAGGCAAAAACATCAAAATGTTAACATTTGGAAAAAAGTAAGCAATGAGGACCAAGTGGCCGCCTTGCAAATCTGTTCCATAGAAGCATTATTCTTAAAGGCCCAAGTGGAAGCAACAGCCCTAGTAGAGTGAGACATAATTTTCTCTGGAGGCTGTTGTCCAGCTGTCTCATAAGCCAATTGAATAATGCTTCTCAACCAGAAGGAGAGAGTATAAGAAGTGGCCTTCTGACCTCTCTATTTACTAGAAAAGACAACAAAAAGAGCAGAAGATTGACGAAAATCTCTTTTAGCCTGTAAATAGAACCTTAAAGCCTGCACAACATCCAGATTGTTCAATAACCGCTCCTTCTTAGAGGAAGGATTAGGACAAAATGAAGGAACAACAATTTCATGGTTAATATTGCATTCCATGACCACCTTAGGTAGAAATCCTAACTTAGTATGGAGAACTACCTTATCCACATGAAGAATAAGATAAGGAGAATCACACTGAAGAGCCGAAAGCTCTGAAACTCTACGGGCAGAGGAGATTACCAGCAGAAGCAAAACCTTCCAGGACAATAACTTGATATCAACAGAATGCATAGTCTCAAATTAAGCCTGCTGCAGAACTTTAAAAACCAGATTAAGACTCCAAGGAGGAGCAATAGACCTAAACACAGGTCTAATTCTAACCAAAGCCTAGACAAAATATTGAACATCTGGAAAAATTGCTAGACGCTTCTGCAGAAGAATTGACAGAGCCGAAAACTGACCCTTTAGGGTACTGACTGATAAACCCTTCTCCAGGCCCTTCTGAAGAAAGGACAGAATACGGGGAATTTTCACCTGACTCCAAGAAAAACCCCTAGATCCGCACTAGGTCTGCAAACCAAGTTCTGCAAGGCCACGCTGGAGCTATTAGAATCACCAAAGCCTGCTCCTGCTTGATATGAGCTATCACCCGAGGAAGGAAGGAAACAGATAAATTAGACCAAAATCTCATGGCACTGCCAGGGCGTCTACTGGAGCTGCTTGAGGATCTCCTGATCTTGCTCCGTTTCTTGGAAGATTGGCGTTTAGATGAGATGTCATCATATCCAGCTTCGGAACTCGTCACTTGAGGGTTAACATTGAGAAAACTTCCGGATGGAAAGGCCATTCCCCTGGATGAAATGTCTGCCTGCTCAGATAATCCACTTCCCAGTTGTCCACCCCTGGGATATGAATGGCAGAGAGATGACAATTGTGAGATTCTGTCCACTGAAGAATGCAAGTCACCTCCTTCATAGCTAACAAGCTCTGAGTTCCTCCTTGGTGGTTGATATACGCCATCAAAGTAATGTTGTCCGATTGAAATCTGATAAACCGGACTAAACTCAGTTAAGGCCAAGCTGATAGAGCATTGAGAATTGCTCTCAATTCTAGGATATTTATAGGAAGGGAAGACTCCTCCTTAGTCCAAAGTCCCTGAGCTCCTAGGGACCCTCAAACTGCTCCCCAGCCTAACAGGCTGGCATCCATGGTCACAATCTCCCAAGAAGGTCTCAGGAAGCAAGTGCCCTGAGAAAATTGGTCCTGGGAGATCCACCAAGACAGAGACATCCTTGTCTAAGAGTCTAAAACTATCCTCTGAGAGAGATCCGAGTGGTCTCCATTCCATTGATTGAGCATACATAACTGTAGAGTTCTCAGATGGAAGCGAGTAAATGGAATAATGTCCATGGATGCCACCATGAGACCAATTACTTCCATGCATACAGCCACTGATGGACGAACAGAGAACTGAAGAGAACGACAGGCCTCCAGAAGCTTTTTCCTAGATCCACCTTCCACCCGTGAGAGCGGAGAATAACTAACAGAGAATCTGTATGGGATCTTGCTAACTGAAAGGATGGCACCTGGACCAAGATATCATCCATGTAAGGAGCCACCACACTCCCTAGAGATCTGGCCACAGCCAAAAGAGCCCCTAGAACCCTGGTAAAGATTCCAGGAGCAGTGGTGAGGCTAAAAGGCAGGGCTACAAATTGGAAATGTTGATCCAAAAGAGCGAATCTCAGGAACTTAAAATGTTCCCTGTGGATAGGCACATGAAGATACACATCCTTTAGGTCTAAAGATGTCATAAACTTTAGCTCTAAAGTGGTCATAAACTGACCCTCCTGAACTAGAGGTAGAATAGAACGAATAGTCTCTATTTTGAAGGACAGGACCATGAGAAACTTGTTGAGAAACTTTAAGAATGGGTCAAAAAGTTCCCTCCATTTTGGGAACTACAAAAATATTTGAATAAAATCCCTGACCCTGTTCTGCTAGAGGAACTGGGATAATCACTCCCAGAGAGGACAAATCCCTTATGCAGTCTAAGAAGGCCTCTCCCTTTACCTGGTTTAAAGATAATCTCGATAATAGGAATCTGTCCTTTGGGGGATACGGTTTGAATCCTATCCTGTATCCCTGGGAGACTATATCCACTACCCAAGGATCTAGAACGTTGTGATCCAAGCCTGCTGAAAAAAGGAAAGCCTGCCCCCTACCTGTTTCAGAACTGGATCAGGGGCGGCTCCTTCATGCTGACTTAGCCTCAGCGGAAGGCTTTCTGGATTGCTTACCTTGTTCCAGGGCTGGCTAGCTCTCCAAGAAGTCTTGGCTTGCTCAGATTTTGAAGACGAGGAAGATCTCTGTCCCTTGAAGTTACAAAAGGAACGAAAATTAGAAGTCTGATGACCCTTGGGTCAAATTCTTCTTATACTGTGGTAAAAAAAACTCTCTTTCCACCAGTACCCATGGACTTGATCTCTGCCAGACCAGGACCAAATAAAGTCTTACCCTTAAAATGTAGAGACAGAAGCTTGGATTTAGAAGTAACATCCACAGACCAAGACTTTAACCAAAGGGCTCTGCGGGCTAGTATTGCAAAACTTGAAATCTTGGCTCCCAGCCTAACAACTTGCATACTGGCATCACAGATAAAAGTATTAACCAGCTTTAGAGCCTTCTTGGCTAAGGTAAATATAGCGCCTTCTACTCTAGGAACAGTGCACCACAGATCTCGCACCGAATCAGCCACAGGAAACATCTTTTTAAACACAGGAGACTGGTTAAAAGGAACACCCGACTTCTCCCATTCCTGAGATATAGGGGTAAATTTATCAAGCTCCTTATGGAGCTTGATGCCCCTTGTTTCTGGCTAGCCTTCAGACCGCTGCTCCATAACTTGTCCGCCTGCTCTGAGGCCGCAGACAGAAATCAACCCAATTGAATACAATCAGGTTGATTGACCCCCCTGCTAGCGGCCAATTGGCCGCAAATCTGCAGGGGGCAGCATTGCACCAGCAGTTCACAAGAACTGTTAGTGCAATGATAAATGCCAACAGCGATAGTGCCGACAGTGATAGTGCCGATGTGGTGTAGGAGGGCTTGGAGGGAGGTGGGTGGGTGGCCCATCGCTGGAGGAGGCGGAAGGAGGGTGGGAAGCCAGTCTGAAGGGGGCATGAAGGGGGGCGGGAGCGGGAGGGACCGCTACACCACCCTACATTGATCACTGAGGTGATAAGGAGGGGGAAGGAAGAGAGGGGGATACTATGTGGGATTCATTTTTGTAAAGGGATGTGGGAGGGGGGTTTGTTAAGGAGGGGGGCAGCTACACTATGGAAAAAGTTTTTTTTTTATTTTTTTACAGAAAAAAACAATAATTTATAGCAAACTGGGTACTGGCAGACATCTGCCAGTACCTAAGATGACGGCAAATAGGTAGAGGGGGGGAGGGTTAGGGAGGTTGGGTGGTAAGGGGGGATCCTATACTGCAGAAATTATATAATAAAAAAATAAATAAAAAACAAACAATTTTTTTTCTTTTAGTACTGGCAGACTTTCTGCCAGTACTTAAGATGGCAGTGACAATTGTGAGGTGGGGAGGGAAAAACGCTTTTGAGAGGGATCAGGGAGGGATCAGAGGGTGGGATGTGTCAGGTGGGAGGTTGCTCTCTACACTAAAGCTAAAATTAACCCTACAAGCTACATAATTGACCCCTTCACTGCTAGGCATAATACAAGTGTGGTGCACAGCAGCATTTAGCGGCCTTCTAATTACCAAAAAGCAATGCCAAAGCCATATATGTCTGCTATTTCTGAACAAAGGGGATCCCAGAGAAGCATTGACAACCATTTGTGCCATAATTGTACAAGCTGTTTGTAAATCATGTCAGTGAAAAACCTAAAGTTTGTGTAAAAGTTGATAGAAGAGGTTGGCAGCACCTGTGATTGTATTGTTGCGTTGCTTACTCAATTATGAATGAATACACCCCTTGTGTGTATAACACCTGCTTCAAATCTCAACACATCACAGTGGCCCCCAAAAGTTCAGTTTAACATACATACGACCTGCTACTTATATTCTGATGTAGCGCTGATTCTGGGGACCCACCTTGAACCTTCTTGGCTCCAAATCCCCTCTCTCCGTGTTCTGTGTATCCACAGTGATAGCCTGGAGGTCGAGCCGCGGCGTGGGTCCCTACAGCGTCTTAGCGTGTGTGTGGTCGATCCGGAACTGTGTGACGTCACAAATGGGAGCGGAAGGATCCGCAGGTGCGATGAGTCCTCAACCAGGGAGGACCGTTGTTACAGCGCAATACTGTGTCTTTGCAGGGGTGATTCACTGCTGCTCAGAAAGTGTTAGTACCCGTGCCTTAGAGCATATCCATCCAGGTTATAACATCAAAGAAAGAGTGGAGGCACCGGGTAGTTTCACAAACAAAATCGTCCTTTATTAAGGTAATAAAACAGGAGACACTTCGGAAAAAGCCTTAAACCTTTGGGGCAATGGTGTAGTGGAGGTTCCCCACGTACCCTAGTGCTGACATGTTTCGGCAAATGCCGTAATCGTAGCTAAAGGGTGCAAGCTTGTTTGTTTATTTAAATACACAGTTCACATGTGATAGGTTAAAATCTAATGCGCTACGTAGGTAACACCCACCTCCACCTGTAGTTAATATATCTGCCCTAATCTAGGATGTATTACCATGCTATCCACTTTGTGCACAATTTTATCTGTCATAATTATAAGCCAGATTGATATGATAAGTAGTATCATTCACTAAACATTCCTTATCATGTGTATATAAATAAGGTAATACCAGAACTGAAAAAACCCATTTGATAATAAATTATAAATAATGAACTAAAAATACAATTGTAAATAAATGCAATGAAAATAAATGAATAAATAAAGATAAGGATCTGTTAAACAGACACAATACTGGAGGCACCAGAGAGTTATTCTTGGCAACTAACACTAATAGGCATTTTTGCATAAAACCGTGTTTTACTATAGTGTGCATACACTAGACTATATTTAGTCAGTTTCTATGTCTTGTGTGTAGTTGCCTAAGGTGAAATTTATCCCAACTTATTTATATGTATATAAACTTATAAGCATACATCAGCATTTTAATACTTTGTCTCGAATACACAGGCTAACACCAGAAATTAATTAAATCATATTCAGAGTTGAGCCCATTCGGCACCCTGGTGTTCAACCTGTGTATCCAAAACACTTCCCTTTTAAGGAGCAGATTCTCCCTATCACCTCCCCTATTTTGTGTATTTACTACTTCAATAATTGTCCATGACAATGTCCCTGGATCCTTGTTATGTTTAAACTTGAAGTGGTTTACAAGGGGGGTGGTGAGTTTGCCTTGCTTAATGTCATTTATATGTTCCCTTATCCTGGTTCTGACTTGTCGAGACGTTTGACCTGTATATTGGATGTCACATGTGTCGCAACTGAGAAGATAGACTGCATATGTGGACCTACAGTTGAAGAGCGCCCTGTGTGCAAATGTTTCACCTGAATAGGCACTCCTAAATATATTTCCTAGTTTTACATGTCCACATGCTATACAGCTGCTAAAATTACACTTGTAAACCCCTTTATACCTTAACCAAGAGGATGTATTTATTTCACCTTGTTTTAATTGCGTGGGGGCTACATAATTGCCTATGGTTTTGCCTCTCCTAAAGGCAAACCTCACCCTTTGTGTGGCAATGTGTGCAAGCTCGTCATCAGCCTTCAGCACTGTCATGTGCTTGCGTATAATATTGCACACCTGATAATATTGCCTACTGAACTGAGTGACAAAAGTTAACTGTTCTGGTTTAGTGTCACATTTGGATTGTTTCTCACTAAGTAGGGTGGTCCTTTTTATGGCCCTTACTTCCTCACGTGCCCTATATATATCCTGCTTGGGGTACCCTCTCTCCTTAAACTTGGTTACTAGTTCAGTTTCATGCTTGAAATGTTCACTATCTCGGGTACAATTCCTTTTGACCCTGGTGAACTGACCCTTCAAGACTGACTTAAATACCTGTTTCGGGTGGCTACTATGGGCATGTAAGAGAGTATTTCTGGTTATTGGTTTCCTATAAAGCTCAACCTTAACACGTTCTGGTTTCACACCATGAAGGGTAACATCTAAAAAATTGATGCTAGTAGGCCCATATTCATGGGTGAACTGTAGGCCAGCCTTATTAATGTTCAAATACTCTGCAAATATCTCAGCTTCCTCCACACTTCCATCCCAGACAAACAGCAGATCGTCTATATATCGACGATAATATACAAATACAATTTTGCCTCTTTGCCTGTTTTTATCCCCATAGATGTGGCACAGCTCCCACCAACCCATATATAGGTTGGCGTAAGAGGGAGCAAACTTTGCTCCCATGGCCGTGCCACACCTCTGGAGATAAAATACGTTTTCAAACACAAAAAAGTTGTGTGTGAGGAGGAATTCGGTTACCCTGACAACAAATCCAATGAAATCATCACTGTATTTAGTAGATCTTCTTAGAAAGAAGGCTATGGCTTCCAAACCTAAATTATGTGGAATAGATGAATAAAGTGACTTCACATCCACTGATAGCCAGCCATAGCCCTCCCTCCAAGAAATCTTTTCTACCTCTATGAGGAGTTGTTTAGTGTCCCTCAGGTGACTAAGGAGTTCCCCCACTAGGGGTTGTAGAAGGGAATCTAACCATCTGGATAGTGGTTCCAACATGGAACCAATCCCGCTGATGATAGGCCTACCCTCAACATTCTCCAGGGACTTGTGTACCTTAGGGAGAAGGTTGAAGGTAGGAATTCTGGGGTTACTGTTATATAGATAATCGCTAGTGCCTTCATCAAAAAAAACCCCTTCCATCCCATCATCAATCAGGTGTGAAAGCTCCCTTTGGAACCTTAATGTGGGGTTAAAATCCAGTTTGGTATATTGTTTGGGATCATTAAGTTGCCGTAGGGCTTCTTTGATGAAGAATACCCTATCCATTAAAACAACAGATCCCCCCTTGTCTGCCGCCCTCACCACCAAATTTTTATTTTTACTTAAATCTTTGAGTGCTTTTCTTTCCTTAGCACTGAGATTACCCTTAGCTCCATATCCAGAGGTGTATGCCAATTTATTTAAATCTTCCTCAACCCTTCGCTGGAATTTTTCCAGGATGGGTCCCCTCGACTGAATAGGGTAAAATTTGGATGCACCTCTGAATCTGGGACCAATGGTACTGGTGTGGGCAGAATTCATATCACCACAATAGTTCTCTCTATGTAATGACTCCAAGTTCACCACGTCACAACATTCTTAAAAGGTTAAAGAAAAATTTCTTTGCTCTTTGGCTAAATCACCTATATAGATATCCTCAGCCTGGTCATTTTTGAAATGCTTCTTTAATGTTAGTGTTCTGATGAGCTTGTTTACATCAATTAACGTAGTGAACAAATCAAAGTTATCAGTAGGTACAAAATTAAGTCCCAAGCCTAGGACTTTTTCCTCAACCTTGCTCAATGTGTGGCTGGAAAGATTGATCACTGGTGTTAGTTGTACTTCCTGCCCTGATATCTCCTTCTGGATGAGGACCTTGTTTTTAAATGATCTCCACCTTTCCCCCCCCCCCTTCTTGTCCTATGGGGGGCCTGGAAAAAACCTGCTCAATCTCTCCCCTCTCCCGTTCCATAGACATGGCAGTAGTGGGTATAGGGGCATCATTGGTACTATCCAGATCCTGATATCTGGATTGTCTGCCCCTACCTCTTCCCCTGCTACCTGTATTGGGCTGTACTGGGGCGGGAACTATGGCTCTAGTTTTATTCGAGGTGACTGTGGGTGTTTGTATATTCTCATCACCTGAAGAGGCACCAGTATTATAGTCCTCTTGTGACTCTACCTCACTGTCAGAGAAAGTGACTTTTTTGAGTGTGGAGTGTCACTTCTGACCCCCTTGTCCCTGAGATTTGAGTCTATTATCTTTCTTAAATCTATGTGCATGTGACCTTTGTTTTTTGTTCCAGATATAAACTTTATTGTTGTCATAATCACTTTGGTCCCTAAGGTATTTCTCATGCTTAATGCCCATAATATTATTTTTAGCCTCATCCAAAGTACTTCTCAAAATACTATCATATTGTGAGTATTTAACACATGTACTGCGTATGCTTAATTCTGACTGTAGTAATTCAATATCAACAGTTATATTCTGTAATAGCTTTCTCTTATAATCTATAAGCATATTAATCAAGCGTATCGAACATTCTGTTAATATGGCATTCCATGCAGTGATAAATTCTACATCCTCAACAGGAAAGGTAGGGAACTTGGCTATGCGTAGTCCCCTAGGTATAATCCCCAAGGAGAGATATTTTTGTAATGTCCAAATGTCCCATTTGAGACGACATTCTTTTGTCAAGAGAAATTCAGCCTCTTCAAAAAGCTTACTGAGTGGTAAGTGAGCTCTATCTGTGACAAACAAAGTCTCAAGTTCAAGTTCATTTAACCCTCTGTCCTCCAGTTTAGAGAGTGAATAGAAATGTGTAGACACATCCAAGCTTTGATTAGCCTCCATGTTGATTATATACAAAACAGCTTCAGTATAGCAACAACAATATATACTTTAACAGTGCAAGCTTGTGATTCACTGGGACATGCAGTGTAATATATATGATAGAAGAGGTTGGCAGCACCTCCACTCTTTCTTTGTGTAAAAGTTAACTGTTTTTTTTATTTGATCGCATTTGGCGGTAAAATGGTGGCATGAAATATACCCAAATGGGCCTAGATAAATGCTTTTGGTTGTCAATTTAAATATATATATATATATATATATATATATATATATACATATATATATATATATATATATATATATATATATATATATATATACATATATATATATATATATATATATATATATATATATATATATATATATATATATATATATATATAAAGGGTTATTCAGGGATTCCTGACAGATGTCAGTGTTACAATGCAACTATCGATAATTTTTGAAAAAAAATTATTTGGAAATAGCAAAGTGCTACTTGTACTTATTGCCCTATAACTTGCAAAAAAAGCAAAGAACATGTAAACATTGGGTATTTCTAAACTCAGCACAAAATTTAGAAACTATTTAGCATGGGTGATTTTTGGTGGTTGTAAATGTAGATTTTGGAGGTCAAAGTTAGAAAAAGTGTGGGTTTTTTCAATTTTTTTCATCATATTTTATCATTTTTGCTATAGTAAATTATATGATATGATAAAAATTATGGTATGTTTAGAAATTCCATTTAATGGTGAGAAAAATGGTATATAATATGTGTGGGTATGGTGAATGAGTAAGAGGAGGACTTCCATTTGTGGGAGGAGCCTCTACGGACGCGCAAACTCGGTGTCCTGAGTAGAACGCAGGCAGCTACCTCTTGCTATTGGCAAGATAGACTGAGTGCTCACCCAGCCACGCTACTGGCCAGTTGGGAAAATAAGGCTGAGATGAGGCCCAACGTCTGGTAAGCCTGTTGTGGGTAGTCAGAGGTCTTTCAAAGCTAATTTGGCTCTGTCACTTGAGCCACATCAAAAAAGCCCTGTGTCGTACCTAGAAGACTTTGGAAAGTAAAGGAACTTTGGGCAAGTAGAAGTAGAAGTAGAGACTGTACTCTCCCAGGACTCTGGCGATGTCTAAATCAGATAAGCTGCATATATACTGCTTGTCGTTAAGCTGAGTATCGCCGGAATAGGAGAAATACACAGGAACCCACTGTGGGTTGGATGCAACGACTTACAGCTTACCTGCTGGATATTGGCGTGCTGCTTAGAAAATTTCTCCCAGAACCCTGGAGTATCGACGACAGAGGGAGTGGGCTATACCACGACCTACAACCGCAGATCACCGGGGTAGGAGAAGAACAGATGAAAATCAAAGCAGCATAATTATAGGTGCTGAGTGTGGAGGAGTTCCTGTCTATGGAATTAAGGTCTTAAGCAAAGGTGGTGAAGCACAAAATACGCCCTTTGGATGCAAGCTAAGTATCTTTTTCTGGTATATCATACTGAGCCCTTGAAGACTAAAGGGTTGTCAGTAACTGTCTTTGTATATTAACCACTGCTTTACTAATAATAATCAAAACATTAAAGTCTTACTGTTGGAGGACTAAAAGTATACAAGCAAGCTACTCTGACCCCAGGGAGCGTTTGGCAAGAAGTATAAAAGCTATACAGTTTAATTCTGCAAAGGGACATTTTGGATAAACATACCCATCTCCAAATAGCAGAACTGGGATCACTGTGACATTTTCCTTTTAAAGTTGTCCTTCAGGACTTATTATAGCAAGATGTTTTGCTGGATAAAAGTTTGTTCTGATTTTTGTTTTTTCTTTCTCCTAAGGGTGCAGACACATTCCTATGTATAGAAATGGGTATTAAATTCAACAAAGGGTGATAAGTGTTTAAGCAAATTAAAAATTCTTCCTATGACAAGGATATCCATATAGAGTGGACTTATTAGTTTCAGACTATGGTATCCTACCTTTTTGGTATCTCAAGATTTTTAGAAACAAAATAGAATACTGTTTATGCACAAAAAACTAGTATTTAATGCTCTCATATATGAATGTGTTATAGCAATATGAACATACTAGTTGGAATCTTAGTGGTATTGATATTAATGACAGATGGAGTGAGAATCTCTCTCTCTCTCTCTCTCTCTCTCTCTCTCTCTCTCTCTCTATATATATATATATATATATATATATATATATATATATATATATATATATATATATATATATATATATATATATATATATATAGAGAGAGAGAGAGAGAGAGAGAGAGAGAGAGAGAGAGAGAGAGAATCTCTTATTAAAGAGAAATTCATACCTTTGCAGAAAAATATCAGGCTCTAGTCTATGATATGACCATTAATACTTGAGGTATTTTCCTTTCTATGGATTGCACAGAAATCTCTACTGAGTTTTGTAATTCTCTACCTGGTTAAGAAAATTAATAGCCTATCCTATTATGGTGATATTAACTATAGGCTAAACCTATTATTTTTAGAATAAAGTAGACTGTTTTTCCCTGTTGGTTTGATTGATAGTAATATACAACACTCTTGGTGTATTTTCAGCCTATTGAACGAAGATAGGATAATAATATTGAGAAATAGTAATATTCATATCAAGCCTTGAGTTGATAAAAGCTGCTGTCAAAGAATAATGATCTCTTTATAAGTCTAACCTGAAAAAATATTAAATTGGGACTTTTTCCTGTACTAAAAATTTATTAATATGGGTCTCCTCAAGGTAGAGGTTGTTATAATCTCTGCATGTTAGCCTTACTCTGAATGTTATAGACACTAATATGATTTAGAAGGAGGATCTTAGGATAAGGTTATATATGTAACTTTTTTTAAAAGAAGAGAAAGATCCTTATCTCTGTAGGAAAATAATTTGTTTTTAGTTCCAATTTTTCAATGCTAGAGATTTGTGTTGTATGGCTTTACAGTGTATGGAAAATGTTTACTGTGTTTAAAAACTGCTAATAACTGTTTAAGTAAATCTAAATTCTATTCTAGAGATAATATTAACGGGGTAGATTTATTTTAGTTAAACTATAATAGACAGTATTTTTATAGCAGTCCAATCTAGAACTTCAGGTTATTCTTTAAGAAGCAATATTTATTGGCAGGAGTTTCCAGCAATACAGGATAAAGTTGCTTCATTTAGGAAACCTCTCTTAAAAGAAGACTATTGATACACCCCTTTGAGTAGTAGAAAGTAATTAAATTAAAACTACCCCCTCTGCACCACACCTAGAGGAAACTTAAAAACACTTTTCACATTCTTTGACTCTCCACTTCCCAGTCACAGACACTTAACGGAAATAAATTCTACTTTTTTTTTTACCTCTCACTATCTATATATTAGAACAAATTAATCACGAACCCTCACAACCTCATAATGTCTAAAAAACAGAAGACTCAAGAAAAAAAACAATTGTCTAGTAGGAAATCACAGGGTGGAATTTCCCTGGATGGTGGTGCAGAAGAACCCTTATTAACAGGGGAAGGAGACTTAATAGTTAAGAAACTCTCAAAAATGTTTATTCCAAGATTGGACAAAATTCAATCTGAAGTTTCAAAATTAGCAGAGGATTTAAAACATTTTTCTGGTAGAATGCACGAAGCGGAGGAACGCATTTCTGAAATAGAAGATAGACAAAATAGAGTTGAACAGGTATAGAATAAATATACTACACAAATTTTAGAGATATCCTCAAAGATTGAGGATCTTGAAAACAGAGCTCGAAGGAATAACATTAGAGTTATAGGTCTCCAGGAAGGCAATATGTATAAAGATTTACAGGAATTTATGTCGAATCGGTTACCGAGAATATTAGGTTTTGAGGAAAAAGACCTCCCTCTAAAAATTGAAAGGGCTCACAGAATGGGTATTCTGAAAGAATATTCTAACGATCGAAGAGGCAGGACTTTCAGGATAAAATCAAATTTATAAACCTTGCTAGGAAAAAAGTAAACCTAGAGATAGATGGGAATGGGATTTAGATTTTTAGTGATTACTCATTTGAGATTATGAATAAGAGAAGGAAAAAGACACCACTTTGTACAAAATGTATTTCAGCTGGACACAAAGCAGTAGTGATATACCCAGCTAAGTTAAAGTATACAGGATTAGAGGACATAAAAATTTTAATTAATAAGGTACATAGTTATATTAGTAGATATTAGGTGGCACAAACTAGATAATAATGTATAAATTATGGATAATCAGCGTAAATACTTAATACCCTTGAGAGTTGAGGTTCAAGGACTAGGTAAATGTGTTATTTTTAAAAGAATTAATAATAAGTACATGACTATATTAAATACTGGGACAAACCCTTTTTTCCCTCCCCTCCTCTCTTTCCCCTGTTGTTGTACTTTATATAAAGTGTGTAGATTACATAAATTGATGATATTTAGAGAAATATGGTGTTAAAACATTTTAAGGTGATATTGTGGAATGTTGGAGGAATTACATCTCCCATTAAAAATAAAGCTTTAATTAGACATTTAAATAAAATAGGTACAGATTTAGCTTTAATACAGGAGACCTACTTAAATTCAGTAGAAACTGCCAAACTTAAATTTAGCTGGGTTGGTGAAATAATAGCTTCAGACTGCAGGACTAGGAAGAAAGGTGTGGCTATACTTATTAATAAAAAAATAAATTATAAAATTTTGGAAAAAGTTATTGATCCTAATGAACGAATAGTGATCATTAAAATTAATCTTAATTCAGAAGTTGTTACAATTTGCTATGTGTATGGGTCCAGTAAATTTAATAAAAAAATGTGGGACAACCTTCAGGTTAAACTGCTAAAATAATCCTTGGAGGGAACTTCAATATGGCACCTAAGTTGCCGATTGATAGATTTAGTTTAGGGGAAAAGAAACAACAAAATAAATATTCTAAAAGAGTAACTAAGATGTTCAATAGTATTTGTGCAAATTTAGGTACACAAGATATATGGAGGGCTAGAAATCCTACAATTAAAGACTATGGGGCCTATCTATCAAGCTCTGAATGGAGCTTACTACCAAAAATTCTAATGCGCTTATGTACTGAACCAAATAATTATTTCTAATAATAAAACCAATATATAATTTGATATATAGTAACCTGAGTAAAAAATCCCACTAGCACACTCGTGGGAATCCTATATGTATATGTATTTGTCAAGGAAACAACAATAAAAAAACAGTATTAAAAAAATATAATAAAATACAAAATCTATAAATATTTGTTTTAAAATAGTTGGAATCTGTTGTTAATATTTGTCCGTCCAATACTTGTGTTAACGGGGCCCCAAATAGACCACAGTACCTTT
This sequence comes from Bombina bombina, assembly GCF_027579735.1. Classification (NCBI taxonomy): domain Eukaryota; kingdom Metazoa; phylum Chordata; class Amphibia; order Anura; family Bombinatoridae; genus Bombina; species Bombina bombina. The sequence goes on along the minus strand of NC_069507.1, from coordinate 185,508,955 downwards.
ACATCTATTGTCAGTGGTTGGATTTGGCAGAAAGTATTCCTTATGATTTTTCCTTATTTAAGATCAACACGCTCCCAAACAAACTTGATTATGAAGCAGTTTTGAGTTGCAATGCCTCTATAGTGCAGCCTTGTTCCAGCCAGAATTTCCACCGGTCTTGGCTCCAACGTGGTTACATAAAAAAGAAAAGAAAAAACAGGTGCACAAGGCACGATTCAAGTGAAAGATTTATTAGAAAAATACACACACAAGTGATAATGCACTTACTGAATAAAAACAAATGTTAGGCATTCATAAGGATATCGTGGGGTTTGCAGCTCTTTTTCTCTGCACCGGCAAAGATGGTCCGCCTTGTTCCAGCTTCTGTCACTTAGTTCAGGTAGAGGTATTCCGGATCCTTCACCTGGCTATGTGGCAAGCTCGTGCACTCAAAAAGCTTGTTGCTGCTCTCCCACGGATACACAAAGATGTAACAGCTGGCCTGACGTGTTTCCCCCGACTCCGGTCAGGCTTTTTCAAAGGCAAAATTGTAACGTATAATTCTCAAGAGGTGCCTTTTTGCTTTAAAGGCGTATTGGCCAGTCAAAATGAAGGTGTGTGCTCATCGGCCAATCGTGAAAAGGGGTGTGTGTACACAATGTCCCGGATCAACTGTTTGTTACGGAGAAAGCAGCCGAAATGTCAAATGTCCATATATGCAAATCGCTATAAGATTAGATTAGCAAGTGCACTTAGCAATAGGATTTGGCATCAGAGATTCATGTAAGTTAAACATTTGAAAAATGACAAATGGATTCGCAGACAGTATCCTATATTGGCTAAAAGATGCTAACAGAATTTTGGGGGTAAGCCAAAGTGTTCATATGTTTACAATACGCTATATAATAAAGTGACATATGCAGAAAAATATAAAAATTCATCTCAACATATATAAAGATTTTAAATGAAAATTCAGTAACAATCTATATCAACTATAAAAATAAAAATAAAATAATGCCAAAAAAGACCAGAATATAAAAAAATCCTAATTCATATAAATACAAAAAATACAATAAAGTGTCCACTACACATTCTTATTGACTCAAATTTCGTTTGTGAGGGAAAGTTATTTATATACTATTGTTTGAAAAACACCTTTAAGGGGCTCATATATTAAACATAATTAATCTTACACTATACTTGAAGGATGACATGCTAAAAATATTATGAGAAGAGACGGAAAATATAGTTAAATCCATTGAAAATGAAATAAAAAATCTGAGAAATTATATATTAATATTAATAAATAAGACACTCTAAAAACATTTTATAAGAACAATTGATAAAATAAAATAAAATACGCCCTATTTGAATGGTTTAAAAGAAACCAATTTAATTCTTAAAAATTGATCAGGACTGTGGAAATATACTGTGTGATTGGTTCCCTAAAGGATATAAATAGATGATAAAATGTTAAAAACGTATTATATAAAAAAACTTTTATAAAAATGCTGCCACGTCTATATCTATATTTAATCCTAGCGGTTGCAATGTTTTTAACTTGTAAATCCACTTAGTCTCTAACTTCCTAAGTTCCAATAGTCTATTAGGTTTCGTATGTGGGACATGATCTATTACTTGTACTTTTAAGGAACTTGGGTTACTTCCATGACAGTCTAAAAAATGTTTTGGAACACTATGATTATCAAATTTTTCTTTAATGTTGTATAAATGTTCATTGGTCCTCCGTCTTATTTTCCTTTTCGTGCGGCCTACATATAGAAGGCCACACCCACATTCTAAAAGGTAGACAACATATGTTGAGTCACAGTTACTTTTAAAATCAATGTTGTATGTTTCTGTAGATTGACTGTTGTGGAAGGTTGGTGCTCTATTTATGTGCTTACACATGTTACATCTTGTTTTTCCACATTTCATAGTCCCTTTCCAATTACTTAACCAATTGTCAATTTTTGGATCTCCATTACTCTTTTGGATAGATTTAATTTTACTCGGGGCTAAAATATTTTTTAGGCTTCTCCCTTTCCTATATGTAAATATAGGAAAGGGAGAAGCCTATCTATCCAAAAGAGTAATGGAGATCCAAAAATTGACAATTGGTTAAGTAATTGGAAAGGGACTATGAAATGTGGAAAAACAAGATGTAACATGTGTAAGCACATAAATAGAGCACCAACCTTCCACAACAGTCAATCTACAGAAACATACAACATTGATTTTAAAAGTAACTGTGACTCAACATATGTTGTCTACCTTTTAGAATGTGGGTGTGGCCTACTATATGTAGGCCGCACGAAAAGGAAAATAAGACGGAGGACCAATGAACATTTATACATTAAAGAAAAATTTGATAATCATAGTGTTCCAAAACATTTTTTAGACTGTCATGGAAGTAACCCAAGTTCCTTAAAAGTACAAGTAATAGATCATGTCCCACATACGAAACCTAATAGACTATTGGAACTTAGGAAGTTAGAGACTAAGTGGATTTACAAGTTAAAAACATTGCAACCGCTATGATTAAATATAGATATAGACGTGGCAGCATTTTTAAAAAAGTTTTTAATATAATAAGTTTTTAACATTTTATCATCTATTTATATCCTTTAGGGAACCAATCACATCAAATGAACTAATATTTGTGGGTAAATCAACAAGTGTAGTGAGACCACAGTATATTTCCACAGTCCTGATCAATTTTTAAGAATTAAATTGGTTTCTTTTAAACCATTCAAATAGGGCGTATTTTATTTTATCAATTGTTCTTATAAAATGTTTTTAGAGTATCTTATTTATTAATATTAATATATAATTTCTCTGATTTTTTATTTCATTTTCAATGGATTTAACTATATTTTCCGTCTCTTCTCATAATATTTTTAGCATGTCATCCTTCAAGTATAGTGTAAGATTAATTATGTTTAATATATGAGCCCCTTAAAGGTGTTTTTCAAACAATAGTATATAAATAACTTTCCCTCACAAACGAAATTTGAGTCAATAAGAATATGTAGTGGACACTTTATTGTATTTATATGAATTAGGATTTTTTTATATTCTGGTCTTTTTTGGCATTATTTTATTTTTATTTTTATAGTTGATATAGATTGTTACTGAATTTTCATTTAAACTCTTTATATATGTTGAGATTAATTTTTATATTTTTCTGCATGTCACTTTATTATATAGCGTATTGTAAACATATGAATACTTTGGCTTACCCCCAAAATTCTGTTAGCATCTTTTAGCCAATATAGGATACTGTCTGCGAATCCATTTGTCATTTTTCAAATGTTTAACTTACATGAATCTCTGATGCCAAATCCTATTGCTAAGTGCACTTGCTAATCTAATCTTATAGCGATTTGCATATATGGACATTTGACATTTCGGCTGCTTTCTCCGTAACAAACAGTTGATCCGGGACATTGTGTACACACACCCCTTTTCACGATTGGCCGATGAGCACACACCTTCATTTTGACTGGCCAATACGCATTTAAAGCAAAAAGGCACCTCTTGAGAATTATACGTTACAATTTTGCCTTTGAAAAAGCCTGACCAGAGTCGGGGGGAACACGTCAGGCCAGCTGCTACATCTTTGTGTATCCGTGGGAGAGCAGCAAGAAGCTTTTTGAGTGCACAAGCTTGCCACATAGCCAGGTGAAGGATCCGGAATACCTCTACCTGAACTAAGTGACAGAAGCTGGAACAAGGCGGACCATCTTTGCTGGTGCAGAGAAAAGGAGCTGCAAACCCCACGATATCCTTATGAATGCCTAACATTTGTTTTTATTCAGTAAGTGCATTATCACTTGCGTGTGTATTTTTCTAATAAATCTTTCACCTGAATCGTGCCTTGTGCACCTGTTTTTTCTTTTCTTTTTTCCGAATGGAGCTTGATGGCCTGTGTTTCTGGCAAGTCTTCAGACTCGCCAGAAACAGCAGTTATGAAGCAGCGGTCTAAAGACCGCTGCTCAATAACCCTGTCCGCCTGCTCTGAGCAGGCGGACAGGAATCGCCGGAATTCAACCCGATCGAATACGATCGGGTTGATTGACACCTCCCTGCTTGCCGCCGATTGGCCACGAGTCAGCAGGGGGCAGCGTTGCACCAGCAGCTCTTGTGAGATGCTGGTGCAATGCTGAATATGGAGAGCGTATTGCTCTCCGCATTCAGCGAGGTCTTGCGGACCTGATCCGCACTGTCGGATCAGGTCCGCAAGACCTTTCATAAATAGAGGCCTATACATGTATTTCAAAGGCCCATAAATCACACTCAAGGATAGATTTATTTCTTGTTTCGGATAAAATGACATCATCAATTACGGAAACTATTATATACCCAATAGTAATCTCGGATCACGCTCTGATAGGAATAACATATGGATTACAAAATAAAAAGGGAAATAATTTTTACTTCCCTAAATACTTATCAACAAATATAGAATTTTTTCAGTATATAAAAAACAAACTTAGGGAATATGAAATATTTAACTATGAGTATATACAGAAACCCTTGATATATTGGGAATCGGCAATGGCAGTTTTAAAATCAGAAATGATTACCTTTTTAGGACAAAAGAAAAAGAAATTAAATGAACAAGATACACAACTTGCGAATACTTTGAATAATGAGTACAATCGATATTTAAAAAAACCATCTATAGAAAACTGGAATAAATACGTTTTAGTTAAAGATCAGCGGAATACATTTATTCTCCAAAAATCTATTCAAGAAGATATAAGAGCAAAGAGTAGGTTCCAAATGTTTGGTAATAAGGCAGGTAAATACTTGGCAAGTTTAGATAAGATACATAAGAAGAAAACTGTTATAGAACATATTAAAATAAACAATATAAATATCTCTTCACAAGAAGAGATTATAAAAAAACTTACGGAGTATTATTCACAAATATACAAGACACAAGGAATAGACCAGGCTAAAAAAAAAAAGCTTTTGGGGAAAAAAAAGGTACCAAAGGTTCCTAGAGAACAATTTGAATGGCTAAATCGTCCAATTGAAAAGGAAGAAATTGAGAAAACGGTTAAAAACCTTACTTTAAATGAAGCTGCCAGTACAGATAACCTAACAAATGAATATTATAAATTAATGAGTACAGAGATAGTACCAATATTAGAAAAAGTATATAATCATCTATTCTCCTCTCATCCTAAACAATGTCTAGGAAGATTTATTGACTTTTTAACAACACTTATATTGAAACCTGGAAAGGATCAACAAGATATAGGGGCCTATCTATCAAGTTCCGAACGGAGCTTGACGGCCCGCTGCTCCATAACCCTGTCCACCTGCTCTGAACAGGCGGACAGACATCACCGGAAATCAACCCGATCGAGTACGATCGGGTTGATTGACACCTCCCTGCTGGCGGCCCATTGGCCGCGAGTCTGCAGGGGGCGGCGTTGCACCAGCAGCTCTTGTGAGCTGCTGGTGCAATGCTGAATACGGAGAGAGCGTATTGCTCTCCGCATTCAGAGAGGTCTTGCGGACCTGAACCTAATAAATTGGCCTCATAGCATCCTTTAGACCCATATCACTGTTAAACACTGACTTTAAAATATTAACAAGTATTGTTGCAAATAGACTACAATCTGTGATGTCATTGTAAATTCATCCTGATCAATCTGGGTTTATAAATGGAAGATCATCTTTTTATAATATTAGAAGAGTAACTAATGTTATTTCATATGTGTGGGCGAATAAGGAGATACTTTATAAAATAGGGTTAGATTTATTACTATTATCATTAGATGCTGAAAAGGCTTTCAATTCAGTAGAATGGGACCACCATTTTACATTTCTGGTGGATTGAAAGGCAATATCACGGATTGTATAAAAGCTTTGTATGCTTCTCCTAAAACCACCCTCCTTATAAATGGCCAATAATCAGATTTTATTGAAATGTATAGAGGTACACGTCAAGGATGTCCTTTGTCACCAATATTATTTGATCTAGCCCTTGAACCTTTGATGGTAAAAATCAGGGAAGTAGGGGGGCGGAGCCAACTGTGGATGGGAGCAGTCGCACATTGAAGGAGCTCCTCTGCTAAATAATTTAATTATACCCCGATTTACTCAAAGTTACTTTAAATAGCTCCCAAAAAGGAGAACAGGTCCACACCAAACGTAACCTAAGATTAATCTGGCACCTAAATTGGGGTAGACATTGCAAGCACCTTTTGCACCCTAGACTGCAACACCAAGGAAGCACCTACCAGGCCCAAAAGCTATACATGTGAGTATCCACAACCCTACCACCACTATATGCGCATAGGGTAGTGGCGATCTTGTCCACCTCAAAAAGACTTAACGCAGTTACACAGATGACAGAAAAGCGGCTCATTAACATTACTACAAGACTGCATCTGAGTGGCGCGAGTCGCCATCTTTGCTAGAGGCTGCTCTGTATTTAACTTCTAGCACCCACATCAAATTATACTATGGAGCGCATAACTTTACTTCTGGATGAGCTATCTGAGCGTCTGGACCGACATCACACATCTTGCATGACTGCTCTGAGGACAACAGTTGGCTTGCCATGGGATGGAGTGCCTGCTGAAAATACATATGCTACTAGCAATCTCTGGTATGATGCTGTAGAGCCCCAACCTCAATCACAGAATATGGCAGGTACACTCTGCACTCACAGCACGCTGAAAGGCGACTTAGCTCATGATGAGGCTCTGCAGCAGAGAAAGAAATGGATGGGAATATCTGCCTGCAGAGTTGGAGGGATGGTCGCACTTCCCTCTCTTGTTGATGGATCATGGTCTGACTGGGCCTCAGGGAGCACGCATCATGACCCACCACCCAGCACTCGGGGCACTCCACTAGAAGAGAACCGGCAGGAATGTATCATAAAATCTTTAGTACGCTGTTCTGGATGGGAACTTCAATTTGACCTGCAGCTCCAGGCTCCTCAACATCGCATTTATGGAGCAGACCAGATGTTAGTTACAGAGTTAAATAACCTCCCTAACCACAGACTACATTTGGGCTGAGACCGCTGGTGCCCATAATCAGCTTCAGTGAACAGTTTTACTGTTCAGAGACATGGGTTAAATTTTATATCTGCATTGATGTCAGTTGACGATCTAGTTACTTGTTATGTTTAGCTCCTTTTTGTTATATTGCCTTCTCCCTTAACTAAGTAGTCTGAGGTGCTTATACTATATTTGTTTGACCTTATAACCAGTGCAATGGCCTTAGTAATCTTTTTTCAAATATATATTCTGAGTTGCTTAATAATCTTATGTAGCAGTTCTCCATTGGCATATACCCGTTCAACACAAAAATTGTTTCTTGAGGTTAAATTATGTATAGCCTGTTATATCTATGATGGCTGGAACCTTTGTGTTCACTGGTATTGCTGGGTTAAGCTCTCTAATTTAATAACACAGGCGTGTAGTGTAAAACATAGTAAATAGATGTCCTGATGAAACAGGGATCTCAGAGCATACCTGTAGGGAAAATTTTAGAACACTGCTATGCCCATACTTAGATAGTCAAAACTCATATTGTTGAAAAGTTTATGATTACTCACATCTCTGGTTCCTAACTGTTAATAGACGCCTCATGGGTCTAGCCTCATGTATCTAAGGACTGTTCTACACGTGGGTATAGCATAATATTTTAGGAGGTACCTACTGATCACATAGGCCTAACACCAAACACAGGAGAACTCATGACCAAATTTATATCTTGAAGACTGTCCTATCCCCTGCTTATTGCAATATGCTTCTTATAGTTAACCATTGGGGGTTCAGGAGAATTCCATGCTATCTGCGGCCGGGACAGCATGGATAAATCTCTTGCATATTATCACTAGTACATATCAGTTATGAGGGGAAATATGTTTATCTCTTTACTTCACTATCAGTTCCCTATAAGCTCATATCTATACCATAAGCTTAGCTCAGTCCCTTCATCAAAATACATTTAATGATCCTAGCTCGGTCTTTAGTTCCTTAAGGTTAAATATATTAGAACTCATAACTTCTCCTATAGTTAAGACTGCAGCCTACATCTTCTCACCTCCCCCCCCCCCCCCACTTGACTAAGAGTAGTCTCCATTCACCCATTTTGGTGAATATCTCTGCGGTATTAATCCGCTATATATACTTTATATCTATCCCATTATAATAGATATTATATGCTCTATCTTGTTTTTTTAGAAGTGTACCTCTCTTATTGTTGGTTATTACTCTAAGCATGTCAGTTTAAAGTATCACCCTACCAGGCAGTATATCTTAACAAAGAGGTACTACAGACATTGCAATAAGTTAAAATAAAATTCTAAGGTATCAAATAAGATTACCATACCTGCACTAAGAATGGATGTTATAATACTTTTCATCTGTTATGCTTTTTTGTATAAGTTCAACTAACCAATTATTGGATAATTCACTGTGATGTTGTCTTTATATTTAGTTGTGCGATCTCAGAAGTTGCTTATGTATCTCTTATCTCTCATTCTGTATAGATAGTTGTTTTTGTGGTGCAGAAATGGTTTCTTTGATGACATAGCAAGAATGTAGTATTACTAAATACCTTAAATAAAAAACATTGATTTAAAAAAAAATCAGGGAAGTAATAAAAGCAATTCAGATAGGAAACATGGAAGTAAAAGTAGCAGCTTATGCCGACAACATGCTATTATTCCTTAGAGATTCAAAAACTCAGATCCCTGAAATAACTAAAATATTAGAAACATTTGGAACCTTTTCATGGTATAGAACCAACATAAGTAAGTCAGAGATTCTATGGTTACTTAAAGGGACACTAAACCCAATATTTTTCTTTCATGATTCAGATAGAGCATGCAATTTTAAGCAACTTTCTAATTTACTCCTATTATCAATTTTTCTTCGTTCTCTTGCTATCTTTATTTAAAAAGCAGGAATGTGATGCATAGGAGCCGGCCCATTTTTGGTTGAGAACCTGGGTTATGCTTGCTTATTGGTGGGTAAATGTTAGCCTCCAATAAGCAAGCACTATCCATGGTTCTGAACCTAAAATGGGCTGGCTGCTAAGATTTACATTACTGCTTTTAAAATAAAGATAGCAAGAAAAGAAAGAAAAATTGATAAAAGGAGTAAATTAGAAAGTTGCTTAAAATTTCATTCTCTATCTGAATCTGTGTTTGATGGCTTAATGGAAAAATTCTCAAGATAATTTTTGTAAAAAATGTAGATACACACAGGCAGATATAATACATTGTGTGTTTCTTTGCCCTAAAATAAACAGTTTCTGGTTAAAGATAAGTTATTGGATTAAAAAAAGATGTAAAATAGAAGTAACTTTTACAGCAATGGAAATTATATTTTTAGTTAAAGGAGAAGAATACAGGGAACGGACTCGTTTTTTAAACACTATAATTTTAGTAGGCAGGAATGTAATATTTAGAGACTGGAAGTCTAAAAAAAAACAAGTATACAGCTATTTTTGAAGAGATTACATCAACAAATGATTTATGAACAATATGATATAGACAAACAATCTGAAAAACAAATGGCTAAATTTTTTGGAAAATGGGAAGTATACATAAGATTTTTCGAGATGCCAATACACCAATTGATAATTAGAGTATTTGAGAGCTCTCTACAAGAAGAACAGTTTAGAGGGAATTGGTTGTTTAATTGAGGTTAAGGGGGGGAGATAGGAACCTTCCTTCCCCAATTATTCTATTTATTTATTTTTTTCGTGTTTTCTTGTTTGTTGTTTTTGTTTTGTTCTGTTTTGGCCTGTCCTGTAAATATACTGTGTATAAAAGCTAAGTTATTAAAGACTGTGTATTTGCATGTGTATATTAAACATGATGTAATAGAAATGAAGGAAAAACTTTTCCAAGATACGATGGTATAAGGATAAAAGTGACCTTGGCTTCTTATAGTATGTTAACTTTGTTATATGCGATGTAAACATTGGCAATATCACAGAAAAGAAGGGGTATATGTGAAGAGAATCTTATTTGAGATGTGAATTAATTGGTTTTGGATTATATTTTCTTTATGTATTAGTCGTATGTTGCAAGCTGTACGTGGACCCCTTTATAAATAAAAATTTGAAAGAAAAAAAAAAAAGAGTAAGAGGAAAATTACAGCTAAACACAAACACTGCAGAAATGTAAAAGCAGCCCTAGTCCTTAATGGTAAGAAAATTGAAAAATGGTCTGGTCACTAAGGGGTTAAAATTACAGGCCCTATCTGAATCATGAAAGCAGAGGCGTAACTAGAAACCACAGGGCCCAGGTGCAAGAATCTAAGAAGGGCCCCCCCACCCAACCAAAAAAAGGTGAATTTTATTATTTTTTTTACATTTAACACAGAATTTTTTTTTTAATCAGATTACATGTCTGCAAAAGGAGGTACCCTGTGCCCACAGTCTGTAATATGGCCTGACCCCCTATTACTGTATATAGTGAAACTGTTTAACCCACCAGTACTTTATTTAGTGAGTTAGTGACACTCTGTAATCTGCCGGTGAGATGGCTGGCCTGACCCTACCCTTCTGCGGTGATAGCTAGGTATCACCACCTCCCGGGCGATTAGGTATATTTTCAGCGCTTAGGTAGACCTCAGTCTCTTTTTCTGACCCTACCCGCCCCAGTACTTTATAAAGTGACCACATTAGTCTGTGACATGGTCCAGCCCCCCCTGTACTGTATATAGTGGTACTGTATACTGACACTGTTAACCCCCCACCCCCCCATGCTGTAGTAACAAGGTCTGTAATTTGCTGGCTCCACAAACATACATACACACACACACATACATACATGCATAAATACACACACAGTCACATACCTACATACACACATACACTAGGGTTGCCACCCGTCCCTTAAAATACAGAACACTTATAAGTTACACATGCTGCAGGGTGTGCAGGGAGGAATATGAATAGTGCTGTCCAGAGACACAATACATGTTCCTCCCTGCACACCCTGCAGCATGTGTAACTCATAAGTGTCCAGGAAAACATGGCTGAGGTGGCAACCCTAACATACACACACACCCATATAAACACCAATGGGTAAAACAGAAACACTAACCCCTGTAGTCAGAGACAGAGACACTAGTGAAGCACCACATCACACTCACATGATATCAGCGCAGGCAGTGGCAGGTCAACATTTTTTATTGAAAAAATTATTATTATTTTATTTTTTTTAGCTGGGCCCCCACCCTCGGGGGCCCGGTCGCAGTTGCGACCTCGGCACCCCCTGTAGTTCCGTCCCTGCATGAAAGTTTATTTTGGACTTGACTGTCCCTTTTAATACTGCTCCTTTACATGCATTATGGAACCTTTTTGAGTTCAGTTTCCCTTTATGTCATAATAAACACATACATGCCATTTGCCATTTTTATAAAATTATCCAATATAATAAAAGTTTAATTTTGACTTGAGTGTCCCTTTAATCATATCCCATTATTAAAGGGACAGAAAACACTAAACAAAAACAGTTTGGCCCAAGCATAGCATTCCTCTAGGTGCCATTAATTTTATCTTACATAAGAAAAATCTTTATGCCTTAAAGGGATACTGAACACAATTTATTATTTGTTCTCTTGGTATCTTTATTTGAAAAAACAAGAATGTAAGCTTATGAGCTGGATCATCTTTGGTTCAGCACCTGGGTAGCGCTTGCTGATTGGTGGCTAAAATGTAGCCACCAATCAGTAAGTGCTACCCAGGGTGCTGAACCAAAAATTGGCCGGCTCCAAAACTTACATTTCTGCTTTTTTAAATAAAGATACCAAGAGAATAAAGAAAAATTGTTAATAGGAATAAATTAGAAAGTTGCTTAAAATTGCATGCTCTATCTGAACCATGAAATAAAAAAATTGGGTTCAGTGTCCCTTTAAGTACATATGTGGAACTTACTACTAAGTACATAATTAGTTTTTTGTTGCCATTTAGATTGTCACTTCAGAGCAGCAGAAGTTGCAAATTTATCAATTTAATCAAATCAAACAACATAAGGTACATTTTTTAGAATAATATTACACATTTGAGCATATATGGGTTAAAATAGTCTCATTTCTATATTCACGTTTAGGTCACTTTTAATCAATATAATCCATAAATTAACTATAAGGGATAATAAAGGGACAGTTATGTCAAAATTAAACTTTCATGATTTAGTCAGAGAATGCAATTTTAAACAACATTCCAATTTACTTCTATCTCAACTTTGTGCTGTTCTCGTGGTATCTTTTGTTGAAGTGTAAACAAGAACTTAGAAAAATTGATGATAGAAGGAAATTGAAAAGTTATGTCGAATTCCATGTTCTATCCAATCCATGTATGTTTAATTTTGACTTTACTGTTCCTTTAAACTCTATGTTGAATTGCTCATAAGATGCTAAACTATGCGTAGTAAAAAAATGTGATATGTACTGTCATCATTTTTTTCACTTTGTTTCCTGCATTTTAACTTTAAAAGCTGAAAGGTAGGAGTGGATTTCTGAGCTCTGACCATGAACATGATACACAGTGATTGCTCGACCAATGGAAAAGCCAATTCATATACGCTATTATTTAGCCACAACAAAGGAGATAACATAAAAATTACTGAAGAATCTATTTTTTGGATATGCAAAACAATGCAAATTTAGCTGAAAAAAATTATGGCATTTTAAGCATCTAAAAATGTAAAAGTATTCAGATTATTTTGTAAAGTAAACCATAATTGTTGCTATATACTGAGTATAAGTATAAATAATTAATGTCCGTTGAAGCTTAAAGAGACATGAAACCCAAAGCTTTTCTTTCATTATTCAGATCGAGCTTACATTTTTAAGCAACTTTCCAATTACAAGAGACATCTATGGGCAGCTCCCAGCTCCTGAGCCTACCTAGGAATGATTTTCAACAAAGGATACCAAGAGAACTAAACAAATTATATAACAGGAGTAAATTGGAAAGTTGTTTAAAGGGACAGTCAATTCCAAAATAAACTTTTATGATTCAGAAAGGGCATGTAATTTTAAACAACTTTCCAATTTACTTTTATCACAAATTTTGCTTTGTTCTCTTGGTATTCTTAGTTGAAAGCTAAACCCAGGTAGGCTCATATGCTAATTTCTTATACCTTGAAGGCCACCTTTTATGTGAAAGCATTTTGACAGTTTTTCACCACTAGAGGGCATTAATTCATGTGTGTCATATAGATTTTAACATTAAGGTCACGCATGTTATTATTATTAAGTATTTGTAAGGTGCCAACAGATTCCGCAGCCCTAATGTTAAATTACCTAGGAGTCAGAACTGATTAGCTGAAATGCAAATCTTTAAAAAGAACTGAAATAAGGGGGCAGCCTGCAGAGACGTAGATACAAGTTAATCAAAGAGGTAAAAAGTGTATTAATATAACTGTGTTGGTTATGCAAAACTGGGGAATGGGTAATATAGGGATTATCTATCTTCTTAAACAACAAAAATTCTGGTATTGACTGTCCCTTTAAAATGGTATCTTCTATCTGAATTGTGATATAAATTTCTTGGGGTTTAATATCCCTTTAAGCATAGAATATAGAATATGCACACAGATATAACCTAAGCACTAAATAAGGATATTTTAAAGAATAAAGACATAAAAACATAGTTTGTTTGGCAAAACAAGCAATAAGTAAAGTTTACCTTCAATAAAAAAAAGAAAAGAATCTGTGTTCAGTTGTGTAGACCAATTAGTAGCTCCAGGCAGCTTCTCTTTGGAAAAAAAAGACATTGATGCATGAGTCCCTCTGTTGCTGAATACATTCTCAGCATGTTTTAAACATCTAAGTACAACAACTTGAGTATCCATAGTAATATCTGATTAAATAGCACAAGTAAAATAAGCCTTAACCCTTTTTATTACAGAACTTCTTAAGATTTATGTAAAGGAGCCACATAAATAAGGCTAAAGTACATTAATATTTGTGTAAACAAAAGCAAATAGGAACTAAGCAACATATTCTAGATTTAAAAGCATAATTTTGAAGCATTACTATTAGTAAATAAAAAAATATATAATTTGACTATTTTTATTAAAGGCTAGTTGTTGTTTTTTTCTCCGTTTTTCTTTTTGCGAATCCTACAATTTATTTTTTTCTCATATGATTTATGTTTCACATATTTTATGCACTTTTCCTTTTATCATTGTATAAAATCTTCTAAAGTGTACTAATTGGATCATCTACAATTATAGGGGTGATATATTGGGGCCTAGTTATCAAGCCGTCAACCTCAAGTACGCTGGAATTCCGCAGCGTATTTGTGGCGAGGCTGATTCGCCTTAGTTATCAAAGGCCAGAGACCGGCAAAAGTAGAATTTTGTGACGTAAACTTCGATCCGCCGGACTCAGTTCGACACTGATCGATTCTTACGTCACTCCAGATGTTCCGCACACAAGTGAGGCACAATCTGACTACTTTTGCTAGTTATCAAAAAACTAGCAGGTACGCTCGGCACTTTTACGGCCCAGCGTACCTGGTTTTCAATCCGCCACCCTGGAGGCGGCGGATCCCATAGGAATCAATGGGAGTCAGACCATAGCAAAAGTTCATGTTCGCTGCTGCCCGACATCCCATTGATTCCTATGGGAGCTGTCTACACCTAACACCCTAACATGTACCCCGAGTCTAAACACCCCTAATCTGACCCCCCCTACACTGCCACAACTAAATAAAGTTATTACCCCCTAAACCGCCGCTCCCGGAGCCCACCGCAAGCTACTCTATACATATTAACCCCTAAACCGCCGCTCCCGGAGCCCACCGCAAGCTACTCTATACATATTAACCCCTAAACCGCCGCTCCCGGAGCCCACCGCAAGCTACTCTATACATATTAACCCCTAAACCGCCGCTCCCGGAGCCCACCGCAACTATAATATATGTATTAACCCCTAAACCACCGCTCCCGGAGCCCACCGCCACCTACATTATACCTAGTAACCCCTATCCTGCCCCCCCTATACCGCCGCCCTCTGTAATAAAGTTATTAACCCCTATCCTGCCGATCCCGCACCTCGCCGCAACTAAATAAATAGTTTAACCCCTAAACCGCCGCTCCATGACCCTGCCGCAACCTATATTAAATTTATTAACCCCTAATCTGCCCCCCTACACCGTCGCCACCTATAATACATTTATTAACCCCTATCCTGCCCCCCACTACACCGCCGCCACTGTAATAAATTTATTAACCCCTAAACCTAAGTCTAACACTAACCCTAACAACCCCCTAACTTAAATATTAATTAAATAAATCTAAATAATACTTCTATTATGAACTAAATTAATCCTATTTAAAACTAAATACTTACCTTTAAAATAAACCCTAATATAGCTACAATATAAATAATAATTATATTGTAGCTATTTTAGGATTTATTTTTATTTTACAGGCAAATTTCAATTTATTTTAACTAGGTACAATAGCTATTAAATAGTTATTAACTATTTAATAGCTTACCTAGCTAAAATAAAGAGAAATTAACCTGTAAAATAAAAACTAACCTAAGTTACAATTACACCTAACACTACACTGTACTTAAATAAATTATTCCTATTTAAAACTAAATACTTACCTGTAAAATAAACCCTAAGATAGCTACAATGTAATTAATAATTACATTGTAGCTATTTTAGGAATTATATTTATTTTACAGGTAACTTTGTATTTATTTTAGCTAGTTAGAATAGTTATTAAATAGTTATTAACTATTTAATAACTACCTAGCTAAAAGAAATACAAAATTACCTGTAAAATAAATCCTAACCTAAGTTACAATTAAACCTAACACTACACTATCATTAAATAAATTAAATAAATTAACTAAAAATAACTACAATTAAATACAATTACATAAACTAACTAAAGTACAAAAAAAAATCTAAGTTACAAAAAATAAAAAAATAGGTTACAAACATTTTAAAAATATTACACCAATTTTAAGCTACTTACACCTAATCTAAGCCCCCTAATAAAATAACAAACCCCCCCAAAATAAAAAAATGCCCTACCCTATTCTAAATTAAAAAAGTTCAAAGCTCTTTTACCTTACCAGCCCTTAAAAGGGCCTTTTGTGGGGGCATGCCCCAAATAATTCAGCTCTTTTGCCTGTAAAAGAAAAATACAACCCCCCCCAACATTAAAACTCACCACCCACATACCCCTAATCTAATCCAAACCCCCCTTAAAATAATCTAACACTAATCCCCTGAAGATCATCCTACCTTGAGTCGTCTTCACTCAGCCGAGCAGCGATGGAACCAAAGAGGAGACCCGAAGCGGCAGAAGTTATCCTCCAAGCGGCGCTGAAGAAATCTTCCATCCGATGAAGTGATCCTCCAAGCGGCGCTGAAGAATTCTTCCATCCGGGCGATGTCATCTTCCAAGCGTCGCTGAAGAAGCCTTCTATCCGGGTGATGTCATCTTCCAAGCGGGGTCTTCAATCTTCAATTTTCATCCCGCCAACGCGGAACATCCTTCTTTACCGACGGACTAACGACGAATGCAGGCTCCTTTAAGGGAGGTCATCCAAGATGGCGTCCCTTCAATTCCGATTGGCTGATAGGATTCTATCAGCCAATCGGAATTAAGGTAGGAAAAATCTGATTGGCTGATGGAATCAGCCAATCAGATTCAAGTTCAGTCCGATTGGCTGATCCAATCAGCCAATCAGATTGAGCTCGCATTCTATTAGCTGATCGGAACAACCAATAGAATGCAAGCTCAATCTGATTGGCTGATTGGATCAGCCAATCGGATTGAACTTGAATCTGATTGGCTGATTCAATCAGCCAATTAAATTTTTCCTACCTTAATTCCGATTGGCTGATAGAATCCTATCAGCCAATCGGAATTGAAGGGACGCCATCTTGGATGACGTCCCTTAAAGGAGGCTGCATTCGTCGGTAGTCCGTCGGTAAAGAAGGATGTTCCGCGTCGGCGGGATGAAGATTGAAGATTGAAGACCCCGCTTGGAAGATGACATCGCCCAGATAGAAGGCTTCTTCAGTGCCGCTTGGAAGATGACATCGTCGGATGGAAGAATTCTTCAGCGCCGCTTGGAGGATCACTTCATCAGATGGAAGATTTCTTCAGCGCCACTTGGAGGATAACTTCTGCCGCTCCGGGTCTCCTCTTTGGTTCCATCGCTGCTCGGCTGAGTGAAGACGACTCAAGGTAGGATGATCTTCAGGGGATTAGTGTTAGGTTATTTTAAGGGGGGTTTGGGTTAGATTAGGGGTATGTGGGTGGTGGGTTTTAATGTTGGGGGGGGTTGTATTTTTCTTTTACAGGCAAAAGAGCTGAATTCTTTGGGGCATGCCCCCACAAAAGGCCCTTTTAAGGGCTGGTAAGGTAAAAGAGCTTTGAACTTTTTTAATTTAGAATAGGGTAGGGCATTTTTTTATTTTGGGGGGTTTGTTATTTTATTAGGGGGCTTAGATTAGGTGTAAGTAGCTTAAAATTGGTGTAATATTTTTCAAATGTTTGTAACCTTTTTTTTTTTTTGTAATTTAGATTTTTTTTTTGTACTTTAGTTAGTTTATGTAATTGTATTTAATTGTAGTTATTTGTAGTTAATTTATTTAATTTATTTAATGATAGTGTAGTGTTAGGTTTAATTGTAACTTAGGTTAGGATTTATTTTACAGGTAATTTTGTATTTCTTGTAGCTAGGTAGTTATTAAATAGTTAATAACTATTTAATAACTATTCTAACTAGCTAAAATAAATACAAAGTTACCTGTAAAATAAATATAATTCCTAAAATAGCTACAATGTAATTATTAATTACATTGTAGCTATCTTAGGGTTTATTTTACAGGTAAGTATTTAGTTTTAAATAGGAATAATTTATTTAAGTATAGTGTAGTGTTAGGTGTAATTGTAACTTAGGTTAGTTTTTATTTTACAGGTACATTTCTCTTTATTTTAGCTAGGTAAGCTATTAAATAGTTAATAACTATTTAATAGCTATTGTACCTAGTTAAAATAAATTGAAAGATGCCTGTAAAATAAAAATAAATCCTAAAATAGCTACAATATAATTATTATTTATATTGTAGCTATATTAGGGTTTATTTTAAAGGTAAGTATTTAGTTTTAAATAGGATTAATTTAGTTCATAATAGAAATATTATTTAGATTTATTTAATTAATATTTAAGTTAGGGGGGTGTTAGGGTTAGTGTTAGACTTAGGTTTAGGGTTAATAATTTTATTACAGTGGCGGCGGTGTAGTGGGGGGCAGGATAGGGGTTAATAAATTTATTATAGGTGGCGACGGTGTAGGGGGCAGGATAGGGGTTTATAAATTTAATATAGGTTGCGGCGGGTTCAGGGAGCGGCAGTTTAGGGGTTAAACTATTTATTTAGTTGCGGTGAGGTGCAGGATCAGCAGGATAGGGGTTAATAACTTTATTATAGAGGGCGACGGTATGGGGGGGCAGGATAGGGGTTACTAGGTATAATGTAGGTGGCAGAGGTGTCCGGGAGCGGCGGTTTAGGGGTTAATACATTTATAAGAGTTGCGGCGGGGTCTAGGAGTGGCGGTTTAGGGGCTAGTAACTTTATTTAGTTGCGGGGGGCTCCGGGGGCGCCGGTATAGGTGGTAGAACAGTGTAGTTTAGTGTGGGTGCTTAGTGACAGGCTAGCAAGAAAGCTGTAAAAAAGCCAAAGAGCAGCGAGATCGGATGAGTGATAACTCTCACAGTCCGCTGCTCATCGCCCCGTACTTGGTACGCTGCTTTTTGACAGCTTTTTTGATAACTTAGGCGAATTTTTGCAGGTCCGCGGCGGCAATGTGAGGCGAGCTTAGGCGGGCGTATTGGGCCGGCGAAGGCAGGAAAAGTAGACGCGTTGATAACTAGGCCCCATAGTCTTTTGACTAATTATAGTTTCACAATAGAGTTATTATTGTTATTGGTTATTTGTAGAGCACCAATAGCGCTAGAGTTGATTTGTTTAAAGGGACACTGAAGTCAAATAAATACTTTCATTATTCAGGTAGAACATGCAATTAAAAAAAAAAACTTTGCCATATACTTCCATTCGGCTAGATTACGAGTTTTTGTCTGTAATGGTGTGCGGTGCTAACAAGCCTTTTTTTCTCACCGCTCACTTAAGACAACGCTGGTATTACGAATTTTCTGCAACCCGACGTTAGCCTCAGAATAGTGAGCATTGAGTAAAGTTTAGCTCCACATCTCACTGTAATACCAGCGCTGCTTAAGTCAGCGGTAAGCAGTAAGTAACGTGCTCGTGCACGATTTCCCCATAGGAAACAATGGGGCTGAGCTGGCAGAAAAAAAACCTAACACCTGCAAAAAAGCAACGTTCAGCTCCTAACGCAGCCCCATTGTTTCCTATGGAGAAATACTTTTTACGTCTGCACCTAGCACCCTAACATGAACCCCGAGTCTAAACACCCCTAATCTTACACTTATTAACCCCTAATCTGCCGCCCAGACATCGTCGCCACCTGCATAATCTTATTAACCCCTAATCTGCCGCTCCGGCCACCGCCGCAACCTACATTATACTTATTAGCCCCTAATCTGCCCCCCCAACGTCGCCGCAACTATATTAAATTTATTAACCCCTAATCTGCCACCACCAACGTCGCCGCCACTATAATAAATTTATTAACCCCTAAACCTAAGTCTAACCCTAACCCTAACACCCCTAACTTAAATATAATTTAAATTCATCTAAATAAATTATTCCTCTTTAAAACTAAATACTTACCTGTAAAATAAACCCTAAGATAGCTACAATATAACTAATAATTACATTGCAGCTATCTCAGGATTTATTTTTATTTTACAGGCAACTTTGTATTTATTTTTACTAGGTACAATAGTTATTAAATAGTTATTAACTATTTAATAACTACCTAGCTAAAATAAGTACAAATTTACCTGTAAAATAAACCCTAACCTAAGTTACAATTACACCTAATACTACACTATCATTAAATTAATTACATAAAATACCTACAATTAATTACAATTAAATTAAATAAACTAAATTACGAAAAATAACAAACACTAAATTACAGAAAATAAAAAAGAAATAACAGATATTTTAAACTAATTACACCTAATCTAACCCCCCTAACAAAAAAAAGCCCCCCCAAAATAAAAAAATCCCTACCCTATACTAAATTACAAATAGCCCTTAAAAGGGCCTTTTGCGGGGCATTGCCCCAAAGTAATCAGCTCTTTTACCTGTAAAAAAAAAAATACAATCCCCCCCACATTAAAACCCACCACCCACACACCCAACCCTACTCTAACACCCACTCAATCCCCCCTTAATAAAACCTAACACTAACCCCCTGAAGATCACCCTACCTTGAGCCGTCTTCACCCAGCCTGGCACAAGTGGACCTCCAGACCAGCAGAAGTCTTCATCCGATCCGGCCAGAAGAGGACATCCATACCGGCAGAAGTCTTCATCCAGGCGGCATCTTCTATCTTCTTCCATCCGGAGCGGAGCGGGTCCATCTTAAAGACATCCGACGCGGAGCATCCTTTTCCATCCAACGGTGACTGAAGAATGAAGGTTCCTTTAAGCGACGTCATCCAAGATGGCGTCCCTTCAATTCCGATTGGCTAATAGAATCCTATCAGCCAATCGGAATTAAGGTAGGAAAAATCCTATTGGCTGATGCAATCAGCCAATAGAATTGAGCTTGCATTCTATTGGCTGATTGGAACAGCCAATAGAATGAAAGCTCAATCCTATTGGCTGATTGGATCAGCCAATAGGATTGAACTTCAATTCTATTGGCTGATTGCATCAGCCAATAGGATTTTTCCTACCTTAATTCCGATTGGCTGATAGGATTCTATCAGGCTCAGCCAATCGGAATTGAAGGGATGCCATCTTGGATGACATCACTTAAAGGGACCTTCATTCTTCTGTCACCGTTGGATGGAAGAGGATGCTCCGCATCGGATGTCTTCAAGATGGACCCGCTCCACTCCGGATGGAAGAAGATAGAAGATGCCGCCTGGATGAAGACTTCTGCCGGTCTGGATGTCCTCTTCTGCCGGTCTGGAGGTCCACTTGTGCCCGGCTGGGTGAAGACGGCTCAAGGTAGGGTGATCTTCAGGGGGTTAGTGTTAGGTTTTATTAAGGGGGGATTGGGTGGGTTTTATAGTAGGGTTGGGTGTGTGGGTGGTGGGTTTTAATGTTGGGGGGGATTGTATTTTTTTTTTACAGATAAAAGAGCTGATTACTTTGGGGCAATGCCCCGCAAAAGGCCCTTTTAAGGGCTATTTGTAATTTAGTATAGGGTAGGGGTTTTTTTTATTTTTGGGGGGCTTTTTTATTTTATTAGGGGGATTAGATTAGGTGTAATTAGTTTAAAATATCTGAAATTTCTTTTTTATTTTCTGTAATTTAGTGTTTGTTGTTTTTTGTAATTTAGTTTATTTTATTTTATTGTAATTAATTGTAGGTATTTTATGTAATTAATTTAATGATAGTGTAGTGTTAGGGTTTGTAACTTAGGTTAGGGTTTATTTTACAGGTAAATTTGTACTTATTTTAGCTAGGTAGTTATTAAATAGTTCATAACTATTTAATAACTATTGTACCTAGTTAAAATAAATACAAAGTTGCCTGCAAAATAAAAATAAATCCTGAGATAGCTACAATGTAATTATTAGTTATATTGCAGCTATCTTAGGGTTTATTTTACAGGTAAGTATTTAGTTTTAAATAGGAATAATTTATTTAGATGTATTTAAATTATATTTAAGTTAGGGGGGGTTAGGTTTAGGGTTAGACTTAGGTTTAGGGGTTAATAAATTTATTATAGTTGCGGCGACGTTGGGGGGGCAGATTAGAGGTTAATAAAATTTAACTAGTGTTTGCAAGGCGGGAGTGCAGTAGTTTAGGGGTTAATACATTTATTACAGTGGCGGGGATGTCCGGTCGGCAGATTAGGCGTTAAATAATTTTATTATAGTGTTTGCGATGTGGGGGGGCCTCGGTTTAGGGGTTAATAGGTAGTGTATGGGTGTTAGTGTACTTTATAGCACTTTAGTTAAGAGTTTTATGTTACGGCGTTAGCCCATAAAACTCTTAACTACTGACTTTAAAATGCGATAGGAGTCTTGGAGGTAGATGCTGTACCGCTCACTTTTTCAAGCGATCGCAATACCTCCGTTAGGAAAATCCCATTAAAAAGATAGGATACGCAATTGACGTAAGGGGATTTGCGGTATGCTAAAATCATGGGGAAAAAATGAGCGGTACACCTGTACCTGCCAGACTCGTAATACCAGCGGGCGTTAAAAAGCAGCGTCGGGACCCCTCAACGCTGCTTTTTAAAGCTAACGCAAGACTCGTAATCTAGGCGATTGTCTTTTTATTTGCACACTCTCTGAGGCACCATTGCATTACATTTTAATATGTGTGGTTTAAAATTAGTATAAAACTTTTGTTACATACTTGTTAAAATATTTATTCATTTTTGCATGGGTAGTAGATTATTACAATGTTTGGAATATTTAAAGCAACATGGAATCTTCTGAAAAAAAAGTATAATATCTGAGTTTGACACAGAATTCATCAAATGCTAATAGGAAGAAAGCACAAATAACTACAACATATGCTTTAGGAACAAATGCATTAAATAATTAACATGCAATAAACTTTAAGAGTATTTTAAAAAATTATTTTCAGGCAAAATGCATTATATATATAGCCATACATTTTGCCTATTAATCCATCAGTTGATTAACTATCATTATAAAGTCTGGAACTCTATTTACCATATTAAATAGTCTAAAATGTAATTTTCATGATACTTCCATTCAACTTTAAATGCACTCCCACACAAAATATGCAGACAAGCAAATGTGTAATGGAGTTTCCTGTCTAAAGACATTAGTTCTGGCACACTTGGCACTGGTCTGCTTTCTCTTATGGTGCTATTGTCTTATAAATAGTTCGTCCCCACAATAAACCATGTTACTGTAATGCTTTTTTGTATGCTGCACAATTATATCTACATTCAATCCACACTTCTCTTAACTTCTTATATGAAAAAATTATTTTTTTCTTTTAACTTTATGCATTGCTCCATCTTTTATTTTTCTAATTAACTCAACATAGAATTCTAATCAAATTTTATAAAAAAAATTTTTTTTGGATTTTTCCAAAATTATTTGTACTGGAAGTATATGCACATTTTTTGTTTTACTTTAATTATCTCTGTTAAAAAATAAAGTTTTATATAATATGATATAGCTTTAATTAAATTATGTATTACAACTTCTGTTGCTATCTTAAAAGTGCTTTTTTATAAATCAAATATTGATACATTTTATTATACTGCATTTTATATTGTCATACACTTATTTAATTTTAAACTGCTGTTGCTTAGATAACCATAAAATGTGAAACATATTTTAATTGTGTTTTTTTCTAAATCAAGCAGTATCCATAAAACCACTGGGCTGTATAAAATAATAACCTGTTCTTTTAAATATCATGTGTAATTTCCTTAGACTTTAAAATGATATATATATAAATATTTACCTTGACAGCCTTTCCTAAATTTTAAACCCAATGTTCTCTAATATAAAAAAATCTTACAATCAACTTTAAATGTATTCTCACTGTGTGCATACAAGAAAACTGGTAATGGAGTTTCCTGTCTAAAGGAATTTCTTCTGGTCCACTCACCACTGCTCACTCATTTTCTATAGTGCTGGTGCATTTTAACTAAAAATCCCGCTATACTAAACTAAACTGTAGTCAAACTTTATGTGGATTATGCTGTTTTAAATTAGAGAACCTGACCAACTTCAGCTGAACTCCTATATGAACAATTACAGATGTTACCACGTGTAATACTTTTTTGCTGTCAATTGCAATCTATTAACTATTTTTTATGTTGTTATATTTATTAGTTTCCTAATAATTGTTCATAGATAATTATTTCATTATTTCAGAGAGTGATAGAACACAGTGTCTCTATCCAGGCACTGACCTGAAGTCAATAAAGAGTTATTGTTGTATCAAATTATAATAAGATTTTATGAATATTAGGGCTTTCAGACATCTCTTCTGTATATCTGTATATATGAACTAGATATACATAACAGAAGTTATAAGGTGTGCTATAATTTCAGCCAAGAATTCAGAGCTTTATGACATGTCATAAAGGAAAAGGGTGGGTCCTTCCCTGGCACACTCTGGAAGGTGGTTTGGTCAAGAATAACTTTGTCATTTTACATGGGAAACTGTGCATCTGACTATTTTCCAATTCCAATACCATGGAAACAGAAGACAATAAGGGCTAGATTTATCAAGGGCTAGGAGAATTCTCCTTTGTATTCTCCTCAAAGTTCTTTGCAGCTCGTCCTTGGAGAGGCACACCGGTGCACACAAATTTATCAAAATATTGCACCTAATAATTTGAGCTGTGTTTGGAAGGTGAGCTGGGTGGATTATGATGAATTTGTCCATGCGAAAAAAGGAAGTTCTCCTGATTTATCATTTTAAACCCATGTTTTTTTAGGAAGTCTTTTTAGTCCTCTTCAAGTAATCTATTACATTTCTATTTTATATGGTGCAACATTGGCGTGTTACCACAATACATTTTTACTTTAACTTTGATATAATGACTCTATATAATTGTAACACATTCAAATTGTTAATACAATTTTTGCTCTTTGTGGGGCAATTTTGCAGTCTATAATTTGGCATATGTATCTAGCCAAAGACAGACCTGTTAGAATCAGAAAGTACTACATCAAAAATAGATGTGAACATGACACAAGCTTAAAATCATAATGATTTCTAATGCTGTTCTCCACAGTACCTATGGAGAACTATAATGCGCGTATATGTAGGAGAACATTGCGTTCTCCAAAGGCATAAAAAAATTATAAATTGGTAACTGGGCATAATGCTAAGGCGGACTCTAGGAAATGTGACTAAAACTATCAAATTTAACCTTTTTTTAAGCGCACCGGTGAACCTTGGTGAATGTGAACGAAGTGAGAGGAATGTATAGTCGGACTTGCCCAATTTTAGGGGCACTTTGCATTAATAAATCAGGGGTTTCAGTTGTATGCGGATTTATGTGCACAATTTTAAGAGAATTGCTTTGATAAATCCTGTTCTATAAGAATTCTAGTAAAGTTATAGGTTTCTGCTATTTCTCCTTTTTATTTTAAAAACTGCTTGCTGTGTGTGAATTATTTGTTAACTGTATGTATATATATATATATATATATATATATGCACTGAGACTATTTTTTGCTAATAATAAATGAATGTTCCTTTAAGTTTTGCCTATGTCTAATATTTAAACCCAGTTACTGAAAGAGCTGTAATATTAATACTGTCGGCTAGATTTAGAGTTCTGCGGCCAAAGGGGTGCGTTTGCTACGCATGCTTTTTTCCCCCACACCTTTTAAATACCGCTGGTATTTAGAGTTCACAGAAGGGCTGCGTTAGGCTCCAAAAAGGGAGCGTACAGGCATATTTACTGCCACTGCAACTCTCAATACCAGTGGTGCTTACAGACGCGGCCAGCTTCAAAAACGTGCTTGTGCACGATTCCCCCATAGGAAACAATGGGGCCGTTTGAGCTGAAAAAAAAACCTAACACCTGCAAAAAAGCAGCGTTCAGCTCCTAAAGCAGCCCCATTGTTTCCTATGGGGAAACACTCCCTAAGTCTGCACCTAACACCCTAACATGTACCCCGAGTCTAAACACCCCTAGCCTTACACTTATTAACCCCTAATCTGCCGCCCCCGCTATCGCTGACCCCTGCATATTATTATTAACCCCTAATCTGCAGCTCCGTACACCACCGCAACCTACGTCATCCCTATGAACCCCTAATCTGCTGCCCATAACATCCGCCAACCCCTATATTATATTTATTACCCCCTAATCTGCCCCCCCAACGTTGCCGCTACCTACATACAATTATTAACCCCTAATCTGCCGACCGGACCTCACCACTACTCTAATAAATGTATTAACCCCTAAAGCTAAGTCTAACCCTAACACTAACACCCCCCTAAGTTAAATATAATTTTTATCTAACGAAATAAAATAAATCTTATTAAATAAATTATTCCTATTTAAAGCTAAATACTTACCTGTAAACTAAACCCTAATATAGCTACAATATAAATAATAATTATATTGTAGCTATTTAAGGGTTTATATTTATTTTACAGGCAACTTTGTATTTATTTTAACCAGGTACAATAGCTATTAATAGTTAATAACTATTTAATAGCTACCTAGTTAAAATAATTACAAAATTACCTGTAAAATAAATCCTATCCTAAGTTACAATTAAACCTAACACTACACTATCAATAAATAAATTAAATACAAATACCTACAAATAAATACAAATAAATACACTAACTAAAGTACAAAAAATAAAAAAAGAACTAAGTTACAAAAAATAAAAAAATTATTTACAAACATTATAAAAATATTACAACAATTTTAAGCTAATTACACCTACTCTAAGCCCCCTAATAAAATAACAAAGCCCCCCAAAATAAAAAAATGCACTACCCTATTCTAAAAAAAAAATTGAAAAGCTCTTTTACCTTACCAGCCCTTAAAAGGGCCTTTTGTGGGGCATGCACCAAAGAATTCTGCTCTTTTGCCTGTAAAAAAAAAACATACAATACCCCCCCCAACATTACAACCCACCACCCACATACCCCTACTCTAACCCAAACCCCCCTTAAATAAACCTAATACTACCCCCCTGAAGATCTCCCTAGAATCTTATCAGCCAATCGGAATTCGAGGGACGCCAAGAGGTGGGTTCCTTGATGATGTCCCTTAAAGGAACCTTCATTCGTCGGGAGTTCGTCGTGGAGGAAGGATGTTCCGCGTTGGCGGGATGAAGATGGAGCCAGAAGAAAGAAGATTGAAGATGCCGCTTGATAGAAGACTTCAGCCGGATGATGGAGCTCTTCAGCCCTCACTTGGATGAAGACTTCAGCCGGATGATGGAGCTCTTCAGCCCCCGCTTGGATGAAGACTTCAGCCGGATGATGGACCTCTTCAGCCCCCGCTTGGATGAAGACATCGCCCGGATAGGAGGAAGACTTCGGACCCTCTTCTGGATGGATCGGTGATACCCGGCGTGGTGAAGATAAGGTAGGAAGATCTTCAGGGGCTTAGTGTTAGGTTTATTTAAGGGGGGTTTGGGTTAGATTAGGGGTATGTGGGTGGTGGGTTGTAATGTTGGGGGGGTATTGTATGTTTTTATTTACAGGCAAAAGAGCAGAATTCTTTGGGGCATGCCCCGCAAAAGGCCCTTTTAAGGGCTGGTAAGGTAAAAGAGCTTTTCAAATTTTATTTTAGAATAAAGTAGGGCATTTTTTTTATTTTGGGGGGCTTTGTTATTTTATTAGGGGGCTTAGAGTAGGTGTAATTAGCTTAAAATTGTTGTAATATTTTTATAATGTTTGTAAATAATTTTTTTATTTTTTGTAACTTAGTTCTTTTTTTATTTTTTGTACTTTAGTTAGTGTATTTATTTGTAGGTATTTGTATTTAATTTATTTATTGATAGTGCAGCGTTAGGTTTAATAAGGTTAGGTTAGAATTTATTTTACAGGTAATTTTGTAATTATTTTAACTAGGTAGCTATTAAATAGTTATTAACTATTTAATAGCTATTGTACCTGGTTAAAATAAATACAAAGTTGCCTGTAAAATAAATATAAACCCTAAAATAGCTACAATATAATTATTATTTATATTGTAGCTATATTAGGGTTTATTTTACAGGTAAGTATTTAGCTTTAAATAGGAATAATTTATTTAATAAGATTTATTTTATTTCGTTAGATAAAAATTATATTTAACTTAGGGGGGTGTTAGGGTTAGGGTTAGACTTAGCTTTAGGGGTTAATACATTTATTAGAGTAGCGGTGAGGTCCGGTCAGCAGATTAGGGGTTAATAATTGTAGGTAAGGTAGCGGCGACATTGGGGGGGCAGATTAGGGGTTAATAAATATTATGTAGGTGTCGGCGGTGTTAGGTGCAGCAGATTAGGGGTACATAGGGATAATGTAGGTTGCGGCGGTGTGCGATCGGCAGATTAGGGGTTAAAATTTTTTAATAGAGTGGTGGCGATGTGGGGGGGCCTCGGTTTAGGGGTACATAGGTAGTTTATGGGTGTTAATGTACTTTAGAGCACAGTAGTTAAGAGCTTTATGAACGGGCGTTAGCCCAGAAAGCTCTTAACTCCTGGCTTTTCTCTGCGGCTGGAGTCTTGTCGTTAGATTTCTAACGCTCACTTCATCCAAGACTCTAAATACCGGCGTTAGAAAGATCCCATTGAAAAGATAGGATACGCAATTGGCGTAGGGGGATCTGCGGTATGGAAAAGTTGCGGCTGGAAAGTGAACGTTAAACCCTTTCATGACTGACTCTAAATACCAGCGGCCGGCCAAAATCAGCGTTAGGACCCCCTAACGCTGGATTTGACGGCTAACGCAGAACTCTAAATCTAGGCGTGTGTTTTTTTTGGATTGATTTTTACCCAACTGTATTTTTTGTTTTTAATCTGTGTTGTAGAGGACAAAGGACCTTTGTGGGGGCAGCATTTGGATCAATAGATGCAGATATTGGGTATGATAAAAGGGATTTTTATACTTTCTGGACCTAGAATAGTTTAGAATGTGTTTTGTTAACCCTTTCATCCCCACATCTCAGTTGCAGTGTTGCCTGTCTAATCATGAGAGGCTGCATTTCACAATCATCTTGCTCATAATCAGCATCACAAAAAAAGGAAAAGAACAACAAAAACAATTAAAAACAGGGAAAAAAAAACACCATTGAAAAAACAGGCCACTCAAACATATGTAAAAAAAAGAAAATTTAAAAAAGGTAAATGAAAAAGAAAAATGACACCTCGTTACCCTTGAAATAGCAGGTGATGAGCATACTCGCTGTAGGGTCTTTATGAATTCTTCATCTTTGGCATTAGTGTAAGTGAAAAATCCCAACCATGTATGTATGAGTGTGTGATTGTGTGTGTATGTATGAGTGTGTGTGTATGTATATATGTATATATAAGTGTGTGATTGTGTGTGTATGTATGAGTGTGTGTGTATGTATATATGTATGTATAAGTGTGTGATTGTGTGTGTATGTATGTATGAGTGTGTGATTGCGTGTGTATGTATGAGTGTGTGTATATGTATATATGTATGTATAAGTGTGTGATTGTGTGTGTATGTATGTATGAGTGTGTGTGTGTGTGTGTGTATGTATGAGTGTGTGTGTGTATGAGTGTGTGTGTGTGTATGAGTGTGTGTATGTATGTACAGTATGTATGTATGAGTGTGTGTATGTATCAAAAAAAGAAAGTCCAATGAGGCCTCAAATTAAATATAAAAAACATACTTTTATTGGATATGGTTAAAACCAGCAAAAGGACAATGGATAAAAAAGCTTTGGCCAGGCTGACTGTTTGACCGGTTTAGGTCGCAAGGACCGTAATCATAGACATGATTAGTTACAACTGTGGTTAGAATTTAAAAGCTAAAAAGCTGTCTAAGGGCTCCATGTACTAAGCCGTCAATTCATCCGTCATTTTAGACGCGGCTAAACTCGCCGTTACTCGCCGCGGGCGAAATGGTGTCCGCTGTAGCTATGTACTAATAATCCCACAATAAATAGACATGTCAGCCCGCCGCGAGCAGTGGCGGAATATTGATAAATTTGACGCCTCTCTCGCCACGACTAAGCTGATGTACTTAACTTTCAGTTGAATTGTCTGGCCAATTGTTAACACGTGACATGTAAGGTGTCATGAACGTCATAGTAGTCGCGGGAATAGAATTTTGCTCCTATAAATGTACAACTTTTCTAAACAACTTTATTATTGTTCCAAAATTTTTGGAGAGTAATTACAGAGCGCTCGTTTTTGTGATCTTTATTTACAATTTCGATATGGCTTCATCTGGATCTGAAACCGCTTCAAAATCCAAGAATCTACATTTCCAGTATTCTGTCTTCTAGCCCGGATTTGCATCAAACGGAGAATAAACAAAAACAGAATTCTCTCCATAGCTGTTGAAATGAACAATGTAAGTACAATGCTGATATTACTGCCTTTTATATATATATAGACTGGCGTCTAGAGTGGCTTTCCTATTGTTTTGTACCTTGCCCGCCACCTAAAAGGTGGCGAGGCAAAAATAACGAGGTGGGGGCGGAGATTGACGCGAGCGGACAAATAGATTTTTTAGTACATTCGTTTTTGGTGAGTTGGTGGTCAAATGTGTCTAATTACAGTAAAAAATGGAGAGGTAGCGAGGTATGGAGGATAAGTACATACAAAGAGAGAAGCGCTCTACCAGGAACGAACAACAGCTCAGTGGCTTGTTCTATGGCGATTTACCACCCGGAAGCAGCCTCTTTTAGACCAGTGTGCTTTTCACAGAAGAAAACTTTCCTGAAGTATATCAGTCTGATCCCGCCAAGTAAGGTCAGTCCAGCCCCGAAATACCAGGCAATTCTCCTCTGAACAAGGAACATGACAACCCCAGACGATCGTTTCGGCCTCCTATGGGCCTCGTCAGTGAGGTGCAGCCACATTCCTCTAAGCACACTGGGCAAGGAGTCCACGTCTGGTTTCCCCCATCACCCATAGGGAGACTTCCCCAGGGTCATAATAATTTGCATACAAAGAGAGAAGCGCTCTACCAGGAACGAACAACAGCTCAGTGGCTTGTTCTATGGCGATTTACCACCCGGAAGCAGCCTCTTTTAGACCAGTGTGCTTTTCACAGAAGAAAACTTTCCTGAAGTATATCAGTCTGATCCCGCCAAGTAAGGTCAGTCCAGCCCCGAAATACCAGGCAATTCTCCTCTGAACAAGGAACATGACAACCCCAGACGATCGTTTCGGCCTCCTATGGGCCTTGTCAGTGAGGTGCAGCCACATTCCTCTAAGCACACTGGGCAAGGAGTCCACGTCTGGTTTCCCCCATCACCCATAGGGAGACTTCCCCAGGGTCATAATAATTTGCATACAAAGAGAGAAGCGCTCTACCAGGAACAAACAACAGCTCAGTGGCTTGTTCTATGGCGATTTACCACCCGGAAGCAGCCTCTTTTAGACCAGTGTGCTTTTCACAGAAGAAAACTTTCCTGAAGTATATCAGTCTGATCCCGCCAAGTAAGGTCAGTCCAGCCCCGAAATACCAGGCAATTCTCCTCTGAACAAGGAACATGACAACCCCAGACGATCGTTTCGGCCTCCTATGGGCCTCGTCAGTGAGGTGCAGCCACATTCCTCTAAGCACACTGGGCAAGGAGTCCACGTCTGGTTTCCCCCATCACCCATAGGGAGACTTCCCCAGGGTCATAATAATTTGCATACAAAGAGAGAAGCGCTCTACCAGGAACGAACAACAGCTCAGTGGCTTGTTCTATGGCGATTTACCACCCGGAAGCAGCCTCTTTTAGACCAGTGTGCTTTTCACAGAAGAAAACTTTCCTGAAGTATATCAGTCTGATCCCGCCAAGTAAGGTCAGTCCAGCCCCGAAATACCAGGCAATTCTCCTCGGAACAAGGAACAAGGAACATGACAACCCCAGACGATCGTTTCGGCCTCCATAGAACAAGCCACTGAGCTGTTGTTTGTTCCTGGTAGAGCGCTTCTCTCTTTGTATGCAAATTATTATGACCCTGGGGAAGTCTCCCTGTGGGTGATGGGGGAAACCAGACGTGGACTCCTTGCCCAGTGTGCTTAGAGGAATGTGGCTGCACCTCACTGACGAGGCCCATAGGAGGCCGAAACGATCGTCTGGGGTTGTCATGTTCCTTGTTCAGAGGAGAATTGCCTGGTATTTCGGGGCTGGACTGACCTTACTTGGCAGGATCAGACTGATATACTTCAGGAAAGTTTTCTTCTGTGAAAAGCACACAAGTCTAAAAGAGGCTGCTTCCGGGTGGTAAATCGCCATAGAACAAGCCACTGAGCTGTTGTTTGTTCCTGGTAGAGCGCTTCTCTCTTTGTATGCAAATTATTATGACCCTGGGGAAGTCTCCCTATGGGTGATGGGGGAAACCAGACATGGACTCCTTGCCCAGTGTGCTTAGAGGAATGTGGCTGCACCTCACTGACGAGGCCCATAGGAGGCCGAAACGATCGTCTGGGGTTGTCATGTTCCTTGTTCAGAGGAGAATTGCCTGGTATTTCGGGGCTGGACTGACCTTACTTGGCAGGATCAGACTGATATACTTCAGGAAAGTTTTCTTCTGTGAAAAGCACACTAGTCTAAAAGAGGCTGCTTCCGGGTGGTAAATCGCCATAGAACAAGCCACTGAGCTGTTGTTTGTTCCTGGTAGAGCGCTTCTCTCTTTGTATGCAAATTATTATGACCCTGGGGAAGTCTCCCTATGGGTGATGGGGGAAACCAGACGTGGACTCCTTGCCCAGTGTGCTTAGAGGAATGTGGCTGCACCTCACTGACGAGGCCCATAGGAGGCCGAAACGATCGTCTGGGGTTGTCATGTTCCTTGTTCAGAGGAGAATTGCCTGGTATTTCGGGGCTGGACTGACCTTACTTGGCAGGATCAGACTGATATACTTCAGGAAAGTTTTCTTCTGTGAAAAGCACACTAGTCTAAAAGAGGCTGCTTCCGGGTGGTAAATCGCCATAGAACAAGCCACTGAGCTGTTGTTTGTTCCTGGTAGAGCGCTTCTCTCTTTGTATGCAAATTATTATGACCCTGGGGAAGTCTCCCTATGGGTGATGGGGGAAACCAGACGTGGACTCCTTGCCCAGTGTGCTTAGAGGAATGTGGCTGCACCTCACTGACGAGGCCCATAGGAGGCCGAAACGATCGTCTGGGGTTGTCATGTTCCTTGTTCAGAGGAGAATTGCCTGGTATTTCGGGGCTGGACTGACCTTACTTGGCAGGATCAGACTGATATACTTCAGGAAAGTTTTCTTCTGTGAAAAGCACACTAGTCTAAAAGAGGCTGCTTCCGGGTGGTAAATCGCCATAGAACAAGCCACTGAGCTGTTGTTTGTTCCTGGTAGAGCGCTTCTCTCTTTGTATGCAAATTATTATGACCCTGGGGAAGTCTCCCTATGGGTGATGGGGGAAACCAGACGTGGACTCCTTGCCCAGTGTGCTTAGAGGAATGTGGCTGCACCTCACTGACGAGGCCCATAGGAGGCCGAAACGATCGTCTGGGGTTGTCATGTTCCTTGTTCAGAGGAGAATTGCCTGGTATTTCGGGGCTGGACTGACCTTACTTGGCAGGATCAGACTGATATACTTCAGGAAAGTTTTCTTCTGTGAAAAGCACACTAGTCTAAAAGAGGCTGCTTCCGGGTGGTAAATCGCTATAGAACAAGCCACTGAGCTGTTGTTTGTTCCTGGTAGAGCGCTTCTCTCTTTGTATGCAAATTATTATGACCCTGGGGAAGTCTCCCTATGGACGATGGGGGAAACCAGACGTGGACTCCTTGCCCAGTGTGCTTAGAGGAATGTGGCTGCACCTCACTGACGAGGCCCATAGGAGGCCGAAACGATCGTCTGGGGTTGTCATGTTCCTTGTTCAGAGGAGAATTGCCTGGTATTTCGGGGCTGGACTGACCTTACTTGGCAGGATCAGACTGATATACTTCAGGAAAGTTTTCTTCTGTGAAAAGCACACTAGTCTAAAAGAGGCTGCTTCCGGGTGGTAAATCGCCATAGTACAAGCCACTGAGCTGTTGTTTGTTCCTGGTAGAGCGCTTCTCTCTTTGTATGCAAATTATTATGACCCTGGGGAAGTCTCCCTATGGGTGATGGGGGAAACCAGACGTGGACTCCTTGCCCAGTGTGCTTAGAGGAATGTGGCTGCACCTCACTGACGAGGCCCATAGGAGGCCGAAACGATCGTCTGGGGTTGTCATGTTCCTTGTTCAGAGGAGAATTGCCTGGTATTTCGGGGCTGGACTGACCTTACTTGGCAGGATCAGACTGATATACTTCAGGAAAGTTTTCTTCTGTGAAAAGCACACTAGTCTAAAAGAGGCTGCTTCCGGGTGGTAAATCGCCATAGAACAAGCCACTGAGCTGTTGTTTGTTCCTGGTAGAGCGCTTCTCTCTTTGTATGCAAATTATTATGACCCTGGGGAAGTCTCCCTATGGGTGATGGGGGAAACCAGACGTGGACTCCTTGCCCAGTGTGCTTAGAGGAATGTGGCTGCACCTCACTGACGAGGCCCATAGGAGGCCGAAACGATCGTCTGGGGTTGTCATGTTCCTTGTTCAGAGGAGAATTGCCTGGTATTTCGGGGCTGGACTGACCTTACTTGGCAGGATCAGACTGATATACTTCAGGAAAGTTTTCTTCTGTGAAAAGCACACTAGTCTAAAAGAGGCTGCTTCCGGGTGGTAAATCGCTATAGAACAAGCCACTGAGCTGTTGTTTGTTCCTGGTAGAGCGCTTCTCTCTTTGTATGCAAATTATTATGACCCTGGGGAAGTCTCCCTATGGGTGATGGGGGAAACCAGACGTGGACTCCTTGCCCAGTGTGCTTAGAGGAATGTGGCTGCACCTCACTGACGAGGCCCATAGGAGGCCGAAACGATCGTCTGGGGTTGTCATGTTCCTTGTTCAGAGGAGAATTGCCTGGTATTTCGGGGCTGGACTGACCTTACTTGGCAGGATCAGACTGATATACTTCAGGAAAGTTTTCTTCTGTGAAAAGCACACTAGTCTAAAAGAGGCTGCTTCCGGGTGGTAAATCGCCATAGAACAAGCCACTGAGCTGTTGTTTGTTCCTGGTAGAGCGCTTCTCTCTTTGTATGCAAATTATTATGACCCTGGGGAAGTCTCCCTATGGGTGATGGGGGAAACCAGACGTGGACTCCTTGCCCAGTGTGCTTAGAGAAATGTGGCTGCACCTCACTGACGAGGCCCATAGGAGGCCGAAACGATCGTCTGGGGTTGTCATGTTCCTTGTTCAGAGGAGAATTGCCTGGTATTTCGGGGCTGGACTGACCTTACTTGGCAGGATCAGACTGATATACTTCAGGAAAGTTTTCTTCTGTGAAAAGCACACTAGTCTAAAAGAGGCTGCTTCCGGGTGGTAAATCGCCATAGAACAAGCCACTGAGCTGTTGTTTGTTCCTGGTAGAGCGCTTCTCTCTTTGTATGCAAATTATTATGACCCTGGGGAAGTCTCCCTATGGGTGATGGGGGAAACCAGACGTGGACTCCTTGCCCAGTGTGCTTAGAGGAATGTGGCTGCACCTCACTGACGAGGCCCATAGGAGGCCGAAACGATCGTCTGGGTTTGTCATGTTCCTTGTTCAGAGGAGAATTGCCTGGTATTTCGGGGCTGGACTGACCTTACTTGGCAGGATCAGACTGATATACTTCAGGAAAGTTTTCTTCTGTGAAAAGCACACTAGTCTAAAAGAGGCTGCTTCCGGGTGGTAAATCGCCATAGAACAAGCCACTGAGCTGTTGTTTGTTCCTGGTAGAGCGCTTCTCTCTTTGTATGCAAATTATTATGACCCTGGGGAAGTCTCCCTATGGGTGATGGGGGAAACCAGACGTGGACTCCTTGCCCAGTGTGCTTAGAGGAATGTGGCTGCACCTCACTGACGAGGCCCATAGGAGGCCGAAACGATCGTCTGGGGTTGTCATGTTCCTTGTTCAGAGGAGAATTGCCTGGTATTTCGGGGCTGGACTGACCTTACTTGGCAGGATCAGACTGATATACTTCAGGAAAGTTTTCTTCTGTGAAAAGCACACTAGTCTAAAAGAGGCTGCTTCCGGGTGGTAAATCGCCATAGAACAAGCCACTGAGCTGTTGTTTGTTCCTGGTAGAGCGCTTCTCTCTTTGTATGCAAATTATTATGACCCTGGGGAAGTCTCCCTATGGGTGATGGGGGAAACCAGACGTGGACTCCTTGCCCAGTGTGCTTAGAGGAATGTGGCTGCACCTCACTGACGAGGCCCATAGGAGGCCGAAACGATCGTCTGGGGTTGTCATGTTCCTTGTTCAGAGGAGAATTGCCTGGTATTTCGGGGCTGGACTGACCTTACTTGGCAGGATCAGACTGATATACTTCAGGAAAGTTTTCTTCTGTGAAAAGCACACTAGTCTAAAAGAGGCTGCTTCCGGGTGGTAAATCGCCATAGAACAAGCCACTGAGCTGTTGTTTGTTCCTGGTAGAGCGCTTCTCTCTTTGTATGCAAATTATTATGACCCTGGGGAAGTCTCCCTATGGGTGATGGGGGAAACCAGACGTGGACTCCTTGCCCAGTGTGCTTAGAGGAATGTGGCTGCACCTCACTGACGAGGCCCATAGGAGGCCGAAACGATCGTCTGGGGTTGTCATGTTCCTTGTTCAGAGGAGAATTGCCTGGTATTTCGGGGCTGGACTGACCTTACTTGGCAGGATCAGACTGATATACTTCAGGAAAGTTTTCTTCTGTGAAAAGCACACCAGTCTAAAAGAGGCTGCTTCCGGGTGGTAAATCGCCATAGAACAAGCCACTGAGCTGTTGTTTGTTCCTGGTAGAGCGCTTCTCTCTTTGTATGCAAATTATTATGACCCTGGGGAAGTCTCCCTATGGGTGATGGGGGAAACCAGACGTGGACTCCTTGCCCAGTGTGCTTAGAGGAATGTGGCTGCACCTCACTGACGAGGCCCATAGGAGGCCGAAACGATC
Organism: Bombina bombina; assembly: GCF_027579735.1. Taxonomy (NCBI): domain Eukaryota; kingdom Metazoa; phylum Chordata; class Amphibia; order Anura; family Bombinatoridae; genus Bombina; species Bombina bombina. Next base: position 185,472,208 of record NC_069507.1, on the reverse strand, counting down.
GTCTGGGGTTGTCATGTTCCTTGTTCAGAGGAGAATTGCCTGGTATTTCGGGGCTGGACTGACCTTACTTGGCAGGATCAGACTGATATACTTCAGGAAAGTTTTCTTCTGTGAAAAGCACACTAGTCTAAAAGAGGCTGCTTCCGGGTGGTAAATCGCCATAGAACAAGCCACTGAGCTGTTGTTTGTTCCTGGTAGAGCGCTTCTCTCTTTGTATGCAAATTATTATGACCCTGGGGAAGTCTCCCTATGGGTGATGGGGGAAACCAGACGTGGACTCCTTGCCCAGTGTGCTTAGAGGAATGTGGCTGCACCTCACTGACGAGGCCCATAGGAGGCCGAAACGATCGTCTGGGGTTGTCATGTTCCTTGTTCAGAGGAGAATTGCCTGGTATTTCGGGGCTGGACTGACCTTACTTGGCAGGATCAGACTGATATACTTCAGGAAAGTTTTCTTCTGTGAAAAGCACACAAGTCTAAAAGAGGCTGCTTCCGGGTGGTAAATCGCCATAGAACAAGCCACTGAGCTGTTGTTTGTTCCTGGTAGAGCGCTTCTCTCTTTGTATGCAAATTATTATGACCCTGGGGAAGTCTCCCTATGGGTGATGGGGGAAACCAGACGTGGACTCCTTGCCCAGTGTGCTTAGAGGAATGTGGCTGCACCTGACTGACGAGGCCCATAGGAGGCCGAAACGATCGTCTGGGGTTGTCATGTTCCTTGTTCAGAGGAGAATTGCCTGGTATTTCGGGGCTGGACTGACCTTACTTGGCAGGATCAGACTGATATACTTCAGGAAAGTTTTCTTCTGTGAAAAGCACACTAGTCTAAAAGAGGCTGCTTCCGGGTGGTAAATCGCCATAGAACAAGCCACTGAGCTGTTGTTTGTTCCTGGTAGAGCGCTTCTCTCTTTGTATGCAAATGGAGGATAAGTACGCTCGCAATTTTAAAGATGCAAGTTTTTACATAATTGACGGCTTTGTACATATCAGTTTGCGAGTTTTGGCGCAAGATTTGTTGCGGGTAGCTCGCTGACTGCTTAGTACATGGAGCCCTTATTGGTTAAAAAAAACAAATTGCATGAGTTCATTTACATAGACACAAATGGCATCAGAGTTTATTTACATATTAAAGAGACAGGGATACACAACAATCAGTATATATAGACATAGAGAAAAAGAGGTGGGTTCCTTAATTTCAATGAATACATCTTGAGTCACAAATAACAATGAACAGGTACGGTCTTAAAGTTATGTACAAAGCTTGATCATTATAACATAAATTGCAAGAATATAACACATGTCACGTTAGCCTACCATTAACTTGAAACTACATTCCCTATTTACTGATAAATTCATATGTGTTGTAAATCATGTCTATGATTATGGTCCTTGCGACCGAAACCAGTCAGACAGTCAGCATGGCCAGAGCTTTGTATCCATCGTCCTGTTTCTGGTTTTAACCATATCCAATAAAAGTATGTTTTTTATATTTCACTTTCATTTGAGGCCTCATTTGACTTTATTTTTTTTATGTTTAATGCTGCGGATTTCAGGGGTCCATTTTTGTCTTTTTCCCCTTTGATTCTTAACCTGCCTGCTTCTCAGCGTACACGAACCACTCCAGTTGGATCCGTCCCACTGCCGATGATGTCAGGACTCGGAGGGATATTGCATTTGGATTGGCCCTCAAACAGTCACGTTACACGGAAGTGCCTTAGCAAGAGTTGAGCTGTTGGGAACTGTGTTTCTCTAAGCCGCTCTCTACGTTTGCACTCAAGTTTCCGTTACCAGGACTACCGTTAACAAAGAGGGCAATTGAGGATAACGATCTGCAAGTCTGGGTGAGTGAATTTTGTGTGCATGGACACCATTCATTGTTGCTTCTTAAGGGATTGGTGCCGTATGTGTTAACTGTCACGCTGATACCACAAGAGCAAGCGGGCAGTTTCTGTCACAGCACACCTCCTTTTCTCTCCCTAGTGCCTGAGCATTCAGCTGTTTTGGGATAGAGCTTTGTAGCTGATATGGGATTTCATCTATTCATACCAGTCTCACCCACACTTGGACACAGATGGATTAATAAGTTAATCATTTATGTATATGTGTGTATGTATGAGTGTGTATGTACAGGGAGTGCAGAATTATTAGGCAAGTTGTATTTTTGAGGATTAATTTTATTATTGAACAACAACCATGTTCTCAATGAACCCAAAAAACTCATTAATATCAAAGCTGAATAGTTTTGGAAGTAGTTTTTAGTTTGTTTTTAGTTATAGCTATTTTAGGGGGATATCTGTGTGTGCAGGTGACTATTACTGTGCATAATTATTAGGCAACTTAACAAAAAACAAATATATACCCATTTCAATTATTTATTTTTACCAGTGAAACCAATATAACATCTCAACATTCACAAATATACATTTCTGACATTCAAAAACAAAACAAAAACAAATCAGTGACCAATATAGCCACCTTTCTTTGCAAGGACACTCAAAAGCCTGTCATCCATGGATTCTGTCAGTGTTTTGATCTGTTCACCATCAACATTGCGTGCAGCAGCAACCACAGCCTCCCAGACACTGTTCAGAGAGGTGTACTGTTTTCCCTCCTTGTAAATCTCACATTTGATGATGGACCACATGTTCTCAATGGGGTTCAGATCAGGTGAACAAGGAGGCCATGTCATTAGATTTTCTTCTTTTATACCCTTTCTTGCCAGCCACTCTGTGGAGTACTTGGACGCGTGTGATGGAGCATTGTCCTGCATGAAAATCATGTTTTTCTTGAAGGATGCAGACTTCTTCCTGTACCACTGCTTGAAGAAGGTGTCTTCCAGAAACTGGCAGTAGGACTGGGAGTTGAGCTTGACTCCATCCTCAACCCGAAAAGACCCCACAAGCTCATCTTTGATGATACCAGCCCAAACCAGTACTCCACCTCCACCTTGCTGGCGTCTGAGTCGGACTGGAGCTCTCTGCCCTTTACCAATCCAGCCACGGGCCCATCCATCTGGCCCATCAAGACTCACTCTCATTTCATCAGTCCATAAAACCTTAGAAAAATCAGTCTTGAGATATTTCTTGGCCCAGTCTTGACGTTTCAGCTTGTGTGTCTTGTTCAGTGGTGGTCGTCTTTCAGCCTTTCTTACCTTGGCCATGTCTCTGAGTATGGCACACCTTGTGCTTTTGGGCACTCCAGTGATGTTGCAGCTCTGAAATATGGCCAAACTGGTGGCAAGTGGCATCTTGGCAGCTGCACGCTTGACTTTTCTCAGTTCATGGGCAGTTATTTTGCGCCTTGGTTTTTCCACACGCTTCTTGCGACCCTGTTGACTATTTTGAATGAAACGCTTGATTGTTCGATGATCACGCTTCAGAAGCTTTGCAATTTTAAGAGTGCTGCATCCCTCTGCAAGATATCTCACTATTTTTTACTTTTCTGAGCCTGTCAAGTCCTTCTTTTGACCCATTTTACCAAAGGAAAGGAAGTTGCCTAATAATTATGCACACCTGATATAGGGTGTTGATGTCATTAGACCACACCCCTTCTCATTACAGAGATGCACATCACCTAATATGCTTAATTGGTAGTAGGCTTTCGAGCCTATACAGCTTGGAGTAAGACAACATGCATAAAGAGGATGATGTGGTCAAAATACTCATTTGCCTAATAATTCTGCACTCCCTGTATGTATGAGTGTGTGTTTGTATGTATGATTGTGTGTTTGTGTGTGTATGTATGTATGAGTGTGTGTTTGTATGTATGATTGTGTGTTTGTGTGTGTATGTATGTATGAGTGTGTGTTTGTATGTATGATTGTGTGTTTGTGTGTGTATGTATGTATGAGTGTGTGTTTGTATGTATGATTGTGTGTTTGTGTGTGTATGTATGTATGAGTGTGTGTGTGTATGTATGTATGAGTGTGTGTGTGTATGTATGTATGTATGTATGATTGTGTGTTTGTGTGTGTATGTATGTATGAGTGTGTGTGTGTATGTATGTATGTATGTGTGATTGTGTGTTTGTGTGTGTGTGTCTGTATGTATGAGTGTGTGTGTATGTATGAGTGTGTGTGTATATGTATGTATGAGTGTGTGTGTATGTACATTATGTATGTGTGTGTATGTATGTATAAGTGTGTGTGTGTGCATGTATGTATGAGTATGTGTGTATGTATGAGTGTGTGTGTGTATGTATATATGTATGTGTGTATGTATGTATGAGTGTGTGTATGTATAAATGTGTATGTGTATGTATGTATGTATGAGTGTGTGTATGTATGTATGTATGAGTGTGTGTATGTATGTATGAGTGTGTGTATGTATGTATGTATGAGTGTGTGTGTGTATACATGTATGAGTGTGTGTGTATATGCATGTATGAGTGTGTGTGTATGCATGTATGAGTGTGTATGTGTGTATGAGTGTGTGTGTATGAGTGTGTGTGTATGTATGTTTGAGACTGAGTGGGTGTGTGTGTATATATGTATTAGTGTGTGTCTGTGTGTATGTATGTATGTATGTATGTATGTATGTATGTATGAGTGTGTGTCTGTGTGTATGTATGTATGTATGTATGTATGTATGAGTGTGTGTATGTGTGTTTGAGTGTGTGTGTGTGAAAGGCACAGAAACACTCACAGTTTGCCCTTCATTCATGTCTGTGAGATCTCTATGACACCTCCCTTTTAGGGGACAATTTATTAAAGTGCGGACGTACATGATACAATGTAGCGTATCATGTCCGTCGCACATCCATAAATGCTGACTGCTTGTGCAATGCCACCCCCTACAGATTCACAGCCAATCGGCCGCTAGCAGGGGGTGTCAATCAGTCTGATTGTATAGGATCAGGCATATTGATTTCAGTAGCCTTTAGAGCAGGTGGACAAGTTATGGAGTAGCACTCTTCACATAGCTGCTTCATAACTGCTGTTTCCGGCGAGCCTGAAGGCTCACGCGGAAACAGGGGCATCAAGCTCCATTCCTCAAGACTGCTTTTCTATAACTAAACAGACATGCAAATATTATCAATTCAAGTTGTTGCCGTTCTGATTTCCCAATTTGGCCACTTGGTTAATATGTTTACTAATTTTTGTGCACTAGTTTTACCAATAAAAGCTTATTAGCTGGACCTTTTCCTGATTTCAAAATTATTTTTTAAACATATTTTAGTCTAATTGTATAAACCTATAAAAAAGGCAAATGAAGGGTTTAAAGCAACAATAAAAAACAAATTAGATGTATAAATATAATAGATAAGTCACAAAAAGAATAAAAATTAACAACAATAAGGTGTACCTAAGAATTGTGCTTTTCTTTGTAATCTATCCTTGTAGAGTTGTACAGCATTTTGAATGAAACAAATATAATTTATGACCTAATAAAGTTTTCATCTACATTTGTATTGGATAAAAGAAGACATAAAGGGACAGTCTATACCAGAATTAAAATATATATATATATTTTTGAGGAATTGCATAGTAACAGACATCAAGGTATCGTTTTGTACAAGAGTATACAAATATAAACGGTATGTAACAATTACAAGGATTAAATGTACATAAATCAGTCCTCTAGTTGAGGGAGTGCATAGATTTGAGTCTAATCATATCTCCATGGACCAAGTATCAAAACTAAAAGGTGTTAAGATATGATAAAACTCTATGTTAACCTCTTTTTATCATAACTAGGATGAAAAATAAACATGTGAACAACTAAGAATGATTCGTGTTTCTGCGAGTTTCTCAAACTCAGTTCTGTTATGGGTGAAGGCCTTCTAGAATTAGCAAAGGTCGCTCAGTAGGAGGATATAAAGAAGGGGGGAAGGACAGAGAAGGGGAAGAGAGAGAGAGAGAGAGAGAAAGAGAAAAAGAGAGAGAAAAGGGGGAAGGGACTGTGTTTGGTGGGATCTGGGGGTTGTTTATATGTTAAAATTGGTACTGTGGCTAAAGGGGGTTGGGCCTAAGGGAGAGATACCATTCTTGACTCTCCAATGGCTTCCCAGGGCTCCCAGATTAGGCAGTAAAGGTCTAGTTGTAATTTAGCGGTGTAGACATAACTCTCCATCGATTTCAGGTATGAGATTAGGTTTATCAGATTCAGCCAGCAAGGGGGATTGTGCTTTTCCCAACTTCTGGCTATTAGTAGTTTAGCTGCCATTAGAATTGTGATCAGTAGACATCGCTGGGGTAAAATCTTGTCAGGGATTTATCTCTTCTCATACTGTGCCTTTAAGAATGTGAACTCACTACCCCTATTTAAGGCTCCTCCCAACAGAACTCATTGCTTGGTAATTTGTTGCTCAGTGTCAAGCTGCTTCAGAAGAGACCTAGCCGTTTATACAACTTTGTATTTTCAACTTATTGCTCACCCTGAGTTTCTGCCTACTCGAATCAACTTGCAGATTCTCTTTTGTGCTTGAAGATTTGCTCCGTTTGTTCACTAAGAGATTTCTCAGTCTCTCTCCTGTATTGAGGTTGTTCCCTGCAGCGTGTGACGTCACGCCCCACATTCTCCCGCCGCGGTTCTCAGCCAGGCTCTCTGTGATACCGCTGGGACTTGTTGCTGTCTGGTAACTGTATCGCTCTGTGCTAATATCATCTCCAATATTACTGGTCTGTATATATTGCATTGTATGAACTGTGTGTATTGCTGCAACCTCATTACACTTTCGCTTGCTATATATTGTGGAACGCTCATTTGCTGGATATTCATATTCGCTTCAGATATCAAATATGCACTAAACCTTTTACTGCTACTTACCAAATTGCTAACAAATAACTGTGACAAAGATTATTACAACTACCATTATTCATTATCGGACTGCCTAAGCATATTTCAAACTTTACAACAATTAACCTCTATTGTGCTTGTAATGAACTGTTTGCTTTAACTTAAACTATATCTGTTTCCTCAGTTAAACACAGCTTATATTACTCTGATTGAACAACTCTGGAAATTACTAATATTCATTATCAAAGTATGGTTTACAAAATGACCAGAGGTTGATTTATTCACTTATCAAAGTACTGTCTGAATTTCAGTGTGTTTGCTAAAGCCTGCTGCATAAACTATTTCCACTGCTAGACTGTTTGAATTAAGGCACCTGCACTAATTAACTCTTTCACTATTGCTGAAGTCAATCCTATAAGATTTACTCTCTTTTCTGCTACAAGCATTTATTGTTGCGTGAAGGTTCCGTTTTCACTCAGCAACCCTGCTGTAGTGACCCTCAGATCAATGAGCATATCAGAGTTCCCTTAAGTTAAATCTGTGGGAATCCGAGGTAAGGTGTGAGACTGAGTGGTCCTGCATAAAGCAGTAAGCTGTAATTGTAGTGTTCTCTAAAAACAACTAAACATATCCTTACATATTACCAAGCCTTAAAAAAAAAAAAAAGGAATACTACTAACAGCTAAAATCATGGATGTAAGTGAACTGTCCAGGAGAGTTGGATCTTTAGCTCAGAGTATGGATCACATGATTCAAGGCTTAAGGGATATACAACTAGAGAATCAGAGTATAAAAAAATGTATTAATGATCATCTTGCTAACAAAACTCCTAATGTTGAGTCAACTCCAGAACCCATTGTTAGTCCACCTGAAAAGTTCTCTGGGGACAGAGCTATGTTTAGGGATTTCAGGAATTCCTGCACTCTGCTTTTTACTTTGAAACCTAAGTCATACCCAACTGATAGGATTAGACTTCTAACTGTAATTTCATTTCTCAGAGGTGAGGCCAGGTCTTGGGCCAATGCTTTTTATGAAAAAAATGATCCTATCCTAAATTCACTAGAAGATTTTTTTTCTGCAATGTCTCTTTTATACGAAGATCACAATAGAAAAAATACTGCTGAAACTGCCATTAGGTCTCTAAGGCAGGGCAAAAGAATGGTAGAAGACTACATTACTGAATTTAAAAGATGGGCTCCTGACACCCTGTGGAATATTCCTGCTCTACGCAATCAGTTCCGTCTGGGGCTCAATGATGCAGTTAAGGATGAATTGGCAAGGGGTGTGATTCCAGAGGACTTGGATGAATTGATGACTCTCTCTATTGGCATAGATTGTCGACTTAGGGAAAGGAAGTCAGAGAGATCTTATTCAGAGACTACCCCCAGAAGAACCCCCAATTATCATCACTCAACTCCTTCCACAGCATTCACTAGACCCATAGAAGAACCCATGGATGTTGCAGTTATTAGGGGACCCTTGAGACCTGAGGAGAAAGCTAGGCGTAAGCTACTAAACTTATGTCTATACTGTGCTGAAAAGAATCATGCTGTTAGGGACTGTCCCTCTCTGATTCGACAAAAGAAGGGTAAGACTTCATCCAATGACCATACAGTTAATTTGGTTGACAGCATAAAATCTCATCTATCTATTTATGTCTCCTTACAGTGGTCCCATCAGAAGATAAACGTTCAGGCCATAATTGACTCTGGGGCTTCTGGGAATTTTGCTGATAACACTTTTGTTGTTAATAATCACATCCCACTAATAAAGAAGAGTGTTGCATTAGCTATTCGTCTGGTTGACGGTTCATTCTTTAGCTCTGGTCCCATAACTCACCACACTATCCCACTCAAAGTGGTTACCCCTTCAGGACACACAGAGCTTATTTGTTTTGATGTTCTTCCATCTTCTGTTTATCCATTAATCCTTGGACTGAATTGGTTAATAAAGCATAATCCCACTATATCGTGGTCCACAGCATCAGTAGTTTTTTATTCAAACCACTGTAAACAATCCTGTTTTGGGGTACACACACTTTGTCATATCACTGAACATAAGTTACCAGAATGTTATAGTGAATTTGCTGATGTTTTTGACAAAAAGGAGGCTGAGTCTTTACCTCCACACAGAGACTATGACTGTCCTATTGATCTTATACCTGGAAGCTCCATACCATATGGACATATATATCCATTGTCACAGCCAGAATTAAATCATTTAAAAGAATATTTAGATGATAACCTGAAAAAAGGCTTTATTAGACCTTCCACATCCTCTGCAGCTGCAGCAATGTTCTTTGTAAAAAACAAGGATGGCAGTCTTAGACCCATCATTGATTATAGGCAGTTGAACAAATGCACAAAAAAGAACAGATACCCCCTGCCCCTCATACCTGAACTTATTGAACGTTTACAAGGTGCCACAGTTTTTACTAAACTTGACCTCAGAGGTGCTTACAATCTGATTAGGATGAGGGCAGGGGATGAATGGTTAACTGCATTTCGTACTAGATACGGTTTGTATGAATACACTGTAATGCCCTTTGGGTTGTGCAATGCCCCAGCGACTTTTCAATGTTTTGTAAATGATGTCTTTCATGATTTGTTTGATATTTGTATTGTCGTATACTTGGATGACATCTTGGTTTACTCAAATTCTCTACAGGCTCACATTGTACATGTCAAACAAGTATTGACACGTTTAAGGGCACACCATCTATATGCAAAGCTTGAAAAGTGTATTTTTAATACAAACACCATATCATTCCTTGGTTATTGCATCTCACCAGCTGGAATTTCAATGGAGTCAAGCAAAGTAGAAGCTATCACTAATTGGCCTATTCCACGTAATAAAAAAGATGTTCAAAGATTCCTTGGCTTTGCGAACTTTTATAGAAAGTTCATTAAAGATTTTTCTCTTATTGTCAGACCTCTTACTACGCTAACACGTAAGCAAGTTAAGTTTGTATGGAATCAAGATGCTGATCATTCCTTTAATACTCTAAAAACTAAATTTGTTTCAGCCCCTATTTTACAGTTTCCAGATCCCACATGTCAATTTACGCTAGAAGTCGATGCTTCTGAGTTTGCTGTGGGGGCTGTTTTATCTCAAAGACGTTCTGAAAAAGAACCTTTACATCCTGTCTCCTACTATTCTAGAACTATGAGTTCAGCAGAGATTAATTGTGGAATCGGTGATAAGGAACTTCTTGCAATCAAATCAGCTTTGGAGTTTTGGCGACACCTCCTAGAGGGTGCAACATATCCAATCACCATTTATACTGATCACCGTAATTTAGAATATTTAAAATCAAACAAGACCCTTACTGCTCGCCAGGTTCGATGGAGTTTGTTCTTTTCTCGTTTTGATTACGTCATTACTTATAGACCAGGATCCAAAAATATGAAAGCTGATGCTCTTTCTAGAAAAGACCCTCGTCCTACTGATGTGTTTTCTCCTTCATCTATCATACCTCCGGATAGAATTATTTGTTTAACAACTGAGTTTAAAACCATCTTACAAGAACATCTGAAGGATGATTCATCTTTGGGTCATATGGATGTACTAAAACATTCAGACAACTTATACTACCATGGCACTCTATTATATATACCTCCTTCTCTCATGAATGAGATACTTACCTCTGCTCATGACTCTTTATTGGCTGGTCATCCTGGAGTTCATAGAACTGCTCATTTGATTAAAAGGAATTACTGGTGGCCAAAGATGAATGATACTATTAAACAGTATATTGATTCCTGTATGGTATGTACAACTAAGAAACATCAGCATAAGAGTCCCTATGGTTACCTTCTCTCATTGCATACAAAGAGAGAAGCGCTCTACCAGGAACGAACAACAGCTCAGTGGCTTGTTCTATGGCGATTTACCACCCGGAAGCAGCCTCTTTTAGACCAGTGTGCTTTTCACAGAAGAAAACTTTCCTGAAGTATTTCAGTCTGATCCCGCCAAGTAAGGTCAGTCCAGCCCCTGAAATACCAGGCAATTCTCCTCTGAACAAGGAACATGACAACCCCAGACGATCGTTTCGGCCTCCTATGGGCCTCGTCAGTGAGGTGCAGCCACATTCCTCTAAGCACACTGGGCAAGGAGTCCACGTCTGGTTTCCCCCATCACCCATAGGGAGACTTCCCCAGGGTCATAATAATTTGCATACAAAGAGAGAAGCGCTCTACCAGGAACGAACAACAGCTCAGTGGCTTGTTCTATGGCGATTTACCACCCGGAAGCAGCCTCTTTTAGACCAGTGTGCTTTTCACAGAAGAAAACTTTCCTGAAGTATTTCAGTCTGATCCCGCCAAGTAAGGTCAGTCCAGCCCCTGAAATACCAGGCAATTCTCCTCTGAACAAGGAACATGACAACCCCAGACGATCGTTTCGGCCTCCTATGGGCCTCGTCAGTGAGGTGCAGCCACATTCCTCTAAGCACACTGGGCAAGGAGTCCACGTCTGGTTTCCCCCATCACCCATAGGGAGACTTCCCCAGGGTCATAATAATTTGCATACAAAGAGAGAAGCGCTCTACCAGGAACGAACAACAGCTCAGTGGCTTGTTCTATGGCGATTTACCACCCGGAAGCAGCCTCTTTTAGACCAGTGTGCTTTTCACAGAAGAAAACTTTCCTGAAGTATTTCAGTCTGATCCCGCCAAGTAAGGTCAGTCCAGCCCCTGAAATACCAGGCAATTCTCCTCTGAACAAGGAACATGACAACCCCAGACGATCGTTTCGGCCTCCTATGGGCCTCGTCAGTGAGGTGCAGCCACATTCCTCTAAGCACACTGGGCAAGGAGTCCACGTCTGGTTTCCCCCATCACCCATAGGGAGACTTCCCCAGGGTCATAATAATTTGCATACAAAGAGAGAAGCGCTCTACCAGGAACGAACAACAGCTCAGTGGCTTGTTTTATGGCGATTTACCACCCGGAAGCAGCCTCTTTTAGACCAGTGTGCTTTTCACAGAAGAAAACTTTCCTGAAGTATTTCAGTCTGATCCCGCCAAGTAAGGTCAGTCCAGCCCCTGAAATACCAGGCAATTCTCCTCTGAACAAGGAACATGACAACCCCAGACGATCGTTTCGGCCTCCTATGGGCCTCGTCAGTGAGGTGCAGCCACATTCCTCTAAGCACACTGGGCAAGGAGTCCACGTCTGGTTTCCCCCATCACCCATAGGGAGACTTCCCCAGGGTCATAATAATTTGCATACAAAGAGAGAAGCGCTCTACCAGGAACGAACAACAGCTCAGTGGCTTGTTCTATGGCGATTTACCACCCGGAAGCAGCCTCTTTTAGACCAGTGTGCTTTTCACAGAAGAAAACTTTCCTGAAGTATTTCAGTCTGATCCCGCCAAGTAAGGTCAGTCCAGCCCCTGAAATACCAGGCAATTCTCCTCTGAACAAGGAACGTGACAACCCCAGACGATCGTTTCGGCCTCCTATGGGCCTCGTCAGTGAGGTGCAGCCACATTCCTCTAAGCACACTGGGCAAGGAGTCCACGTCTGGTTTCCCCCATCACCCATAGGGAGACTTCCCCAGGGTCATAATAATTTGCATACAAAGAGAGAAGCGCTCTACCAGGAACGAACAACAGCTCAGTGGCTTGTTCTATGGCGATTTACCACCCGGAAGCAGCCTCTTTTAGACCAGTGTGCTTTTCACAGAAGAAAACTTTCCTGAAGTATTTCAGTCTGATCCCGCCAAGTAAGGTCAGTCCAGCCCCTGAAATACCAGGCAATTCTCCTCTGAACAAGGAACATGACAACCCCAGACGATCGTTTCGGCCTCCTATGGGCCTCGTCAGTGAGGTGCAGCCACATTCCTCTAAGCACACTGGGCAAGGAGTCCACGTCTGGTTTCCCCCATCACCCATAGGGAGACTTCCCCAGGGTCATAATAATTTGCATACAAAGAGAGAAGCGCTCTACCAGGAACGAACAACAGCTCAGTGGCTTGTTCTATGGCGATTTACCACCCGGAAGCAGCCTCTTTTAGACTAGTGTGCTTTTCACAGAAGAAAACTTTCCTGAAGTATATCAGTCTGATCCTGCCAAGTAAGGTCAGTCCAGCCCCGAAATACCAGGCAATTCTCCTCTGAACAAGGAACATGACAACCCCAGACGATCGTTTCGGCCTCCTATGGGCCTCGTCAGTGAGGTGCAGCCACATTCCTCTAAGCACACTGGGCAAGAAGTCTCCCTAAGTGTGATGCGGGAATCCAGACGTGGACCCGTTGCTCAGTGTGCCTAGAGGGATATGGCTGCACCTCACTGACGAGGCCCACAATAGGCCGAAACGTACGTCTGGGGTTTTGCTGTTTCTCTCGTTCAGAGAAGGATTGCCTGGTATTTCGGGGCTGCACTGTACTGTGAAGTCAGGATCAGACTGATATGCTTCAGGAAAGTTTTTCTCTGTGAAAGGCACATGTTGAGCAAAAAGAGGCTGCTTCTTGGGTGGTAACTAGCCATAGAACAAGCTATTATGCTATTGTTCGTTCCCAGGTTGAGCGCTTCTCTCTTTTTATTTATGTAAATTATGACATTTTGGGAAGTCTCCCTAAGTGTGATGCGGGAATCCAGACATGGACCCGTTGCTCAGTGTGCCTAGAGGGATATGGCTGCACCTCACTGACGAGGCCCACAATAGGCCGAAACGTACGTCTGGGGTTTTGCTGTTTCTCTCGTTCAGAGAAGGATTGCCTGGTATTTCGGGGCTGGACTGTACTGTGAAGTCAGGATCAGACTGATATGCTTCAGGAAAGTTTTTCTCTGTGAAAGGCACATGTTGAGCAAAAAGAGGCTGCTTCTTGGGTGGTAACTAGCCATAGAACAAGCTATTATGCTATTGTTCGTTCCCAGGTTGAGCGCTTCTCTCTTTTTATTTATGTAAATTATGACATTTTGGGAAGTCTCCCTAAGTGTGATGCGGGAATCCAGACGTGGACCCGTTGCTCAGTGTGCCTAGAGGGATATGGCTGCACCTCACTGACGAGGCCCACAATAGGCCGAAACGTACGTCTGGGGTTTTGCTGTTTCTCTCGTTCAGAGAAGGATTGCCTGGTATTTCGGGGCTGGACTGTACTGTGAAGTCAGGATCAGACTGATATGCTTCAGGAAAGTTTTTCTCTGTGAAAGGCACATGTTGAGCAAAAAGAGGCTGCTTCTTGGGTGGTAACTAGCCATAGAACAAGCTATTATGCTATTGTTCGTTCCCAGGTTGAGCGCTTCTCTCTTTTTATTTATGTAAATTATGACATTTTGGGAAGTCTCCCTAAGTGTGATGCGGGAATCCAGACGTGGACCCGTTGCTCAGTGTGCCTAGAGGGATATGGCTGCACCTCACTGACGAGGCCCACAATAGGCCGAAACGTACGTCTGGGGTTTTGCTGTTTCTCTCGTTCAGAGAAGGATTGCCTGGTATTTCGGGGCTGGACTGTACTGTGAAGTCAGGATCAGACTGATATGCTTCAGGAAAGTTTTTCTCTGTGAAAGGCACATGTTGAGCAAAAAGAGGCTGCTTCTTGGGTGGTAACTAGCCATAGAACAAGCTATTATGCTATTGTTCGTTCCCAGGTTGAGCGCTTCTCTCTTTTTATTTATGTAAATTATGACATTTTGGGAAGTCTCCCTAAGTGTGATGCGGGAATCCAGACGTGGACCCGTTGCTCAGTGTGCCTAGAGGGATATGGCTGCACCTCACTGACGAGGCCCACAATAGGCCGAAACGTACGTCTGGGGTTTTGCTGTTTCTCTCGTTCAGAGAAGGATTGCCTGGTATTTCGGGGCTGGACTGTACTGTGAAGTCAGGATCAGACTGATATGCTTCAGGAAAGTTTTTCTCTGTGAAAGGCACATGTTGAGCAAAAAGAGGCTGCTTCTTGGGTGGTAACTAGCCATAGAACAAGCTATTATGCTATTGTTCGTTCCCAGGTTGAGCGCTTCTCTCTTTTTATTTATGTAAATTATGACATTTTGGGAAGTCTCCCTAAGTGTGATGCGGGAATCCAGACGTGGACCCGTTGCTCAGTGTGCCTAGAGGGATATGGCTGCACCTCACTGACGAGGCCCACAATAGGCCGAAACGTACGTCTGGGGTTTTGCTGTTTCTCTCGTTCAGAGAAGGATTGCCTGGTATTTCGGGGCTGGACTGTACTGTGAAGTCAGGATCAGACTGATATGCTTCAGGAAAGTTTTTCTCTGTGAAAGGCACATGTTGAGCAAAAAGAGGCTGCTTCTTGGGTGGTAACTAGCCATAGAACAAGCTATTATGCTATTGTTCGTTCCCAGGTTGAGCGCTTCTCTCTTTTTATTTATGTAAATTATGACATTTTGGGAAGTCTCCCTAAGTGTGATGCGGGAATCCAGACGTGGACCCGTTGCTCAGTGTGCCTAGAGGGATATGGCTGCACCTCACTGACGAGGCCCACAATAGGCCGAAACGTACGTCTGGGGTTTTGCTGTTTCTCTCGTTCAGAGAAGGATTGCCTGGTATTTCGGGGCTGGACTGTACTGTGAAGTCAGGATCAGACTGATATGCTTCAGGAAAGTTTTTCTCTGTGAAAGGCACATGTTGAGCAAAAAGAGGCTGCTTCTTGGGTGGTAACTAGCCATAGAACAAGCTATTATGCTATTGTTCGTTCCCAGGTTGAGCGCTTCTCTCTTTTTATTTATGTAAATTATGACATTTTGGGAAGTCTCCCTAAGTGTGATGCGGGAATCCAGACGTGGACCCGTTGCTCAGTGTGCCTAGAGGGATATGGCTGCACCTCACTGACGAGGCCCACAATAGGCCGAAACGTACGTCTGGGGTTTTGCTGTTTCTCTCGTTCAGAGAAGGATTGCCTGGTATTTCGGGGCTGGACTGTACTGTGAAGTCAGGATCAGACTGATATGCTTCAGGAAAGTTTTTCTCTGTGAAAGGCACATGTTGAGCAAAAAGAGGCTGCTTCTTGGGTGGTAACTAGCCATAGAACAAGCTATTATGCTATTGTTCGTTCCCAGGTTGAGCGCTTCTCTCTTTTTATTTATACCTTCTCTCTTTACCAGTACCAGACAGACCTTGGGCAGCGATTGCTATGGATTTTATTGTTGATCTACCTTCATCAGCTAATTATAACACCATATTAGTAGTAGTGGACTTATTCTCTAAAATGGCACATTTCCTACCACATAGAGGATTGCCTACATCTTCAGAAACTGCTTCACTATTTTTGAATCACATTGTAAAACTACATGGTCTACCTGAAACAATTACCACAGATAGAGGTACGCAATTCACCTCGAGGTTTTGGAATAAATTGTGCTCCTCTCTTAACATTACTAAACGTTTGAGTACCGCTTATCATCCACAAACGAATGGTCAAACAGAAAGAACAAATCAAACATTAGAGCAGTACCTTCATTGCTACTGCACTCAACAACAAGATAACTGGCATTCTCTACTTGCTACTGCGGAATTTGCCCATAATAATGCCGTAAATGCATCAACTAAAATGACACCATTTTACATCAACTACGGATTTCATCCCTCATACTACCCAAATCGGATCAACAATTCCGACATGCCTATAGTTAATGATCTTGTTAATACCATTGCCACCAATTTCACAACATTGAAACAAGTTTTACTAGAAGCTCAGGCTGTTCAGAAACACCATTACGATCTACGTAGATCCAAGCCTCCAGCTTACAAGATTGGTGACAAAGTCTGGTTAAGCACTAAACATTTACGCTTACAAGTTCCATCTAAAAAACTGGCTTCTCTATATTTAGGGCCTTATCCGATACAAAAGGTCATCAATGTTAATGCTGTAACACTTAAACTACCAGACTCTCTGAAGATACATCCCACATTCCACGTTTCTCTTTTGAAACCTTACAGTACAATCAGAGACACGACTCAGAATGAGACGGTGGATCCTTCAGTCATCGATGGCATGGAATATGAGATTGAGTCTATCCTAGACTCTTGTTACCATCGTAATCAACTTCAATATCTTGTCAGTTGGAAAGGGTTTGGTCCTGAGGAGGACTCTTGGGAGCCTTCCAATAATGTCTCTGCACCACGTCTTGTCTCCTTGTTTCATCGTAGAAATCCTGATCGTCCTGGTCTCTCTCCTGTATTGAGGTTGTTCCCTGCAGCGTGTGACGTCATGCCCCACATTCTCCCGCCGCGGTTCTCAGCCAGGCTCTCTGTGATACCGCTGGGACTTGTTGCTGTCTGGTAACTGTATCGCTCTGTGCTAATATCATCTCCAATATTACTGGTCTGTATATATTGCATTGTATGAACTGTGTGTATTGCTGCAACCTCATTACACTTTCGCTTGCTATATATTGTGGAACGCTCATTTGCTGGATATTCATATTCGCTTCAGATATCAAATATGCACTAAACCTTTTACTGCTACTTACCAAATTGCTAACAAATAACTGTGACAAAGATTATTACAACTACCATTATTCATTATCGGACTGCCTAAGCATATTTCAAACTTTACAACAATTAACCTCTATTGTGCTTGTAATGAACTGTTTGCTTTAACTTAAACTATATCTGTTTCCTCAGTTAAACACAGCTTATATTACTCTGATTGAACAACTCTGGAAATTACTAATATTCATTATCAAAGTATGGTTTACAAAATGACCAGAGGTTGATTTATTCACTTATCAAAGTACTGTCTGAATTTCAGTGTGTTTGCTAAAGCCTGCTGCATAAACTATTTCCACTGCTAGACTGTTTGAATTAAGGCACCTGCACTAATTAACTCTTTCACTATTGCTGAAGTCAATCCTATAAGATTTACTCTCTTTTCTGCTACAAGCATTTATTGTTGCGTGAAGATTCCGTTTTCACTCAGCAACCCTGCTGTAGTGACCCTCAGATCAATGAGCATATCAGGGTTCCCTTAAGTTAAATCTGTGGGAATCCGAGGTAAGGTGTGAGACTGAGTGGTCCTGCATAAAGCAGTAAGCTGTAATTGTAGTGTTCTCTAAAAACAACTAAACATATCCTTACAAATCTGCTTGTAAAGGTTGAGATGTAGGAGTGCCGTTTCAGGGGGCAGACTCTTGATCAGATTGAGGAGTTGGCATTTGGAGAGTATTTTAGACCAAAGGGTTTAATGACCGGGCATGACCACCAGATATGTTGTGGGTTTCCAGTCTGTGGGCATCCCCACCAGCATAAAGAAGAGCAGGAAGGGAACATCTTATTTAATTTAGAAGGCATGTAGTATCATCTAGTGAGAAGCTTGAAGAAAAGCTCGGAGAGGGACGTACAATTATATGTTTGTTTCGTATGAGCTATCGCAAGACTCTAGACTTTTTCTGGGGAGATTAAACACAAGTCTCTCCCCCAGGCTTGTATGTGTTGGATTTTATATAATTTTTGAGAGTTTAATAAGCATTGGTAATGATGGGATAGAGGAGATGGGAGCTGGGTCTTTGTTTAAATTCTAGTTTCCCAAGAGGTAAGTAGTCTCAGGGGGGAGTTCAAGATTCCCCAAGATTTCATGAGTGTGGGGATCATTAAGAGGTCAAAGTGGAATTTAATTGGGATGGAAGACCTTTCTATAAAATCTTCAAGGGGCATAAGGTTTTTATCTTCAAAAAGATCTGAGGTAGTACCCTTAGAGATAGCTGCCTTCAAGTTTTGGGTAGCATTAGGAATGCCATATGCCAACTTATGAAACTATTTTCTTCTCACCCAGAATCACGGGCTAAGTATTTATAATAACAATATTAATACCATTATTTTGTCAGTTAGACATTTAATAACCAAAAAGTGACAAGTTAGTTCTGCCCCAGCCTTTTCCTCTGTACTTAGGGAAATTCAATTGCAAATTGCTTTTGAATCTTATCACTTACAGTCTGTTTCAGAAAAAATAATCAAAATCTTTTTAATGGATGGCTTCCAATTATCAAAACGTACGCGCTCCTTATTCAAAAGTGAATCTTGTCTCCATTTTTAAGCTCTGATAGTTTTGCTGAATTAGTCCTATTATACCCCCCCCCCCCCAAATTGGATATCTTTATATAGAGAGGGGTAGAGTTGGCTTGACCCTTACTGGAACCTGACTTGTAGAGGCTCCTTCTCCAGAGCAGAATCATTTCTCTTGATTTGCCTATAATACATATCTTTGAGATGCAGTACTTGGGTGCCCCAACCACAGAGGGAGGGGAACCTTTTCCTTTCTTTCTTTCTTTCTTTCTTTCTTTCTTTCTTTCTTTCTTTCCTTTTTTTCTCTTTCATTTTATTTAATTTAAAATACCCCACCAGTGTAGGCTCATTCAATATATGGATTTGATATTTACATAGATATTTTGTTTGCTTTGTTTATTTTTTGTATTAGGGTCAGAAATGAACCTATTTGATTTGTAATGTATGTGTATGTTGTCCAAGTCTGGATTTGCTTGATTTACACTGTTTATATACACTGCTATGAATATGTTTCTAGTTAGTATTGTCTGATTTCTCAAGACATCCTGCGTGGTACGCTGAAATATCTACAATTTTTTTTTCATGCTCCTACACTGCTGGTTTATAAATAAAATGGATGGATGGATGGGGAGATATCTGGGGTTGGCATCGAAGTTTTAGCGATTGGTCTCTACAGTGGGTTACAATCTTGTTATGGAGAAAGATGGAAGGGGAGTTGTGGGGGGGATCCATAATAGATCAAATAGTGTCATATGTGCAGGAAGAGAGGCCTGCTCAATCTCAAACCATCTTGGGGGGTATGAGAAGGGGCCCAGGAGGAGATGTGTGTGTGATCATTGCTTCTTCATAGTAGAAGCAAAAGTTTGGGAGGTTAATACCTCCTGACAGAAGGGGGCATTGCAGTAGAGATGACACAATCCTTGGGCGCCTACCATTCCATAAATATCTGTTAATAGTGGCTTGAAATTTATTTAGGAAAATGAAAGGTACTTTTATGGGGAGACACCTAAATAGATAGGTGAGTCTCGGTAATTGCATCATTTAGATGACTGCAATTCTTCCAAACCAGGAGATCTCATCATATCTTGTAGAGTGCAGGTCTTGTTGGATCTTGGTCAGTAGTTGATTAAAGTTTTTATCAATATCATCTCTAAAGTCATGAGAAAGAAAGACTCCTAGGTGTGTGAAACCTTTATGGGACCATTTGAAATTATAATCTTTTTTTAGAGAAGTGACCAGGGAATTAGCTAGGTTCAAATGGAAGGCTTCCATCTTGCTAAGGTTTAGTTTATAATATTATATTTATAATAAGATATTCCTAAATTTTTCTAGGAGGTCAAAAAGGGGGGGGGAGGGATGTTTCTGGGTCTGAAAGGAAGAAAGGGTAGGTCTGTGGTTAATTTATACACAGCAAAAAAATGCTGTAGTCTGCAGTATGAGTAGAGCAGTTGAGGTGATATGCGGGGGGGGGGGGGGGGCATGCCTGAACAAGGTGGCGTAGGAGGTATCTCACCCAGTCCAGGCCCGATCAATTAAAATGATTGATTAAGCAATGTTATTAAAATGAGTATCAACAAAATGAAATGAAAGTTGCTAAAACATTCAAACATAGATTTATAACAGTTTAACAGTTTAAAGTCTGAGGACCGTGTGACCGTTTGATTGACTGAGGTGTTACAGCAGTATAGTCTACTGAGAGAAACTTGTACCTTAATTGGGGGGGTGGGGGAAGGGGGAGAAGGGAGGGAGGAAGGAGGGATTAATTTGTCCTAGTAACCAGGAAGACTTTTGAATGTTCAAAGGAGACTCTGCTCTAGTAAACCCCAGCTAGCCAAATGTATAGGAACATTATCAAAATTCATAACAGAGCAAAGTATGGCATTCATGCATCTTATAGGTTTCAAGTGATCTTATGGGTTATCTAGATCCTAAGAGGTGCCATGGTTATTCTTGGGGGAAGGGAGGGATGTGGGTATACGGAGGGTGGGGGAACGAGGGAGAGGAGGGGTCAAGGGGGGGATATGTGGAAGTAGGGGGGAGATTGGGGAAACCAGGTTCATTTGTGGATAGGATTGAATTCAAGTTTGTTGCCGACAGTGTAGGTGAAAGAAAATTTAAAGCATTTACAAAAGTGCAACCTGAGGATGTGGGGCTCGGATATAAATTTTGTACTTTACCACTGATGAGAGTCCAGGTGGTTGTGAAAAGGTCTTTAAAAACCTGGTTGTAATGAGGTTGAAGTTTCTGCAAGTAGATGAGTGAGGCAACTTTCTCGAGAAACAGCAATAAAATATAAAGACATGGCAACATAAAACTTAGAGAGGAGAAGTTAGTGATTTATCTGGAGTCTCGCTGTCCCCCCAACCAAGGAGAAGGGTGCGTACTAGGGAGAAGTTAAGGGAGGAAATGTGGAGAAGGGGAGGGAAGGGAAATTAGGGATAAGAGGGTGTTTATGGTGAGCATGAGGGGAGAAGGGTGGTAGGGGGGATTAGACCAAATTTTAGTTGAATATAGACTTTTCAGGAATTTATAATCCAGAAAGATAATTATGTAGGCATTTGAAAAATCAAAAAGACACTCTGACCCCAGACATCATCAGTAAATTATACATTAGGACTTGTTGGTTAACAGACAAATTTTGAATAACACAGGTGTATCTCTCTAAATAAGGATGATTGTACAAGTGGTTTAAATAACAATAGATGTCATTACCTATTTGGAATGGGAGGTGGGAGAGAAGGGAGGGAGGGAGGGAAGAGGGGGGAGGGGAGTAAAGGGGAAGGAGAGGGTGAGGGCAGGATATGAAGGGAAAAGGGAAAGGAATATTAGGAATTTTCAGGTGCGTTTGAGAATAAATCAGATTCTAAATTAACTCAGTAAACCCTAAACATAACAAGTATAAATAAGGTACTTAAGTGATCCAGAAGAGGATGCAGCATACAGACCAGAAGTCTGCTGAGCACCTCAAAGGTATATCAAGGTGGGTATAAAGGGGTCAAAAGTCATCAGGCAATTCTGAAGGTGAAGAACCTAACCATAAATGAGTCATTATACGTCTTGTGCTGAAGATAAGGATCTATTTTGGAGTGACCGTTGAGATCTTAAGTGTTTCGCCCTTGGTGCAAGTTGTTGCTAGGAGGGGGCATTGGCTCATAGAGGGATGGATGATTCCGTAGTAGAAGGAGTGTTGGTCTTGTTTGAGGGTAGAAGGTCCCATTTGGTGAGCAGGTTTCTTGCTTGGTCTGGTGATGAGGCAATGAAATAGAGGTCATCGTTTGTAATGAACAATCTGACCGGGAAGCACCAGCATTATTTGATACCTTTATCCCTTAAGATTCTGGTAAAGTCTTGGTAGGCTTTCCGGAATTGAAGGGTATTTGGAGATAGATCTGGGAATACTTGGACAGAGTCAAATCTTCTAAAGCGAAGAGCCCCTGAGTTGATAGTCCTCAAAAGTTTTTCTCTGAATGTGAAAAAATGTAGTCTGACTACCACATCTCTTGGCTTATCTTCTGCAAGTTATCTCAGCTTGTTTGCCCTGTGTGCTCTGTCTATAAGGGATTCAGGTTCTATTACGTGCCTAGAGCCGAGGAGTAGAGGTCTTGGAGGTAGGGCTGTAGGTCTTTAGGCATCACTTTTTCCGGAATTCCCCTCAGCCTAATGTTGTTTTGCCTGGAGCGACCCTCCAGGTCAGCTAATTTTGTTTCCATAGATGAGAATTGCTCAGCAAGGGATTGGGAGTAGGAAAGTAAGTTGGAGTGGTCCACAAGGAGATCCTCATGTTTACGCTCTAGGGTGTCTGTTCGTTCACCTATGGAGGCAATTTCTCTTTTCAGGTCAGAGTAGGATTTATCAAAGCATTTGCAGAGGGAGTCATGGTGGGTAGCTAGGACTGCCTTAATGGTGTCTACCAGATTGTTATAAGCATCTTATATGTCTGACGTTTAAAGGTATAGCTGAAGCAATTTGTAGGTGGTCAGTGTCCATCTCTGGAGAGCCTTCTGAGAGCTTGTCTTCTGATCTGCCGCTCATAGAGGCTTGGGAGTGTTGGAAGTGGTCTCTCACCGTTCTTTTGGGAGTTGGGCAGCCCTTTCATTTTTTCTTTAGGGCTTGAGCCATGTTAGGGAGAGTACAGTCACTTAGGTAGGTGAAGAGGAAACTCTATGTATTATATGGTTAGACAAGTTTGAGTGGGAAGAATGGTGGATCTTTTGGGAGTTTGTTAGATACTCAGTTTTATGCTCGTGCGAGGGCCGTGGAGATCAGCGCATAATTTAATGTATTGGACATAGTAATGTCTGAAGGTACTGAGGCCTCAGCAACACGCTATTCCCTGGGTAGAGTGTCCTCACAGGAAGATCATGGTACAGGGAAGTTGGATATGACCCACTGTCACTAGGGGCAGTGGGAAAAGGGAGGGGAAAGCGTGTCTTGTTTTGCAGGAATCTGGCAGGCTCAAGGTTTCATACCTTCCCAGAGAAGGAAGGTCTGCAGTAAAAATAAAAAAGATCAGGTACTGAGTTAGGATGTCTGCAGGTTGTAAGTGTTGTTAGACTGTGAAGCACACCAGATGCATAGAAGGGATTGGTAGGCAACTGATAACTTTATTTACCCCAGAGCACCATATCCTGTATTCAGGTGGTGGGTTTGTTTAGTGAGGCAAGTTGCAAAGATTTGCAGCCAGAACTGTCCTTAGGTGGCAAGCTGCACAGTTCTGAATTCAGCAGTGGTAGGGCTGGAAAAATGGCGACTTGTGCCAAAACTAGTGTTGCTGTTGGCAGATACTGTCTGGTAGTCAAGCTTGAGAGGTTTGTAGACCTAGCAGAAGGGTCTGAGGTAAACTACAGAATTTCTATCCAAGCCCCACAAACCTCGCAGACAGCCCCCTTATTACAGTTCTTTTGACAGACTTGCATTTTATCCAATAAGTGCTGACTCCTAGGTAACTCCACAGGTGTGAGCACAATGTTAGCTATATGGCACACATGAACTAATGCCCTCTAGTTGTGAAAAAATGTAAAAATGCATTTAGACAGGAAGCGGCCTTCAAGGGCTTAGAAATTAGCATATGAGTCTACCTAGGTTTAGCTTTCCACTAAGAATACCAAGAAAACAAAGCAAAATTGATGATAAAAGTAAATTGGAAAGTTTTGATGCTAAAGTGCCGTTTTTTAATTCATCAAAATTTACATTTCACTTGTGTTGTGAAAAAATACCTTTTAAACTTGACAGCCGCTACAGCTTCCTCCGCCCGTCGCAAAGCCTCTTCCTGGGTCTAAAATGAGGGATCCGGCTTCCTCCACTCACGGCTTTAAATCAGACACTGATTCCCCAGAGGGGGAAGCCGTGATTGGAGGATGACCGATCCATCATTTCTGACATCAGCTGGAGTGGCTGTCAAGTTTAAAAGGTATTTTTTCACAATGAGTGAAATTTCAATTTTGATGAATTAAAGTGCCCCTGTTTTTAATCAAATTTTTTAAAAACGGGCACTTTAGCATCAAAATTTACATTCACTTTAACATTGCATGCCCTATCTGAATCATGAAAGTTTATTTTTGACTAGACTGTCCCTTTAAAACAATAGATTTAATTATAAAAAGTGTTGCACAACCTTCAGTTAGATTTGATTTTGGAATTATATTGATGGCCCTGGCTCTTTTTATTTTGAATATTTGGAAAGAGCGCTACATTTGAGAAGCATGTGGACCTTTAGGTATATTTGAATGAACACCTTTTCAATGGAGGTAAAGCTGGGGATACGGTTCAATGAATCTGAAACTTTAGAGTTATTCACAGAATGGAATAGAAGGTAGAAAAGTGAGGTAATTAATAGGGTATTCTGGATGAGGGCTCCCATTAGGTGGTGTGTTGAATTCTTTAAATTATGGCTGTAGGAACTAAGTAGGGCTGTTGTGGTATGTATGGAAGGGTTGTAATATTTCATATGTGCATTAGAGATATTTGAAGAGAAATGGGTGTAGGAGTTTTAAGAACAGCTTGGGTAGGTGCAATATGGGTGTTACATTTCGTGGATATAGTGAATAAAAAAATCTGAACCATTGGATGCTCAGAGAGGATCACGAGTAGTGAGTATAAAATAAAACAATAACACTATATATTTATTTCTGC
Organism: Bombina bombina; assembly: GCF_027579735.1. NCBI lineage: Eukaryota > Metazoa > Chordata > Amphibia > Anura > Bombinatoridae > Bombina > Bombina bombina. The sequence goes on along the minus strand of NC_069507.1, from coordinate 185,447,374 downwards.
AGCAAACATTAACACTCACAATTTTATGGAATAAAACCATCATTGCTATTCTTAAAAATACAAGTTTATTTTATGTAGGAATCTTTTTACTAAGTTGGTGACATTAGTCTTTACACTGTAGAACAATACTGTTTTGATATAACATTGTTAGTAGGATAGAGAAAGATAGAAATCTTACAGCGCTAAAGAGAGAGATGCGACCTATAGCTCCTATCTAAAGTGGGTCCTCAGCTACCCACAAGGAAAAGGATCTAGAAATAAGGGGGTTTAGAGTGGAGCGCCAGAAGGCAAGGTCTGAAGAAAATATACTGTGATGGTTAGTCTGTGTGTGTCTAAACCATAAATCTAAATATAACCAGTTTCACATGTAAGTCAGATAAGGAGTGTACCTTATAGGTTATAAATTGGGATATGAATCAGGATAAAAATGTCCCATACAGGTTACAAATGTAGATAATTATGTGAATTACAGTGCTCGGAATCTAAAAACCATATATCTGATTATCACATGTTACAGGACATGTATATGTAAACCAAGGTACAGATATACCGTGCAGGTTATTAATATAGATAGCAATAAAAATTACAGTACTTAAAATCTAAAAAAAAAATTTATCACATAAATATACATGGATCCATGAAGACGTTAAAAAAGGAGGTCGAACAAATAACAAGCTGTATATATTCACCAGATAAAAACAATAACAATAACAATAACAATGCGTCTGAGATTCGCAAGCTTATAGTACAAAGTAAGACTGACAGTGAATTAGCACTAACAGTGTGAATCCCAAAGATGGCTGATGCAGATGTTTGACAAAAAACTAACACAAATCAAAGGCAAAGTGGAAAAATACAATGTGAATAATAACGGATAAAATAGCCCAAGTCCAAAAATTCCAAAACAATCCAAAAAAATATCCAAAAAAAATAAGTCCAAAAAGTAACAATTAGTGTGTACACAAACTAGTGCAATCGCTGTAAATGTGTGTTGGTGATCACATAAAATCAGAAAAAATGAGGGTGTTCAAAAATGTCGTAATTGTCAATCCAATAGGTGGGAGTGTGATATACAAAAATAAGACAAAAACATATATAAAAACGCAAAGTCCTCAAAACCTGTGGAAGAAAAACAGTAACATAGTGTAATACTGTTAAAAACTCTGACAAATGAAAGGAATGTAGCTCACCATATAGTGCCTAACACGTTTCGGCCCACTGGTAGGGCCTTTATCAAGACTAGTATATGGTTAGGTGAGCAAGTCCTTTATACCCTTATCTGACCAATCAGAATATGTTTTCAAAAAGGCGCCAAATCAGTTTGTGCCGGAAATGATGACCTCTAAACCGGATGTTGATATTACCGGTATCGTACCGTCATACTAAATTAGCAATAATCTACTTGATCGAATCATGTTTGCTGTATATACCTTTATGTGAGGTATCAAAACTTTATTCCTACTTACTTGCCCTCTATTTTAGGTGTTCCTTCGAGTTTGGGCAATCGCATTTAGCCGGATGTCCATAGATCCGTAACACCGGAAGTGATGATATCGTATATTTCCGGTGTTGGGCAGTTACGCTCGACCGGAAGTTGTTGTACTATGTACTTCCGGTAGGCCCCCGGAAAATAGGACTATTATGCCATTACGCTCCACTGAAGGGTGTGGTACTATGTTTTTCCAGGAAGGCTTCCGGAAATGGGACTAATGGGAAATGGGATGATACTAATATTTACCATCCGGTATTCTAAAAGTCTTATCGTTTTAGTTTTAAGACTGGTAAGTCTGATTGGTCAGAACTTGTGTTGACATAAAGCCGCATCAAAAATATAATATAACATTTTTCCATTTTTCAAATCTCTTCCATTTTGTTAACATTTACTTGTACCTGTCTCAATCCGATACATATTATATAGTAACATATATGTCATGATATCATACATATTTTTGATTTGAGTAGACAGAAAATGCCAACAACGAATATATGGATGTATCTCTCATTACGTTTTTGCATTTTTTGATGCGGCTTTATGTCAACACAAGTTCTGACCAATCAGACTTACCAGTCTTAAAACTAAAACGATAAGACTTTAGTATACCGGATGGTAAATATTAGTACCATCCCATTTCCCATTAGTCCCATTTCCGGAAGCCTACCAGAAATACATAGTACCACAACCTTCAGTGGAGCGTAATGGCATAATAGTCCTATTTTCCGGGGGCCTACCAGAAGTACATAGTACAACAACTTCCGGTCGAGCGTAACTGCCCAACACCGGAAATATATACGATATCATCACTTCCGGTGTTACGGATCTATGGACATCCGGCTAAATGCGATTGCCCAAACTCGAAGGAACACCTAAAATAGAGGGCAAGTAAGTAGGAATAAAGTTTTGATACCTCACATAAAGGTATATACAGCAAACATGATTCGATCAAGTAGATTATTGCTAATTTAGTATGAAGGTACAATACCGGTAATATCAACATCCGGTTTAGAGGTCATCATTTCCGGCACAAACTGATTTGGCGCCTTTTTGACAACATATTCTGATTGGTCAGATAAGGGTATAAAGGACTTGCTCACCTAACCATATACTAGTCTTGATAAAGGCCCTACCAGTGGGCCGAAACGCGTTGGCACTATATGGTGAGCTACATTCCTTTCATTTGTCAGAGTTTTTAACAGTATTACACTATGTTACTGTTTTTCTTCCACAGGTTTTGAGGACTTTGCGTTTTTATATATGTTTTTGTCTGTCAGGGATTTATCTCTTCTCACACTGTGCCTTTAAGAATGTGAACTCACTACCCCTATTTAAGGCTCCTCCCAACAGAACTCATTGCTTGGTAATTTGTTGCTCAGTGACAAGCTGCTTCAGAAGAGACCTAGCCGTTTATACAACTTTGTATTTCAACTTATAGCTTCCTAAACTCACCCTGAGTTTCTGCCTACTTGAATCAAACTGCAGATGCTCTTTTGTGCCTGAAGATTTTCTCCGTTTATTCAGTGTGAGATTTCTCAGTCTCTCTCCAGTATTGAGGTTGTTCCCTGCAGCGTGTGACGTCACGCCCGACATTCTCCCACCGCGGTTCTCTGCCAGGTTCACTGTGATACCGCTGGGACTTGTTGCTGTCTGGTAACAGTATTGCTCTGCTTTAATATCATCTCCATTACTACCGGTCTGTATATATAGCATTGTATGAACTGTGTGTATTGCTGCAACTTCATTACACTTACGCTTACTATATATTATTTGTGAAACTTTCACTTGCTGGATATTCATATTCGCTTCAGATATCAAATATGCATTAAACCTCTTACTGCTACTTACCAAATTGCAAACAAATAACTGTGACAAAGATTATACAGCTACCATTATTCATTAACGGACTGCCTAAGCATATTTCAATCTTTACAACAATTAACCTTCATTCTGCTTGAAATGAACTGTTTGCTTTAACTTATACTTTATCTGTTTCATGAGTTAAACACAGCCTATATTACTCTGATTGAACAACTTTGGAAATAACTAATACTTATTATCAAAGTATGGTTTACAAAATGCCCACAGGTTGATTTATTTATATAACAAAGTACTGTGTGAATTTCAGTGTGTTTGCTAAAGCCTGCTGCATAAACTATTTTCACTGCTTGTCTGTTTGAATCAAGGCACCTGCACTAATTAACTCTTTCACTACTGCTGAAGTCACATTCCTATAAGACTTACTCTCTTTTCTGCTGCAAGCAGTTATTGTTGTGTGAAGGTTCCGTTTTCACTCAGCTACCCTGCTGTAGTGACCCTCAGATCAATGAGCATATCAGGGTTCCCTTAAGTTAAATCTGTGGGAATCCGAGGTAAGGTGTGAGACTGAGTGGTCCTGCATAAAGCAGTAAGCTGTAATAGTAGTGTTCTCTAAAACAACTAAACATATCCTAACATATTACCAAGCCATAAAAAAGGAATACTACTAACAGCTAAAATCATGGATGTAAGTGAACTGTCCAGGAGAGTTGGATCTTTAGCTCAGAGTATGGATCACATGATTCAAGGTTTAAGGGATATACAATTAGAGAATCAGAATATAAAAAAAAATATTAATGATCATCTTGCTAACAAAACTCCTAATGTTGAGTCAAACCCAGAACCCATTGTTAGTCCACCTGAAAAGTTCTCTGGGGACAGAGCTATGTTTAGGGATTTTAGGAATTCCTGCACTCTGCTTTTTACTTTGAAACCTAAGTCATACCCAACTGACAGGATTAGAGTTCTAACTGTAATTTCATTTCTCAGAGGTGAGGCCAGGTCTTGGGCCAATGCTTTCTATGAAAAAAATTATCCTATCCTAAATTCCCTAGAAGAATTTTTTTCTGCTATGTCTCTCTTATAAGAAGATCACAATAGAAAAAATACTGCTGAAACTGCCATTAGGTCTCTAAGGCAGGGCAAAAGAATGGTAGAAGACTACATTACTGAATTCAAAAGATGGGCTCCTGATACCCTGTGGAATATTCCTGCTCTACGCAATCAGTTCCGTCTGGGACTCAATGATGCAGTTAAGGATGAGTTGGCAAGGGGTGTGATTCCAGAGGACTTGGATGAATTGATGACTCTCTCTATTGGCATAGATTGTCGACTTAGGGAAAGGAAGTCAGAGAGATCTTATTCAGAGAATACCACCAGAAGAACCCCCAATTATCATCACTCAACTCCTTCCACAGCAATCACTAGACCCATAGAAGAACCCATGGATGTTGCAGTTATTAGGGGACCCTTGAGACCTGAAGAGAAAGCTAGGCGCAAGCTACTAAACTTATGTCTATACTGTGCTGAAAAGAATCATGCAGTTAGGGACTGTCCCTCTCTAATTCGACAAAAGAAGGGTAAGACTTCATTTAATAACCATACAGTTAATTTGGTTGACAGCATAAAATCTCATCTATCTATTTATGTCTCCTTACAGTGGTCCCATCAGAAGATAAACGTTCAGGCCATAATTGACTCTGGGGCTTCTGGGAATTTTGCTGATAACACTTTTGTTGTTAATAATCACATTCCACTAATAAAAAAGAGTGTTGCATTAGCTATTCGTCTGGTTGACGGTTCATTCTTTAGCTCTGGTCCCATAACTCACCACACTATCCCACTCAAAGTGGTTACCCCTTCAGGACACACAGAGCTTATTTGTTTTGATGTTCTTCCATCTTCTGTTTATCCACTAATCCTTGGACTGAATTGGTTAATAAAGCATAATCCCACTATATCATGGTCCACAGCATCAGTAGTTTTTGATTCAAACCACTGTAAACAATCCTGTTTTGGGGTACACACACTTTGTCATATCACTGAACATAAGTTACCAGAATGTTATAGTGAATTTGCTGATGTTTTTGACAAAAAGGAGGCTGAGTCTTTACCTCCACACAGAGACTATGACTGTCCTATTGATCTTATACCTGGAAGCTCCATACCATATGGTCATATATATCCGTTGTCACAGCCAGAGTTAAATCATTTAAAAGAATATTTAGATGATAACTTGAAAAAAGGCTTTATTAGACCTTCCACCTCCTCTGCAGCTGCAGCAATGTTCTTTGTAAAAAACAAGGATGGCAGTCTTAGACCCATCATCGATTACAGGCAGTTGAACAAATGCACAAAAAAGAACAGATACCCCCTGCCCCTCATACCTGAACTTATTGAACGTTTACAAGGTGCCACAGTTTTTACTAAACTTGACCTTAGAGGTGCTTACAATTTGATTAGGATGAGGGCAGGGGATGAATGGTTAACTGCATTTCGTACTAGATACGGTTTGTATGAATACACTGTAATGCCCTTTGGGTTGTGCAATGCCCCAGCGACTTTTCAATGTTTTATAAATGATGTCTTTCATGATTTGTTAGATATCTGTATTGTCGTATACTTGGATGACATCTTGGTTTATTCAAATTCTCTACAGGCTCACATTGTACATGTCAAACAAGTATTGACACGTTTAAGGGCACACCATCTATATGCAAAGCTTGAAAAGTGTATTTTTAATACAAACACCATATCATTCCTTGGTTATTGCATCTCACCAGCTGGAATTTCAATGGAGTCAAGCAAAGTGGAAGCTATCACTAACTGGCCTATCCCACGTAATAAAAAAGATGTTCAAAGATTCCTTGGCTTTGCGAACTTTTATAGAAAGTTCATTAAAGATTTTTCTCTTATTGTCAGACCTCTCACTACGCTAACACGTAAGCAAGTTAAGTTTGTTTGGAATCAAGATGCTGATCATTCCTTTAATATTCTAAAAACTAAATTTGTCTCAGCCCCTATTTTACAATTTCCAGATCCCACATGTCAATTTACGCTAGAAGTCGATGCTTCTGAGTTTGCTGTGGGGGCTGTTTTATCTCAAAGACGTTCTGAAAAAGAACCTTTGCATCCTGTCTCCTATTATTCTAGAACTATGAGTTCAGCAGAGATTAATTATGGAATCGGTGATAAGGAACTTCTTGCAATCAAATCAGCTTTGGAGTTTTGGCGACACCTCTTAGAGGGTGCAACATATCCAATCACCATCTATACTGATCACCGTAATTTAGAATATTTAAAATCAAACAAGACCCTTACTGCTCGCCAGGTTCGATGGAGTTTGTTCTTCTCTCGTTTTGATTACGTCATAACTTATAGACCAGGATCCAAAAATATGAAAGCTGATGCTCTTTCTAGAAAAGACCCTCGTCCTACTGATGTGGTTTCTCCTTCATCTATCATACCTCCGGATAGAATTATTTGTTTAACAACTGAGTTTAAAACCATCTTACAAGAACATTTAAAGGATGATTCATCATTGGATCATTTGGATGTACTAAAACATTCAGACAACTTATACTACCATGGCACTCTGTTATATATACCTCCTTCTCTCAGGAATGAGATACTCACCTCTGCTCACGACTCTTTGTTGGCTGGTCATCCTGGAGTTCATAGAACTGCTCATTTGATTAAAAGGAATTACTGGTGGCCAAAGATGCATGATACTATTAAACAGTATATTGATTCCTGTATGGTATGTACAACTAAGAAACATCAGCATAAGAGTCCCTATGGTTACCTTCTCTCTTTACCAGTACCAGACAGACCTTGGGCAGCGATTGCTATGGATTTTATTGTCGATCTACCTTCATCAGCTAATTATAACACCATATTAGTAGTAGTGGACTTATTTTCTAAAATGGCACATTTCCTACCACATAGAGGATTGCCTACATCTTCAGAAACTGCTTCACTTTTTTTGAATCACATTGTAAAACTACATGGTCTACCTGAAACAATTACCACAGATAGAGGTACGCAATTCACTTCAAGGTTTTGGAATCAACTGTGCTCCTCTCTTAACATTACTAAACGTTTGAGTACCGCTTATCATCCACAAACGAATGGTCAAACAGAAAGAACAAATCAAACATTAGAGCAGTACCTTCGTTGCTACTGCACTCAACAACAATATAACTGGCATTCTCTACTTGCTACTGCAGAATTTGCCCATAATAATGCCGTAAATTCATCAACTAAAATGACACCATTTTACATCAACTACGGATTTCATCCCTCATATTACCCAAATCGGATCAACAATTCCGACATGCCTATAGTTAATGATCTTGTTAACACCATTGCCACCAATTTCACAACATTGAAACAAGTCTTACTAGAAGCTCAGGCTGTTCAGAAACACCATTATGATCTACGTAGATCCAAGCCCCCAGTTTACAAGATTGGTGACAAAGTCTGGTTAAGCACTAAACATTTACGGTTACAAGTTCCATCTAAAAAACTCGTTTCTCTATATTTAGGGCCTTATCCAATACAAAAGGTCATCAATGTTAATGCTGTAACACTTAAACTACCAGACTCTCTTAAGATACATCCCACATTCCACGTTTCTCTTTTGAAACCATACACTACAATCAGAGACACGACTCAGAATGACACGGTGGATCCTTCAGTTATTGATGGCATGGAATATGAGATTGAGTCTATCCTAGACTCTCGTTACCATCGTAATCAACTTCAATATCTTGTCAGTTGGAAAGGGTTTGGTCCTGAGGAGGACTCTTGGGAGCCTTCCAATAATGTCTCTGCACCACGTCTTGTCTCCTTGTTTCATCGTAGAAATCCTGATCGTCCTGGTCCTTGATCCGCGGAGCGGCTCCTTGGGGGGGGGGTGTCCTGTCAGGGATTTATCTCTTCTCACACTGTGCCTTTAAGAATGTGAACTCACTACCCCTATTTAAGGCTCCTCCCAACAGAACTCATTGCTTGGTAATTTGTTGCTCAGTGACAAGCTGCTTCAGAAGAGACCTAGCCGTTTATACAACTTTGTATTTCAACTTATAGCTTCCTAAACTCACCCTGAGTTTCTGCCTACTTGAATCAAACTGCAGATGCTCTTTTGTGCCTGAAGATTTTCTCTGTTTATTCAGTGTGAGATTTCTCAGTCTCTCTCCAGTATTGAGGTTGTTCCCTGCAGCGTGTGACGTCACGCCCGACATTCTCCCGCCGCGGTTCTCTGCCAGGTTCACTGTGATACCGCTGGGACTTGTTGCTGTCTGGTAACAGTATTGCTCTGCTTTAATATCATCTCCATTACTACCGGTCTGTATATATAGCATTGTATGAACTGTGTGTATTGCTGCAACTTCATTACACTTACGCTTACTATATATTATTTGTGAAACTTTCACTTGCTGGATATTCATATTCGCTTCAGATATCAAATATGCATTAAACCTCTTACTGCTACTTACCAAATTGCAAACAAATAACTGTGACAAAGATTATACAGCTACCATTATTCATTAACGGACTGCCTAAGCATATTTCAATCTTTACAACAATTAACCTTCATTCTGCTTGAAATGAACTGTTTGCTTTAACTTATACTTTATCTGTTTCATGAGTTAAACACAGCCTATATTACTCTGATTGAACAACTTTGGAAATAACTAATACTTATTATCAAAGTATGGTTTACAAAATGCCCACAGGTTGATTTATTTATATAACAAAGTACTGTGTGAATTTCAGTGTGTTTGCTAAAGCCTGCTGCATAAACTATTTTCACTGCTTGTCTGTTTGAATCAAGGCACCTGCACTAATTAACTCTTTCACTACTGCTGAAGTCACATTCCTATAAGACTTACTCTCTTTTCTGCTGCAAGCAGTTATTGTTGCGTGAAGGTTCCGTTTTCACTCAGCTACCCTGCTGTAGTGACCCTCAGATCAATGAGCATATCAGGGTTCCCTTAAGTTAAATCTGTGGGAATCCGAGGTAAGGTGTGAGACTGAGTGGATCTGCATAAAGCAGTAAGCTGTAATAGTAGTGTTCTCTAAAACAACTAAACATATCCTAACATTGTCTTATTTTTGTATATCACACTCCCACCTATTGGATTGACAATTACGACATTTTTGAACACCCTTATTTTTTCTGATTTTATGTGATCACCAACACACATTTACAGCGATTGCACTAGTTTGTGTACACACTAATTGTTACTTTTTGGACTTATTTTTTTTTGGATATTTTTTTGGATTGTTTTGGAATTTTTGGAATTATACATTCTTTTTGGAGCACGCAAGATTTGGGCTATTTTATCCGTTATTATTCACATTGTATTTTTCCACTTTGCCTTTGATTTGTGTTAGTTTTTTGTCAAACATCTGCATCAGCCATCTTTGGGATTCACACTGTTAGTGCTAATTCATTGTCAGTCTTACTTTATACTATAAGCTTGCGAATCTCAGACGCATTGTTATTGTTATTGTTATTGTTTTTATCTGGCGAATATATACAGCTTGTTATTTGTTCGACCTCCTTTTTTAACGTCTTCATGGATCCATGTATATTTATGTGATTAATTTTTTTTTTAGATTTTAAGTACTGTAATTTTTATTGCTATCTATATTAATAACCTGCACGGTATATCTGTACCTTGGTTTACATATACATGTCCTGTAACATGTGATAATCAGATATATGGTTTTTAGATTCCGAGCACTGTAATTCACATAATTATCTACATTTGTAACCTGTATGGGACATTTTTATCCTGATTCATATCCCAATTTATAACCTATAAGGTACACTCCTTATCTGACTTACATGTGCAACTGGTTATATTTAGATTTATGGTTTAGACACACACAGACTAACCATCACAGTATATTTTCTTCAGACCTTGCCTTCTGGCGCTCCACTCTAAACCCCCTTATTTCTTATTGTTAGTAGGATACTCCTCCTTTTCATGTTTTACTCAACTATCGGATAGAACCACTAAAGCTTGCCTTGAAATGATGCTGCTACTTCAAGATACAATGGATTGTTGATATTACCTTAAAGGTAAAAATCTTTAAAGGTTAAAACCCCATTATTAAACCTGTTGCTGACTTTCTGTATATTTCTGCATACGAAGGTAAAATAATATAATGTAATTAAATGGAAATAAAATGCTAAAACAAACACTCCAATGTGTTAGAATATTAGTGTTAGAATCGGGTACCTTAGGGATGAAGTAGAGTGTTACTGTGGCTAGGTGTGTAGGGGGAGTGGTCTGGAACCCATGGATGGGGATAGGGTACTCCCCGATTTATCAAATAAACATATAACATATAAACCGGCTAATTAAAGATCTAAAAGTGCAAAAAAATAAAAAATATTGTACTGTGTGTGTGTGTTTGTGCAATATAAATGTTTTAAAAACATTTAAAACTGTCATCAAAATGTTGAGTTTATAGTCTCTTGCAATGTAATATACATGTGCCTGTTCTTCTGATCATTTTTGTTTTTCATATAATGAAAACATATTGTAAGCAGTAAAATCAATCATACTTTTACTTATTTTCTAAGTCAAAAAAACAAATTATTGAACAAGTCAGAACTAGAATTCAATTTCAGAATAAGCAGAAAACTAAGCATTTGTTTGAAGCTTTTCTCTCTAGACAAACTCATCTGTAGATCTATTATTGTAGCCTATTGTAGCAGACATTAAAGTTAACAATGTGTTGCTAGTTTCATTATGTTTCCATGTATTTAAAAAAATAACAAAAATGTAGTATGTGTATTTAAATGTTTCTTAGATATCTGGAGTCAAATTTGATAAAGATATTTACTTTAAAGTGATAGTAAATTCTAGAATTTGTGAAATGCTAAAATTTACCAGTGCTACAAATTAAGGGAACGTTCAGTCATGAAATATAAAATAATTCATGCTGAAAATTTCTTTGTCTGCAGCGTTTGGTACACTGAGCACCTCAGGCCGCCCACGACAAAACGCTATTTTATCACTGAGGTGATCTTAGCCAATAGCATACTAGCTATCTGGCCTAATGCCAGCTGGCCTGCACGGCTATTGGCTAAGAGGTGGAAGCATCACCTCATTGAAAAATAGCGTTCTCCTGCGGGTGGCCTTAGGCGAACGTTGCAGACAAATAAAGAAATTTTCAGCATTAAGTAATTTAAACTTTATGACTGAAAGTCCCCTTTATTTGTTGCACTGGTAAATCCTAGCGTTTCACAAATACTAGGATTTACTGTCACTTTAATTAAACAATAGGGTCTTATTAGATGTTTAAAGGGACAGTCTAGTCCAAAACAAATGTTCATTATTCAGATAGGGCATGCAATTTTAAACAATTTTCAAATTTATATCTATCACCAATTTTGCTTTGCTCTCTTGGTATTCTTAGTTGAAAGCTAGACCTAGGAGGTTCATATGCTAATTTCTAAGCCCTTGAAGGCTGCCTCTCATCTCAGGGCATTTTGACAGTTTTCACCACTAGAGGGTGTTAGTTCATCTGTTTCATATAGATAACACTGTGTTCACGCACGTGGAGTTCCTAGGAGTCAGCACTGATTGGCTAAAGCAAGTCTGTCAAAAGAACTGAAATAAGGGACAGTTTGCAGAGGCTTAGATACAAGATAATCACAAAGGTAAAAAGTGTAATAATATAAATGTGTTGGTTATGCAAAACTAGGGAATGGGTAATAAAGGGATGATCTTTTGTTTAAAACAATAAATATTCTGGTGTAGATTGTCCCTTTAATGTGGAATGCCTGACATTTTTATAAGGAAGATAAAATAATCTGTCTTTATATAAGGAAAAACGTAGACTCTGCAGTTCAGCAAACTGCTTTCTTAAAGCTGTTATGGGATTACGAATGGAGTTATTATTATTATCGGTTATTTGTAGACCGCCAATAGATTCCACAGTGCTATAAACATAGACGGTATACAAGGAAAAATATATAGGGATCAGACGGGTGGAGGGCCCTGCCAAGAGTTGCACTGTTGTAGTCAGCTCTAAAGAAGGTGATATACAAACAGCATGGCTCTTAGGCTTACATGCTAAGGGGGTTCAAGGGGATAGCAATGGAGGAGAGGAACTGGTATTAGGAATGGTTAGTATAGGTTTTATGCATCCCTGCACAGTAGAGTCTTTAGGGAGCGCTTGAAGCTTACAAAACTAGGGGAGAGTATTGGAGCAAGGCAGAGAGTTCCACAAGATGGAAGCCAGTCTGGTTAATTTTGGGAGTGCTAATTGCTATCGTGAGCTTGCAGTAACATTAACCAGCCCCTTGTAATGGCTGGTTATTTGTGTGCCCGTAAACTGAAGAATTTTCCTGTTTAGGGGCGAGCAATAAATTATGTGCTATTCCTCTAAAGTGATAGTGTACTCACTGTATACCTTTTTTCCATTTGATATGTTCCCACTGGTCCAATAAACTTGCTGAAGTGTATTAAATTGTTTACAAGTAGATAATTTACTGTTATTTTGACAATTGAAATAGTTTATTTTGCCTGTTGATTCTGCGACCTATACTCAAACTTTCAATATTTATTATTGGTAATCAAAAAAAAACTATGCAAACAAGAGCCAGCAGAAGATATTACACCTCCAGTCAGGAGTAAGAGTGATAGCTACTGAATTTTTTATTTTTAATTGTTCTCTTTTAATACTGGGCTTTGGTATACAGAAAACGATAAGATAAGGAAGTATTTCTGTGTGTAGAAAGTGATAAATAATGATGTCTGATCACCCTACAAGTTCAACCAATTTAGGACAGGATTACAAGTGGTGTGCTAACGTTAGCGGGGGTTGCGATATTGCATGAAAAATTACAAGTTGAAAGTAAGCCCGTAGCGCAGAAAATAATATAAATTTGCCCTCTCTTGGCTAAAATAAAAGTTGCACTAGCACAACATAGATACATTAAAATAAAGTGTTACACTTATAAATACACAATATAACATAGTGACATAGTAACTTAGTAGATAAGGCTGAAAAAAGACCGAAGTCCATCGAGTTCAACCTATACAAATCTAAAATACTTACAAAAAGCTCCAGTTAAGCTTAAATAAGCCTACTAAAAGGTGACCCATTTAATACTAGCAATCATATCCATGAATTTTGTTTATATACAGAAATGTATCCAGACTATTTTTAAATGTATCTAGGGTATTGGCATTCACTACCTCCTTTGTATATTTATAATATTAATTAAAATGATTTATAAGGGTTAAAAAGTACATGGTGTATCACAAGGTGTTTGAATGGAAAGGCGTATATTATATATATCTGTGTGTGTGTGTGTGTGTGTGTGTGTCTAAATATGTGTATGTGGGTATATATATATATATATATGTTTATATGTGTATACATGTGGAATTTATGCATTTATATATGTATATCTGTATATATATATATATATATATATATATACACACACACACATGTGTACACACACAGATATATATATATATATTTATTTATATATGCATTTACAATTTCAAACGTCACACATGTTTAGCACAACCAGAAGCACAATGCACACACACACATATTTCTTTTGAGAAGGAAGTCTGAAAAAGAGAACTATCCCCTTGTCTAGGCCTAGACAAACTGATAGCAAATTCTGCAAAAACATTGCTCTGGTATTGTATTTTGCAGCTTTCTCTTGTCAACATTCATTATAGCGTGAAAGAAGAGACAGAGGTTTAAATGTGAGGCCTTGCTTGTATATGATATTGTATGAGGGACAGACCCAAACCAGATACTGGTGAACGAAACACGTGATTGAAAATGACAATGCCAAATAGTGCACTTCATACACAAGAGAAGAGACAGTTCTTAAGTTTAACCCCTTACTCCAATCAGACGTAGATCTATGTCATGCGGTGGAAAAGCCTAGTGTAGTGAGAGGGAGGAATGGATCACTACACTAATGGGAAAATTAGAGGGGGATCCCTACATAACAAGGAGGGGTAGGGGGGGAGGATGAGGGAGAACCCCTACACTACAGGAAAAAAAAATACATGTCAAACAAAAATACATATAAACTAGGTACTGGCAGGCAGCTGTCAGAACCTAAGATGGTTACTACTAGTGGGAGGGGGGAGGGTAAGAAAGCTGTTTGGGAGGGATCAGGGAGGTGGGAGAGTTGAGGGGGAATACCTAGATTGAAAAAATATATATATATAAAAAAACTAAACTGCATACTGGCAGACTGTCTGCTAGTACCTAAGATCATAAGATGGTGGTGAGGAGTGTGGGTGGGAGTGGGAGATAGATATTTGAGCGGGATCAGGTTGGGATCAAGAGGGAGGGAATGTAATCCCTACTCTACAATACTATTACCAGCTAACTAATTAACCCCTTCACTGCCTGGAATTTCAGTAGTGTGGTGAGCAGCTGCAATTAGAAGCACCGAAGGGGTTAAATGAATCACAATTTCCACACACACAAAAACATTGTAGTTAGTGTTGTGTCCTTCAGCTTGCAAATGTGTAGCATGACAAGGGACACAAAGGTGGACATATTATGCTGGATCAGTATTTACTAGCTGGTAAGAGGATATACAACAGACACCTCCTCCAAACAGACCACCCTATCTCACATGCTGACAGGTTGAAAGAAAAGTTGAGTATTTTATAATAGATTACAGGCATTGCTTATTATAACGTAGATCTTCCTGAAAAATTTGAACAAGGTATCTTAGTTTGTGTAGGTTCAATTTCAAAAAGGTCATCTTCTGAATAATGAAAAAAGTTGCCAGTGATAGAGGAAATTCTCTCACTTTGAAGGCTAATTGGTGGGCATTAACCCTTTGAGTGCTTAGCACTTTCCCACCTGGGTGATAAGCTGTTAAGTTTTTTTGTTTTCTCAGATCCCCAAGACTTACACTGTTGGAAAGGTTAGGCGATTACCTTTACAACGGTGGGTCTTAGGGGACTGTAGCTGCTTAGATGCCTGAGATAAAGGCTTCTAATCAGCATGACCCCCTGCTCCTATACTTAACATTGTGAATTTTAAATAAAGTTGCACGGTGACATCACTGCACATAACGTGAAGCCCCGGCGATGCCTGTCACTATGCAGGCCCTATTGCTGGGGTAGGAGCGGGTGGGAGCCCCCAGATCTCCCTCAAGTTGGGAGAGTGCTAGTGACGGCACGAGAGTGGGAAACTCTGTGATGGCTCAGAGCCATCTTTAGCACTCAAGTGCTTAAATCAGATCCTGGAAAACTAAGGGGAGGGGGAGAGCGGACCAGACAGTATTCTTTTGATCCCAGTAGAATAAGAGAATAGGAAATACTAGAATGGAGGTTCAGTGAGGTAGGCTTTGAAAATCTCAGAGTTTCTACTCTTGTAGCTTTGGTTATCAGGGTTCCCAACCCAAGAACCAGAAACCATGGCACAAAATGTTGCTGCTCTAGTGTGTTGCGCTAGAGCTTCTTCTGAGATATCAGGTTATTGCACCTATCTGTTCTCAGCATGCCCTTTTCCTCTGAAGCTCACACATCTTATGGATGAGCTTCTTCATCAAAAAGGCAAACTGTTTGAGAGCATACTCTTTACCTTTGGGTCAGACAGGGTAACCAGAATGTTCTGTTGACTGTTATCTGCCAATTCATGCAAGGGGGTTTCAGCTTCTCCTTCAGCTTCCTTGCAAGTGTGACTATATTGCAATAGTCCTGTCACCAGTTAGAGTTTTGTGGCCATCAATGGAACTGTCAGTTTTAATGAAAGGGGAATTATCTGGCATGGGTTTTTATTTGCTAAATATATTTTATGAACCATCCTTGAATGCTGTGATGACTACCACCACACAGAAATGGTGTGAGAATGCTAGGTTCCTACTGAAGGTTGTTAAAGAGGCCAGGAAGTCCTGCAGAGAAATATCCTCTGTCTGCTGCTTAAAGAGCTCTCCTTCTATCATGGGGAATGAAGCACCTCCAACAGTAATTAACTTTCCAATAAGCCAGGCAAGCTGCTGTTTGAACTTTCCCCCCCTTAAATGGAAACCACTAAATTATTCAAGTTGTGGCTTCTGCTGTCAATTTCCCTGTCCAACTGTATCTTTCAACCTGCTCTTGTGAGGCCAGAGAACACTAAATCTTCAACATGTCTTGTGTCTTGCCTAGCAATGACATCGCTGGTTGCAGCAGTGGGTGTTGTGGTGGTGATGCAGCTGTATCTGCCAGTGCTGACACTCTCCTTTCAAATGAAAACAGTCCTGTGCTCCGTACATAAATGTTGCTTCATTATTGAAATGGCGAGATGCCTTAGCAATTCATTCCTTGCCACCCAGTCTGCACCTAGTGATGTGCCCATCACACAGTCAAAATTATTCCAGACTTTTCTAAAGAAATGATTGTGTGCTATAAGGTATAGGGAATGCTGCTGCTTTGCTCCTGACTTGCAGTTCCACTGCTGCTAGTGGTGGTGATGGCAGATATTGACTGGCAGATATTTGTGGTATCATATGTAAGTATGTAACTATTTCTGGGCTTCCAACCTCATGTTATTGACTTGGCATTTCACTAAATGGACTACTGGTAATAGGATACATAGCAGAAAGAGGAGGTACATTGATTTATGACACATCTGCTCCTCCTGTATCTCCCAGGCTGCAGTGCGGAGATTTAGATTAAGCCACCAATCAGCAAGTGCTACCCAGGTTCTGAACCAAAAATTGGCCGGCTCCTCAGCTTACATTCCTGCTTTTTCAAATAAAGATACCAAAAGAACAAAGAAAAATGATAATTGGAGTATATGAGAAAGTTGCTTAAAATGTTATGCGCTATCTGAATCATGAAAGAAAAAAAATGTGTTTCATATCACTTTAAGATGTTCTTATGGTCTGATAGTCTAAAAACAATAAAATATAAAGCATATAAGATTATAATTCTACTATACTTCTCTAACTTACTGTCAATCAAATAAAACAGCAAATAAATGCTTACAGGCATAATGTATTCCTTTGTATATGCTGACACAAATCTACTTCATTAAAAGTGGCATGATTCAATAATTTCCATTTTTATAACAAGAAAAAAGTAAACCACTTCCAGTCATTTCTGCTAAAACCATATCTATTCACAGTTGCCAACAAAATAAAACATGTGAAAAGAGTATTGCAAAGATATATTTAGAGCACAATTGGTAAAGACACTTTATTTTAAATGGCAGAGACAAGGAGACCCCGAAAGATTAACGACCGCATTCTAACGATATTGTTCTTGCAATCTCTGTTCAATTAAATTCTTCTTACCGAGCCAAAGGTGCTTTTAATGGTTAGGAAATCCATTTGTAAATTTGTTTCCAGTAAACCACCTTTCACAACTTTTGGGTTTTTTTTTCTTCAAAGAAATGTAAGGAGATACTCTTGCACCAAAAGCTTTTAGTTAAAACATATGTTGTTTTTTTTACCAAAGAGCTGAAAAGCAAGACATAAAAAGAAATGCATAAAACAAATGTGAGAAATTACTGTATCTGTGTTCAAGATGTACCAGAGCCATTTCTAAACCGTCCCATCATTATTTAGAATGTGTCATAGAAAAATAGAACCTTTGGAGAGAGCGGCACACATAAAAACAACTTTTACACATGACAGTTTAAATAATTTTAGCAGATTGTTAGCAGAAGACATTTGATTCTATGGCCTCTATTGAACAAAGTCTGGCGGACCTGATCCGACAGTGCGGATCAGGTCCCCCAGACCTCGCTGAATGCGGAGAGAAATACGCTCTTTGCAGAGGCTTATATACGTAAAAAGTGTATTAATATAACTGGGTTGGTTATGCAGAACTATGGAATGAGTAATAAAGGGATTATCTATCTTTTAAAACGATAAATATTCTGGTGTAGAGCGTCTCTTTATTTCTATATTTATATGTAGATTTCAAAACATTATGGGGATGATCACAGACTTTTTTTGCTTGGCAGACAAGAATTTCCAGACTTTGTGTTTTTCCAGTGATCACAATCCCAAAATGCTTCTTCTGTTAAAATCATTGAAGCTTAAAATTAGGCTTGTGCAGCAGCAGTTTGTTTCAGGCAAAACATTTGGAGAAAATATTCTGAAAACGTCATTTTCAGAATATTCGTCAGCTAAATTATTCTGTAACATTTACATTTGTTTTCTTTAAAACAAATGTAATGTTCCTTTACTGCAGGCGAAAAGGTATCACTTGCAGGCTTATACTTACCTATAGTGAGCTGGGGAGCCGCGGGCTAAACTAATAGGAAAATGTCATTTAATTCCACTACAGAAGATAACTATGGTACATTAAATGTCATTCCCCATGTATAAATTTGAGTAATTAGTCACTTTATAAGATTATACAAACATTTTTAACACATTGTATCGTTTTTGATGGGAAACTGTCACTTTAATTCATGGTGTAGTATTTCATTGGTGTATAGATCTTTGTGGGATAATCTATTTTGGCTATGAAACATAATTTAGCAAGTCACCTGTTAAAGGTCATTGAAAAAGTACAGTATGCAATATACAAAACATGTTTGACCTGAGTGCTTTTTGGTGAGCGTATTCCTTATTGGATTATGTCATTAAAAGTCTTTGCTTTTATGGAGGAGTCATCTGCTTCATGATTTGTCAGGAGCCTGTGCAATTTTGGATGTTGTGTTTGTGAAGAAGGGTTGGGATAACGTGCAACTCCCCAGCGTGCTATAGAAAAGTATTTTACCTTTTAAAGGTATTTTAAAGTGAACAAATGTATACTAACGAAATTCATTATTATAAATTCGTTTTCTTTAAAATTAGTTAGTGCAATGTTCAGATAATTGTTTCATAAACAAAATGAATATTGTGTTTTCTAATGTACGTCTGCTTGAAATCGTTACCTTAATACTGCCACAAAGTATTTTCCTGCATCCTTAAAGGGACACTGAACCCAAATTATTTATTTCGAGATTTGGATAGAGCATTCAATTTTAAGCAACTTTTTAATTTACTCCTATTATCATTTTTTCTTCGTTCTCTTGCAATCTTTATTTGAAAAAGAAGGCATCTAAGCTATTTTTTTGGTTCAGTACAATGGAAAGCACTTTTTTATTGGTGGATGAATTTATCCACCAATCAGCAAGAACAACCCAGTTTGTTCACCAAAAGTGGGCGGCATCAAAACTTACATTCTTGCATTTCATATAAAGATACCAAGAGAATGAAGACAATTTGATAATAGGAGTAAATTTGAAAGTTGCTTAAAATTGCATGCTCTATCTGAATCCCAAAATAAAAAAAATGGGTTCAGTGTCCCTTTAAAAGGACATGTTTTCTTTCATGATTCAGAGCATAACATTCTAAAGAGCTTTCCCATTTACTTCTATTATCTAATTTCTTTTGTTCTCAGGAGTAGCAAAGCACTACTGGGAGCAAAGTGCTGATTGGTGGCTGTTTATGTATGCCTCTTATCATTGGCTCAATTGATGTGTTCAGTTAGTCAGTGTTCCTAGTAGTGCATTGCTGCTCGTTCAACAGATGATACCAAGAGAATAAAGGATATTTGATCATAGAAGTAAAATGGAAAGTTGTTTAATTTGTATGTTCTATCTCACCTTTTTTCAAACCTGTCCTCAGGTCTCCCCAACAGGGCAGATTTTCAGGATTACCTTGGATGAGAGCAAGTAAAATAACCATTTTTACTAATCAGCTGATTATTTCACCTGTGCTCAAATTCAGATATCCTCAAAATGTGGCCTGTTAGTGAGGCCTGAGGACAGGTATGAAAATCAATTTAAAAAAAAAATGGGTTTTGGGTCCCTTTAATCTCCTGATTTATTAATTAAAAAACAGAATATGGACGATTAACAAAAAACAAAAATGATCGATAAGACATTTTTTATAGATAGCAGAAATCAGAGGGGGCTCGTCAACTATATAAAAATATGATTGACTAATAGTGATATTCCAAACACCAGCGAATAATATATATATATATATATATATACAATGCAATTTAATGATATTTAGTATGGTATAATGACAATCCCAAATAGAAATGGTGTATTGGATAGTCCCAAACCAATGAAGAGACAGTCTTTCCAAAAGCAAAAAGACTTCAAAAAGAAGTGATGGCTGCCTCCTCCTCACAGAAACATCCGGATGATCTCAAAAATGATAAAAAGAACAGAGGGGCACAACATGTGTAGATCCACCAAACCAATGTATATAGCAGATATTAGCCAAATGGGTACTCACATTATGCTGTGGCACCCTTATATGCTGGTAGGTACACACTGATATGTTATAGGGTATATCAGCTCACCCACTCAGGATTCCTTCGTCAGAAATACTCTATAAACAGAAGGAAAGCACTACTTGTTCATATTAACCAAAATAATATGGTAGATGGTGTAAAAAAAGAGCCAAATGGGTACTCACATTTCGGTTAAGCACACCTATGTGCTGCTAGGAGCATGCTGAAATATTTCCATAGGTGTATCAGCTCACTCACTCTTTGTGAACTCTCCAAAAGATCAGGAATCAATGCAGGACAGGTAATACGTGTGTCTGTGTCCAAACCAAATTCAAAGTAGGCACAGTATAGCAAGGTGATACCACTACACTTCAATTAAAAAAAAAAACCTAAAATATTTTTAAAAACAAAATCATTAAAAACAAATAGTGGATTAGGGGGTATCACAGTATCCCCTTAATATGCAACGCATTTCTCAGCCACATCGTTATTGGTCCTAAATTGTCCCTGTCCCAACTTTTTTGGAACATGTTGCGTCATTAGATTTTAAATGAGTGTATATTTTCAAAAATACATTAAATTCACAAAGTAAAACATCAAATACTATCAGGTAGATTACGAGTTGTGTGTTCATGTTTTAACGCTGAAAAAATTCTAATTTCAGCGTTAAAACAATAATGCAGCCATTACGAGTCTTGTCGGTATAACTGTACCGCAAGCCTTTTAGCCTGTAACGCAACGTCAATCCCGCACTCAAATTTTTTTATTTTTTTTCATGTGATTCCCATAGTGCTGCCATTGTGGTGAGGCTAAAAAGCTTGCGTTACCCTATACCGACACGATCCGTACCGCCATCTGAGAGCAATAGTTATGAGTTTTACGCAACAAAACTGTTACATAAAACTCATAACTAAAGTGTTACAAAGTACACTAACACCATAAACTACCTATTTACCCCTATTTACCCCTAAAGTGAGACCCTCCCGCATCGCAAACACTATTTAAATATTATTAGCCCCTAATCTGACGTCTGCCCATATCGCCCCCACTATACTAAAGTTATTGACCCCTATTCTGCTGCTCCCCGACACCACAGCCACTATAATAAACCTATTAACCAAAAGCCCCCCCACATCACAATAAACGTATTAATACTAGTAACCCCTAAACCTAAAAAATACAAAGACCCCCAAAAGTAAAACCCACCACCCAACCAACCCCCCAAAATAAAAAAAACCTAACTCTAACAAAAACCTAAGCTACCCATTGCCCTAAAAAGGGCATCTGTATGGGCATTGAGAAAAGCCCAAACTCTAAACAAAAAGAAAACCCACCCAAAAAAGTTTAAAAAAAATCCTAACACTAATCCCTGAAGATCCACTTACAGTTTTTGAAGTCCGGACATCCAGGTGGCGAGAAGTCTTCATCCAGGCGGCGAGGTCTTAATACATCCAGGCAGCGTCTTCTATCTTCATCCAAGCGGTATCTTCAATCTTCATCCCGGTGGCATCTTCTATCTCCTTCCCAGTCGGTGCGGAGCGGGTACATCATGAAGACATTTGAACAGCCAATAGAATTTCAGAAGCTCTCATCCTATTGGCTGTTTTGAATTTCCAAAATCAAATCAGCCTATAGGAATGCAAGGGACACCATTTTGAAAAGGCTCCCTTGCGTTGAAGATTCAGTATATGGTGGCGACTATATGAAGCAGATGTTCCATGCTGGATGTCTTCAGGAAGGACCGGCTCTGCACCGCCAGGATGAAGATTGAAGATGCCGCCAGGATGAATATAGAAGATGCCGCCAGGATGAAGATAGAAGATGCCGACTGGATGAAGATGGAGCCGCCAGGATGAAGATCCTTCATGCGGGACTTCAGCAACTGTGAGTATCTAAAGGGGTTAGTGTTAGGTTTTTTTGGGTGGGGTTTTTTTAGATTTGGGGTTGGGTATTTCTTAAAAAAGCTAAATGCCCTTTTAAGAGCAATGCCCATACAAATGCCCTTTTCAGGGCAATGGGTCGATTAGGTTTTTTAGATTATTTTTTTTTATTTTGTGGGTTTGGGGGGTTTGTAATGTTAGTGGGTCTCTGTATTTTTGTTTCGAAAAAGAGCTGATTTCTTTAGGGCAATGCTCTACAAAAGGCCATTTTAAGGGCTATTTGTAGTTTATTATAGCTTAGGTTTCTTTTATTTTGGGGTGTGTTTTTAAAATGGGTATTAGAATAGGAATAATTGTTATTATTTCAGTTATTTGTTTGTTATTTTGTGTAATGTTTGTTTGTTTTTTCCTTTTGGGGTGGGTTTTTCTTTTAAGAATAGCCATTTTTTATTTTTAATGGGCAGCAAAAGAGCTTAATACCCTTTTAATGCCAATTCTTATACAAATGCCCTTTTCAGGGCAATGGGTATATTAGGTTATATATTATTTTTTTTTGTGGGTTTGGGGGGTGGGGGTTTGTAAACTGTTAGGGGGTGTTTGTTTTTCTTTTGTAGAAAAAGAGCTGATTTATTTAGGGCAATGCCCCACAAAAGGCCATTTTAAGGGCCCTCGGTAGTTTATTATAGATTAGGGTTTTTTTTTATTTTGGGGTGTTTTTTTTTTTTTAAAAGGGTATTAGAATAGGAATATTTGTTATTGTTTTGGATAATTTGGTTTATTATTTTTTGTAATGGTAGGTTTTTTATTTTTTGTAATTTTAGTGTTTTTTTATTTTTTGTAATGGTAGGTTTTAGTGTAGTTAGTAAATAACTAGGTAGTTAGTAAATAGTTAATAACTATTTACTAACTAGTCTACCTAGTTAAAATAAATACAAACTTACCTGTGAAATAAAAATAAAACCTAAGCTAGCTACAATAAAACTATTCGTTATATTGTAGCTAGCTTAGGTTTTATTTCACAGGTAAGTTTGTATTTAGCTTTAAATTATTTAGGTAATTGTAAATTTAGTTTAGCTCTATTTTAATTATGTTAAAGTTAGGGGGTGTTAGGGTTAGGGTTATGGTTAGGGTTAGGATAACGGTTAGGTTTAGGGGTTAATATAGTTTAATTTAGGTTGTTGCGATGTGGGGGGCTGGCGGTTTAGTGGTTGATAAGTTTATTTAGTGGTAGTGATGTGGGAGGCCAGAGGTTTAGGGGTTAACAACTTTATTTAGTGGCGGCGATGTCGGGGAGCGGTGGAATAGGGGTTAATAGATTTATTATAGTGTGGGTGATGTTGGGGTACAGGGGAATAGGGGTTAATAACTTTAGTATAGTGGCAGCAATATCGGGAGCGGCAGATTAGGGTTAATAGATTTATTTCATGGCGGCGATATCGGGAGTGGCAGATTAGGGGTTAATAACATTATGTAGGTGGCAATGATGTCAGGGTAGCAGATTAGGGGTGTTTATACGTGGGGTTTTGCACGTCAAAACTGCGCTTGTATTTTGTGCGGTATGGAGCGCAACGCAACCATATTGCACGCTCAAACTGGCTTTTTTAAAACTTGTAATGGCAGCGCTATAGAGGGTGAAATAACGCAACTTTTGTTGCGTTCGTTAAATACCCTCTATCGCGTATAACTTGTAATCTAGCTATATGTTAATAATGCATTTTCAGTAGATGAAAATTCAATTCACAGGCCGGTGAATTGATTTTTTAAATTACTCTTTTTGTTTGTTTTATTGCAATTTCCATAATGTCCGAACTTTATCAGAATTGGGGTTGTATACAGATATATCGGAAAATCAATTCATAAATATATGTCTAGATGTGTGTACATATGTGTTTATATGTGTCCGTAAATACATAAATACACATATAAATACATAAATATAATTGTACACACAGCTCAACTCGTAAACTAGTCCATAGTAAGCAAAATATTAAAATCTACAAAGAATTTCATATTTCAGTGCATGATTCAACAGAAACAGTTTTGCTCAAGTGCACAATCTTATCTGCTGCAACCTAATTCAAAGATGCATTTAGAATAAGAAAAAAGACTGAAAAAAAGAACACCATAAAGTAGGTATTTACCATTCTTTTGATATGAAATATGAAGTTTCACCAAGTAGCACTTGGAAGATGAAGAACTTGAAAATGATAAAATCAGCGATAATGTAATTTGGAAAGCAATTCGTCTTACTTTACTTATTATTAAGTTTGCCTTTTGAAAAGGATTTGGATTTATTATGAAAATAATCTCCATTAGTCAGTATGGTAAGTGGAATTCTATGCAAGAGAGTTTTTTTTTATAAATATGTACAAGGGAGATTTTTGGGACTGTATAATAAGATAAAACAATATAAGTACATTTTATTTACATTATTAGTCTCATGGCAATTAATTTATGTATTGTATTTGTTATTACAACTATATATATATATACTGTATATATAAATATTATTCATTTATTTTTTTAAAGATATTTTTAAAAGCTATTTAATTTATTCTTTATTGTACTAGTTTGTTTATTTGCTGCTCTTTCAGTTTAGTAATGTAACATATGATCCGCCGGACTCAGTCCGACACAGATCGATGCTTACGTCACTTCAGATGTTCTGAATGCAAGTTCGGCACTATCTGACTACTTTTGCTAGTTATCAAGATCCTACCAGGTACGCTCGCCACTATTCCGGCCCAGCGTACCTGGTTTTCAATCCGCCGCCTTGGAGGCGATAGGAATCAATGGGAGTCTGACAGCAGCGAAAGCTCATGTTCGCTGCTGCCCGATATCCTATTGATTTCTATGGGAAATGTCTACACCTAACACCCTAACATGTACCCTGAGTCTAAACACCCCTAATCTGCCCCCCCTTTACCACCGCCACCTACATTATACATATTAACCCCTAAACCGCCGTTCCCGGACCCCGCCGCCATTCTAATAAACTTATTAACCCCTAAACCACTGCTCCCAGACCCCGCCGCCACCTACATTATATTTATTAACCCCTATCCTGCCCCCCCCCCTACACAGCCGCCACTATATTAATATTATTAACCCCTAAACCTAAGTCTAACCCTAACACCCCCCCTACCTAAATATTATTTAAATTAATCTAAATAAATGTACAATTATTAACTAAATTATTCCTATTTAAAACTAAATACTTCCCTATAAAATAAACCATAAGATAGCTACAATATAACTAATAGTTACATTGTAGCTAGCTTAAGGTTTATTTTTATTTTACAGGCAACTTTGTATTTATTTTAACTAGGTAGAATAGTTATTAAATAGTTATTAACTATTTAATAGTTACCTAGTTAAAATAAAGACAAAAGTACCTGTAAAATAAAACCTAACCTAAGTTACAATTACACCTAACACTACACTATCATTAAATAAATTCAATTAATTACCTACAATTACCTACAATTGAATACAATTAAATAAAATAAAGTACAAAACCCCCCCACTAAATTACAAAAAAAAAATTACAAGAATTTTAAACTAATTACACCTAATCTAAGCCCCATAATAAAATAAAAAAGCCCCCCAAAATAATAATAATCCCTACCCTATACTAAACTACAAATAGCCCTTAAAAGGGCTTTTTGCGGGGCATTGCAGCAAAGTAATCAGCTCTTTTACCTGTAAAAAAAGAAATAGAATGGCAGCTCAATCCAATCAGCCAATAGAATGCCAGCTCAATCCTATTGGCTGATTGCATCAGCCAATAGGATTTTTCCTACCTTAATTCCGATTGGCTGATAGAATCCTATTAGCCAATCGGAATTCAAGTGATGCCATCTTGGATGACGTCATTTAAAGGAACCTTCATTCTTCGTTTGGACGTCGTTTGAAGAGGATGCTCCGCGTCAGCTGGATTGAAGATGGACCTGCTCCGCTCCGGATGGATGAAGATAGAAGATGCCGTCTGGATGAAGCCTTCTGCCCGTCTGGAGGACCTCTTCTGCCCGGATCGGATGAAGACTTCTGCCCCTCTGGAGGTCCACTCGTGCCCGGCTGGGTGAAGATGGCTCAAGGTAGGGTGATCTTCAAGGGGTTAGTGTTAGGATTTTTTAAGGGGGGTTTGGGTGGGTTTTAGAGTTGGGTTGGGTGTGTGGGTGATGGGTTTTAATGTTAGGGAGGGTTGTATTTCTTTTTTTACAGGTAAAAGAGCTGATTACTTTGGGGCAATGCCCCGCAAAAAGCCCTTTTAAGGGCTATTTGTAATTTAGTATAGGGTAGGGAGTTTTATTATTTTGGGGGGCTTTTTATTTTATTAGGGGGGTTAGATTAGGTGTAATTAGTTTAAAATTCTTGTAATTATTTTTTTTATTTTCTGTAATTTAGTGTTTGTTTTTTTTGGACTTTATTTTATTTTATTTTATTGCATTTAATTGTAGGTAATTAATTTAATTTATTTAATGATAGTGTAGTGTTAGGTGTAATTGTAACTTAGGTTAGGTTTTATTTTACAGGTACTTTTGTCTTTATTTTAGCTAGGTAGTTATTAAATAGTTAATAACTATTTAATAACTATTCTACCTAGTTAAAATAAATACAAAGTTGCCTGTAAAATAAAAATAAAACCTAAGATAGATACAATGTAACTATTACTTATATTGTAGCTATCTTAGGGTTTATTTTACAGGTAAGTATTTAGTTTTAAATAGGAATTATTTATTTAATTATAATTATTTTATTTAGATGTATTTAAATTATATTTAATTGAGGTGGTGTTAGGGTTAGAGTTAGACTTAGGTTTAGGGGTTAATATGCTTATTATAGTGGCGGCGGTGTAGGGGGGCAGATTAGGGGTTAATAAATATAATGTAGGTGGCGGTGGGCTCCGGGAGCGGCGGTTTAGGAGTTAAACAATTTATTTAGTTGCAGCGGGGTCTGGGATCGGCAGGATAGAGGTTAATAACTTTATGTAGGTGGCGGTGGTATAGGGGGCAGCAGATTAGGGGTTAATAGGTATAATGTAGGTGCGGCGGGCTCCGGGAGCGGCGGTTTAGGGGTTAATATATTTATTAGAGTTGCGGTGGTCTCCGGGAGTGGCGGTTTAGGGGTTAATAACTTTATTTAGTTGTGGGGGGCTCCGGGAGAGGCAGTTTAGGGGGTAAAACAGTATAGTATAGTATGGGTGCTTATTGACAGTATAGCAAGAAAGCTGTGAATAAGCCGATGAGCAGCGAGATTGATGACTGTTAGTTAACAACAGTCCGCTGCTCATCGCTCCGTACTTGATGCGCCGCTTTTTGACAGCTTTCTTAATAAATTTGGCAAACGTATTCCGGACCACGGCTGCGATGTTAGGCGATCTTTGGCGAGTGTATTGGGGCCGGCGAATGCAGGTAAGTAGACAGCTTGATAAATAGAGGCCTATATGTAAAGTTACCATTACTGCTATACTGTACAGCCTCACTCACTCATTCAGCTTAATATATACAGTTACAATTACTGCTATACTGTACAGCCTTACTGATCCATCCTGCACTATATGTACAGTTACCATTACTGCTATACTGTAAAGCCTTACTTATTAATCATGCACTGTATGTACAGTTACTATTACTGCTATACTGTACAGCCTCACTGACCCATCCTGCACTATATATACAGTTACTATTACTGCTATACTCTACAGCCTCACTGACCCATCCTGCACTATATATACAGTTACAATTACTGCTATACTGTACAGCCTTACTGACCCAAACCTGCACTATATATACAGTTACAATTACTGCTATACTGTACAGCCTCACTGACCCATCCTGCACTATATGTACAGTTACAATCCTGCTATACTGTACAGCCTTACTGACTCATCCTGCACTATATGTACAGTTACTATTACTGCTATACTGTAAAGCCTTACTGACCTATCCTGCACTATATGTACAGTTACTATTACTGCTATACTGTACAACCTTACTGACCCATCCTGCACTATGTATACAGTTACTATTACTGCTATACTGTACAGTATTACTGACCCATCCTGCACTATATATACAGTTACTATTACTGCTATACTGTACAGCCTTACTGACCCATCCTTCACTATATGTACAGTTACAATTACTGCTATCTTTTACAGCCTTACTGACTCATCCTGCACTATATGTACAGTTACTATTACTGCTATACTCTACAGCCTCACCTACCCATCCTGCACTATATGTACAGTTACTATTACTGCTATACTGTACAGCCTTTTGACCCATCCTGCACTATATGTACAGTTACTATTACTGTTATACTGTACAGCCTCACCTACCCATCCTGCACTATGTATACAGTTACCATTACTGCTATACTGTACAGCCTTACTGACCCATCCTGCACTATATATACAGTTACTATTACTGCTATACTGTATAGCCTTACTGACCCATCCTGCACTATATGTACAGTTACAATTACTGCTATACTGTACAGCCTTACTGACTCATCCTGCACTATATGTACAGTTACAATAACTGCTATACTCTACAGCTTTACTGACCTATCCTGCACTATATATACAGTTACTATTACTGCTATACTGTACAGCCTCACCTACCCATCCTGCACTATATTTACAGTTACCATTACTTCTATACTCTACAGCCTCACCTACCCATCCTCCACTATATGTACAGTTAACATTACTGCTATACTGTACAGCCTCACCTACCCATCCTGCACTATATGTACAGTTACTATTACTGCTATACTCTACAGCCTCACCTACCCATCCAGCACTATGTATACAGTTACTATTACTGTTACTATTACTGCTATACTGTACAGCCTTACTGACCCATCCTGCACTATATAAACAGTTACCATTACTGCTATACCGTACAGCCTTACTGACCCATCCTGCACTATATATACAGTTACATTTACTGCTATACTGTACAGCCTTTTGAACCAACCTGCACAATATGTACAGTTACCATTACTGCTATACTGTACAGCCTTACTGACTCATCCTGCACTATATGTACAGTTACCATTACTGCTCTACTGTACAGCCTCACCTACGCATCCTCCACTATATATACAGTTACTATTACTGCTATACTGTACAACCCCATAGAATACACAGTACTTTTATTATATTATGTTTCATATACCTTTTGTTCCCTTATGCAATTGTTACAGTAATTCTGTGTCTTATGTTTTTAACTGGTTCCCAATTCTGTAAAAATGCTCAATATATTCATATTCCTTTTTGCTACCCTTTGTCTCTATAACAAACTACACTATTCAGTTACTCCTTCTCCCTCTCCATCTGCACTGTTCATTAGCCCATCTCTCCTAAACTCACCTTACTTTTCTACTCATGAACTCTACCTATTCCTAAACACTCTCTCTACCCCCTCCAGCCCATCTCAAAAGCAGTCTTACTACTGCAAATCTGTATCTCATCTCAAGTCACTCTCCCTCTTGCTTCTACTTTCTGCTGGTGACATCTCCCCTAATCCCGGTCCCCAACCACTGACAAGCCATGCACATCCATGTGTACCATCCCATAGACTCAGAAAACAAAACTCTGCACACCTTTCCCACATTCCTCTTGCATCTAAAGCCACTACCCCTTTCACCTGTGCACTCTGGAACTCTTGCTCTGTTTGCAACAAACTCACTTCTATACATGACCTCTTCATCTCCCGCTCCCTCAACCTTCTGGCCCTAACAGAAACCTGTCTCTCTCCCCTAGACACAGCATCCACTGCTGCTCTGTCACATGGGGGTCTCCACTTTAGCCACACTCCTAGGTCTGGTAATAGACAAGGAGGTGGTGTAGGTATTTTACTTTCCTCTCGTTGTACCTTTCAACAAATACACCCTATCTATTCCCTCACTTTTCCCTCATTCGAAACCCACATGATTTGCTTATTCTCCCCTCTCTTTGTACGTGTTGCAGTCATATACTGACCCCCTGGCTCCGCAACTCAATTTCTAGATCACTTGGCTGCCTGGCTACCCTACTTCCTTTCCTCTGACACCCCTGCCCTCATTCTTGGCGACTTCAACATCCCCCTTAACAATCCCACTGCCTCATCTGCTAAACAACTTCTGCAACTCACTTCCTCCTTCGGTCTGTCACAATGGACTGATTCTCCCACTCACAAAGACGGTCACTCCCTTGACCTGATCTTTAGCTATCGATGCACTCTCTCAAACTTCTCAAACTCCCCTTTTCCTCTGTCTGACCACCATCTCCTTACCTGCAACATTTCATCCCTTCCTACAACTCTCCCACCTTCTACTCCTCACACCAAACTTCACAGAAGCATTAGGTCTTTAGATCAGCAACAACTTGCTAATTCCCTTCAACCACTCCTCTCATCCTTCTCCACCTTTTCCTGCCCTGAACAATCTATCTGCCACTATAATTCCACCCTTATATCCGTCCTTGACAATCTCGCCCCTCTTACCACTGCTAGGAAATCACACACTCATCCCCAGCCCTGGCATACTCCTCTGACACGGTACCTTCGCAGATGTTCCCATACTGCTGAACGGCACTGGAGAAAATGACGGAGTTCTGCTGATTTTCTTCATTACAAATTCATCTTGAACTCATACTACTCTGCCCTTAATCTCCACAAGCAACACTACTTCTCTACCCTTATCTCTAATCTTTCTTCAAACCCAAAACGTCTGTTCTCCACTTTCAATACTCTCCTCCGCCCTCCTCCACTTCCTAATACAACTTCTCTGTCAGCCCAAGACTTTGCCAGTCACTTCATTAACAAAATCGACCCCATCAGACATGAAACCAGCTCTCAACACAATTCCATTCTCTCCCCCCCTCAAATACTCTCACCCAACCACAACCCTCATAACCAGAAACTTAGTTCATTCTCCCCTGTTACTGAGGATGAAGTTTCAGCACTTATACTGCGCTCTCACCTCACTACCTGTCTCCTGGACCCTATCCCCTCACAGCTACTCCCCTCTCTCTCTGCTACCCTTACCCCTATACTAACACACATTTTCAACCTCTCCCTGAGCACTGGTACATTTCCCTCATCAATGAAACATGCGCTGGTCACACCTATCCTCAAAAAACCTTCCCTTGATCCTACCTCCCCATCCAACTACCGCCCAATTTCCCTCCTCCCTCTTGCTTCAAAGCTTCTCGAAAAACTAGTATATGCACACCTATTCCATTTCCTTACATTAAACTCCCTTCTTGACCCGCTGCAATCTGGATTTCGTCCCTATCACTCCACAGAGACAGCTATTGTTAAGGTCACCAACGACCTACTTACAGCTAAATCAAAAGGCCACTTCTCTCTGCTTATCCTCCTTGATCTGTCCGCAGCCTTTGACACTGTCGACCACCCTCTTCTGCTCCAAACCCTCCAATCCTTCGGCATCTGTGACACAGCCCTTTCGTGGCTCTCTTCCTATCTGTCAAACCGTACCTTCAGTGTAGCCTTCTCTGGTGCCTCCTCTGCCCCGTCACCACTTTCTGTCGGAGTACCGCAAGGCTCTGTCCTCGGTCCCCTTCTCTTCTCAATCTATACGTCATCACTAGGTTCCCTAATTAAGTCCCACAGTTTCCAATATCATTTGTATGCCGATGACACCCAAATCTACTTCTCTGCACCAGAACTATCTCCTTCCTTGCTAACCCGTGTCACTAACTGTCTTTCTCACATCTCTTCCTGGATGTCCTCTCACTACCTCAAGCTAAATCTCTCCAAAACTGAGCTCCTCATTTTCCCCCCTTCTTCCAAAATCTCCACCCCCAATATCTCTATAACTGTCGACAACTTCATCATTACCCCTACCCCGCACGCCCAGTGTCTCGGGGTCACATTCGACTCAGATCTTTCCTTCACTCCTCACATTCAGTCATTGGCTAAATCCTGCCGCTTTCACCTTAAAAACATCTCTAAAATTAGACACTTCCTTACAAAAGACACAACTAAGATTTTAATCCACTCTCTCATTCTTTCCCGCCTTGATTACTGCAACTCTGTCCTCTCTGGTCTCCCCACCTGCCGCCTAGCTCCTTTACAATCCATAATGAATGCCTCTGCCAGACTCATCTTCCTTACACGTCGCTCTTCATCTGCTGCGCCTCTCTGCCAATCCCTTCACTGGCTTCCTCTTGCCTCTAGGATCAAACACAAAACCCTCACTCTGACATACAAAGCCCTCAACTGCACTGCTCCCCCCTACATCTCAGACCTTGTCTCCAGATACTCTCCCTCCCGTCCCTTTCGCTCTGCTCATGACCTCCTACTCTCCTCCTCTCTTGTCACCTCATCACACTCCCGTTTACAGGACTTCTCCAGACTGGCTCCCATCTTGTGGAACTCTCTGCCTCGCTCCATAAGACTCTCTTCTAGTTTTAAAAGCTTCAAGTGCTCCCTAAAGACTCTACTGTTCAGGGACGCATACAACCTATGCTAATCTTTCCTAATACCAGTTCCTCTCCTCCACTGCAATCCCCTGAACCCTCTTAGCATGTAAGCCTAAGAGTCCAGCTGTTTGTAGATCACCTTCTTAAGAGCTGACTACAACAGTGCAACTCTTGGCAGGGCCCTCTACCATATAATTGTTTTGTTGTACTCCCCCTTTGTTTATAGCGCTGCGGAATCTGTTGGCGCTCTACAAATAACCGATAATAATAATAATAACCTCACTGACTCATCCTGCACTATGTATACAGTTACTATTACTGCTATACTGTACAGCCTTACTGACCCATCCTCCACTATATGTACAGTTACCATTACTGCTATACTCTACAGCCTCACCTACCCATCCTGTGATATACCTTTAAGGTATATTCCGCCTTTAACAGGTTACTCCCTATTTATAGCACATTTGGGTCAGGCATTCCTTGTCTGGAAATTGCTGTTACTAGAGTGATTTTGTTTTTCTCTAGTTAATTTTGCTACTTGACTTTTCTCTCGTAATATATTCTCATTATTGGACTGTTACTTTCTCCCTGGTATTCATTATCTCTTATCATTTGTTGTAACAAACTTTTCATCTTGCAACCTGTCTGTTCTTACGAACTTAACTTGCTTTTTGGATCACGAAGCCACCGGAACTACTTACCGCAATCCGGAAGCCGCACTCACACTGAAGACGCCGACCGGACCGGTCGTCAGGTACAAGTTCTCTCCGCTCAAAAAACGCTGCATATAAAAGTATCCTAATTCCATGTTACTTACCTCAGGAATCTAAAATCATCATCTCAAAGTTTGCCTATACTTGACGAAAGGATATGTGAATGGACTTGTATATATTTTAAGGTTGTATGTGTGAGTGCGTGAAGAGGATTCATAATTAACAGAAGTTATATCTCGTCTGAAGTTAACTCATTAATCACCTGTGTAATCATATCTCATTCTGATCTGTTCCTTATCATTACTTGTATTGTTGATGTACTTATACTATCTAATCTGGAAAGACAATTCAGATTTAGACTCTGCGCTTAAATCTATAACAGTAATTCTCACTACTGACTAGTCAGGTTATTAAGACCATATTGCTTGACTATATTCAGGAAAAGAGAAACAAACTTAATATTTTCACTGCAACAATATCTGCTACAGCAGATCATCACATAATTTCCAGACCACAGTGAATTAAGTTGTATACTGTTATAGATTTTCATACAATGGATCCAACTGAAATAAAAAATCAGTTTACTAATATCCAACAAAAATTAGATTATCTTGCAAGAGGGTTAACTGAGGTTCAAGCAGAAAATGCAGCACTAAAAACTATAGTCAAAGACTATGTAACTGCTAAACCTGACATACCAGAACCCCACATACAATACCCTCAAACTTTTACAGGCAAGAGACATGAATTCAGAGATTTTAAAAATGTTTGCCATCTTCTATTCTCATTAAGACCACGTACCTACCATACTGACCGCATCAAAGTTTGCACCACTATTTCTTTTTTACAAGGTGAACCTAGAACGTGGGCAAACAGATATTATGAGAACAATGATCCCATACTGGATTCATTACAAGAATTTTTCCAAGCCATGTCTAACTTATATGTAGATACTGACACACAGATAATAGCTGAATCCAAGTTACGCTCACTTAAACAAGGGAAGCGTACAGTGGAGGAATATACTACTGACTTCCAAATGTGGGCAGTAGATTCTCAATGGAACCAGGTTAGCCTTAAAAATCAGTATAGGCTCGGTCTTTCTGAAACATTAAAAGATGAGCTTTCACGTCAGGAGTTGCCAGATACTTTACCAGCTCTAATAAAATTAAGTACATCTATTGATAGAAGGCTTAGAGAAAGGCGTGCTGAAAGGGTCTCATATGACTCATCAACAAGGCGAACCATCACTTATAATTCAACTTCAGAAAAACCACAATTATATTCAACACCTATGGAAATTGGAGCGATTAAAGGACCTCTCACTCATGAAGAAAAGATAAGGAGGAGGATAGAAAAATTGTGTTTATACTGTGCAAACAAAGAGCACTCTGTATCTGAGTGTCCAATACTTCAGAAACAAAAGAAGGGTAAGCATAAAGACCCAAATCACATTTGTCATATCTCGGATGATAAACAATTGACATTAACTCTCTCTTTACAGTGGGATCAGGAAAATATCCTAACCAGGGCGTTGATTGATTCCGGGGCATCAGGAAGTTATATTGATTCTATGTTTGTTGAAAAAAATAAAATACCCTTAGTGTGCAAGCAAACACCTGTGTATGTTAAGTCTATTGATGGAACTTTGATTAAAAAAGGTCCTATTACACATCATACTGTACCTTTACTAGTTAAATCTAATACAGGTCACACAGAATACATAAAATTTGATGTAATACCTATTGCATTACATAACTTAATCCTAGGGTATACATGGTTACAACTACATAATCCGGTAATAAACTGGAAACACTCAGAACTTACACTAACCTCTTCCTATTGCAATAAAACTTGTTACCCTCATACTGTTATAGCTTCACTTGAAGAAGGAATACCAGGTTTGTATCAGGATTTGGCAGAGGTTTTCAATCTAAAGGAAGCAGAAGATTTGCCCCCACATAGGAGTTTTGATTGTCCTATAGACCTTGTTCCAGGGTCACAGATACCAAATGGGAAAATTTATCCACTATCACAAGAAGAACTAAAATTCCTGAGGACATATTTGGATGAGAATTTAAGAAAGGGATTCATTTCTCATTCAACTTCCCCAGCAGCAGCAGGCATGCTTCTAGTTAAAAATAAAGATAAATCGTTAAGACCTATAATTGACTACAGGGCTCTTAATGCCATTACAATAAAAAACAGATATCCTTTACCATTGATTCCAGAGCTCATAGAGCGATTGAAAGGAGCAAACATTTACACCAAGCTAGATCTGAAAGGTGCGTATAACCTTATTAGGATCAAAAAAGGGGATGAGTGGAAGACTGCATTTAGGACCAGATACGGTTTATATCAATACAATGTTATGCCATTTGGGTTAACCAACGCCCCAGCGACCTTTCAGCATTTCATTAATGAAATATTCTATGATTTACTAGATGTTTGTGTCATTGTATATCTAGATGATATACTTATTTACTCAAAGAATCCACAAGAACATGAAAAACATGTTCGATGGGTTTTAACAAGATTAAAAGAGCATAAATTATACGCAAAGCAAGAAAAATGTCTTTTTCATGTGAAGAAGATAAAGTTCCTAGGTTATATCATAACACCCAACAGGATTCAAATGGACCCCGAAAAAGTATCCGCTATATTGCAATGGCCTATACCAAAATCAATACGAGCTCTGCAAAGATTTATCGGATTCGCGAATTACTATAGAAAATTTATTGATAATTTTTCTAACATCGTTAAACCTTTGACTGAACTAACCAGTAAGAAACAAAGGTATAAATGGACAGAACAGGCACAGATAGCTTTTGATTCCTTAAAAGAAAAATTTTCTAAAGCTCCACTGCTCCACATACCAGATAACAATCTTCAATATGTACTTGAAGTAGACGCTTCCAGTTCTGGAATTGGAGCCATCCTTTCACAATACAATAAGGAACAGACAGAGATGAACCCAGTTGGTTACTACTCCAGAAGATTTTCTCCTGCCGAAATTAACTATAGCATAGGAGATAAGGAGTTATTAGCCATAAAAACTTCTCTTGAACAATGGAGGCATTTATTAGAAGGAACTGAGAAACCATTCAAAGTGTTCACAGATCACAAGAATTTAGAATACTTAAAGAAAAGCAAAACCTTGTCTGCTCGACAAGTAAGATGGTCTTTATTTTTGGACAGATTCAATTTTATAATTACTTACAAACCTGGACACTTGAACGTAAAGGCAGACGCTCTATCTAGAATACAAGAAGAATCACATCATGATGCAATAGTTCCAATTATACCAGCTGAAAGATTCATTGGAGTACTAACTCCTCTGGAGAAGGAAATAATAAAGGTAATACAGAAAGAGGATGATTATCCTAAGAATTGTATTAAAAACCCAGAAACAGGTCTTTATTATCACAAAGACAAGTTATATGTTCCGGAAGTAATGAGAACCCATGTATTAAAAAACACTCACGACGAACCCTTATCTGGACATACAGGCATACAAAAAACAATAGAAAAAACAAGAAGAAGTTTCTGGTGGCCACAAATGGATCAAGACATCCAACAATATGTTACTTCATGCGATACTTGCGCTAGAAATAAAATTGATCACAGGGGACCAATTGGATTGTTAAACCCACTGCCAGTTCCTGATAGGCCTTGGTCCACAATTTCAATGGATTTCATTGTAGACTTACCTTTATCACACCGATATAATACAATATTAGTAGTGATAGATCACTTAACAAAAATGACTCCTTTCTATGTAACTTATGGATATCATCCAACTAACATATTGATTACCAATACTGAGGTGAATTCAACAGTTGCCAAAGACTACTCAAGTAAGCTACAGGAACGTTTAGCGTTGGTTAAAACTCACCTCATGGAAGCCAAGAATTATCAGAAACGGTATTATGACATGCATCATAGACCTAGTCCTCTATATAAAATTGGTGACAAAGTTTTATTATCGATTAAAAACCTAAAGGTGCATGTACCTTCAAAGAAATTAGCAAACCAATTTATTGGCCCTTTTGTGATAGACAAAATTGTAAATCCTTCTACTGTCAGATTGGTATTACCACCTTCCTATAAGATACATCCCACATTTCATGTATCATTAATAAAACCATACAAAGTAACAAATAAGGATGAAAACCTTAAACCCCCTGCTATTCAAATAGATGATCAGGAGGAATATGAAATTGAGAGGATTTTGGATTCAAGAATTTGTGGTCGTCATCTGGAATACCTTCTGAAGTGGAGAGGTTTTGGACCTGAGGATAATTCATGGCAAAGACAATCTGAGATCCATGCACCACGTTTGATGCAGTCTTTTCACAAACGATACCCTTTGAAACCAACCATTGCTGATGTGGGGAGACCTTGAAGGGGGGAGTGTGTGATATACCTTTAAGGTATATCCCGCCTTTAACAGGTTACTCCCTATTTATAGCACATTTGGGTCAGGCATTCCTTGTCTGGAAATTGCTGTTACTAGAGTGATTTTGTTTTTCTCTAGTTAATTTTGCTACTTGACTTTTCTCTCGTAATATATTCTCATTATTGGACTGTTACTTTCTCCCTGGTATTCATTATCTCTTATCATTTGTTGTAACAAACTTTTCATCTTGCAACCTGTCTGTTCTTACGAACTTAACTTGCTTTTTGGATCACGAAGCCGCCGGAACTACTTACCGCAATCCGGAAGCCGCACTCACACTGAAGACGCCGACCGGACCGGTCGTCAGGTACAAGTTCTCTCCGCTCAAAAAACGCTGCATATAAAAGTATCCTAATTCCATGTTACTTACCTCAGGAATCTAAATTCATCATCTCAAAGTTTGCCTATACTTGACGAAAGGATATGTGAATGGACTTGTATATATTTTAAGGTTGTATGTGTGAGTGCGTGAAGAGGATTCATAATTAACAGAAGTTATATCTCGTCTGAAGTTAACTCATTAATCACCTGTGTGATCATATCTCATTCTGATCTGTTCCTTATCATTACTTGTATTGTTGATGTACTTATACTATCTAATCTGGAAAGACAATTCAGATTTAGACTCTGCGCTTAAATCTATAACAGTAATTCTCACTACTGACTAGTCAGGTTATTAAGACCATATTGCTTGACTATATTCAGGAAAAGAGAAACAAACTTAATATTTTCACTGCAACAATATCTGCTACAGCAGATCATCACACATCCTGAACTATGTATACAGTTACTATTACTGCTATACTGTACAGCCTTACTGACCCATCCTGCACTATATATACAGTTACCATTACTGCTATACCGTACAGCCTTACTGACCCATCCTGCACTATATATACAGTTACAATTACTGCTATACTGTACAGCCTTTTGACCCATCCTGCACTATAAGTACAGTTACCATTACTGCTATACTGTACAGCCTTACTGACTCATCCTGCACTATATGTACAGTTACCATTGCTGCTCTACTGTACAGCCTCACCTACCCATCCTCCACTATATATACAGTTACTATTACTGCTATACTGTACAACCTCACTGACGCATCCTGCACTATGTATACAGTTCCTATTACTGCTATACTGTACAGCCTTACTGACCCTTCCTGCACTATATGTACAGTTACTATTACTTGTATACCGTACAGCCTTACTGACCCATCCTGCACTATATATACGGTTACAATTACTGCTATACTGTACAGCCTTTTGACCCATCCTGCACTATATGTACAGTTACCATTACTGCTATACTGTACAGCCTTACTGACTCATCCTGCACTATATGTACAGTTACCATTGCTGCTCTACTGTACAGCCTCACCTACCCATCCTCCACTATATATACAGTTACTATTACTGCTATACTGTACAACCTCACTGACGCATCCTGCACTATGTATACAGTTCCTATTACTGCTATACTGTACAGCCTTACTGACCCTTCCTGCACTATATGTACAGTTACTATTACTTGTATACCGTACAGCCTTACTGACCCATCCTGCACTATATATACGGTTACAATTACTGCTATACTGTACAGCCTTTTGACCCATCCTGCACTATATGTACAGTTACCATTACTGCTATACTGTACAGCCTTACTGACTCATCCTACACTATATGTACAGTTACCATTACTGCTCTACTGTACAGCCTCACCTACCCATCCTCCACTATATATACAGTTACTATTACTGCTATACTGTACAGCCTTACTGACCCATCCTGCACTATATATACAGTTACCATTACTGCTATACCGTACAGCCTTACTGACCCATCCTGCACTATATATACAGTTACAATTACTGCTATACTGTACAGCCTTTTGACCCATCCTGCACTATAAGTACAGTTACCATTACTGCTATACTGTACAGCCTTACTGACTCATCCTGCACTATATGTACAGTTACCATTGCTGCTCTACTGTACAGCCTCACCTACCCATCCTCCACTATATATACAGTTACTATTACTGCTATACTGTACAACCTCACTGACGCATCCTGCACTATGTATACAGTTCCTATTACTGCTATACTGTACAGCCTTACTGACCCTTCCTGCACTATATGTACAGTTACTATTACTTGTATACCGTACAGCCTTACTGACCCATCCTGCACTATATATACGGTTACAATTACTGCTATACTGTACAGCCTTTTGACCCATCCTGCACTATATGTACAGTTACCATTACTGCTATACTGTACAGCCTTACTGACTCATCCTACACTATATGTACAGTTACCATTACTGCTCTACTGTACAGCCTCACCTACCCATCCTCCACTATATATACAGTTACTATTACTGCTATACTGTACAACCTCACTGACTCATCCTGCACTATGTATACAGTTACTATTACTGCTATACTGTACAGCCTTACTGACCCATCCTGCACTATATATACAGTTACTATTACTGCTATACTGTACAACCTCACTGACTCATCCTGCACTATGCATACAGTTACTATTACTGCTATACTGTACAGCCTTACTGACCTATCCTGCACTATATGTACCGTTACCATTACTGCTCTACTGTACAGCCTCACCTACCCATCCTGCACTATATATACAGTTACCATTACTGCTATACTGTACAGCCTCACCTACCCATCCTGCACTATGTATACAGTTACTATTACTGCTATACTGTACAGCCTTACTGACCCATCCTGCACTGTATGTACAGTTACCATTACTTCTATACTCTACAGCCTCACCTACCCATCCTCTACTATATGTACAGTTACCATTACTGCTATACTGTACAGCCTCACCTACCCATCCTACACTATGTATACAGTCACTATTACTGCTATACTGTACAACCTCACTGACTCATCTTGCACTATGTATACAGTTACTATTACTGCTATACTGTACAGCCTCACTGACCCATCCTGCACTATATGTACAGTTACCATTACTGCTATACTGTACAACCTTACTTATAAATCATGCACTGTATTTACAGTTACCATTACTGCTATACTGTACAGCCTCACTGACCCATCCTGCACTATATGTACAGTTACCATTACTGCTATACTGTACAGCCTCACCTACCTATCCTGCACTATGTATACAATTACTATTACTGCTATACTGTACAGCCTTACTGACCCATCCCGCACTATGTATACAGTTACTATTACTGCTATACTGTACAGCCTTACTGACCCATCCTGCACTATATCTACAGTTACTATTACTGCTATACTGTACAGCCTTACTGACCCATCCTGCACTATATATACAGTTACTATTACTGCTATACTGTACAGCCTTACTAACCTATCCTGCACTATATATACATTTACTATTACTGCTATACTGTACAGCCTCACCTACCCATCCTGCACTATATGTACAGTTACCATTACTGATATACTGCACAGCCTCACCTACCCATTCTGCACTATATGTACAGTTACCATTACTGCTATACTCTACAGCCTCACCTACCCATCCGGCACTATGTGTATAATTATCATTAGTGATGTCGCAAATTGTTCGCCGGCGAATAGTTCCTGGCGAACATAGCTTGTTCGCGTTCACAACGGCAGGCGAACATATGCGATGTTCGATCCGCCCCCTATTCGTCATCATTGAGTAAACTTTGACCCTGTATCTCACAGTCTGAAGACACATTCCGGCCAATCAGCAGCAGACCCTCCCTCCCAGACCCTCCCAGCTCCTGGACAGCAGCCATTTTAGATTCATTCGGAAGCTGCATTCTTAGTGAGAAGAGGGACAGTGTAGCTGCTGCTGATTTAATAAGGAAATTGATAGCTAGGCTAGTGTATTCAGTGTCCACTACAGTCCTGAAGGACTCATCTGATCTCTGCTAGAACATCAGTCTGTTTTTTTTTTCCCCTGTGTAATCTAATTGCAGTTGCCTGCCTGCCAAGCCACTTGCCCAGTGCCACCACTCATATCTGGTTTGCCTGCCTGCCAGTGTGTGTGCCAGGCCCACTTGCCCAGTGCCACCACTCATATCTGGTTTAACAGTAGTGTAAATTAAAAAAAAAAAAAAAACTTTTTTGACTGTGAAACATCAGTCTGCTAGTGTAATCTAATTGCAGTTGCCTGCCCGCCAGCGTGTGTGCCAGGCTCACTTGCCCAGTGCCACCACTCATATCTGGTGTAACAGTAGTGCAAATTTTAAAAAAAAATTGACTGTGAAACAT
This sequence comes from Bombina bombina, assembly GCF_027579735.1. Taxonomy (NCBI): domain Eukaryota; kingdom Metazoa; phylum Chordata; class Amphibia; order Anura; family Bombinatoridae; genus Bombina; species Bombina bombina. Next base: position 185,405,038 of record NC_069507.1, on the reverse strand, counting down.
TAGTCTGCTTGTGTAATCTAATTGCAGTTGCCTGCCTGCCAGCATGTGTGCCAGGCCCACTTAACCAGTGCCACCACTCATATCTGGTGTAACAGTAGTGTAAATTTAAAAAAAAAAAAGCTTTTTTGACTGTGAAACATCAGTCTGCTAGTGTAATCTAATTGCAGTTGCCTGCCTGCCAGTGTTTGTGCCAGCCCCACTTGCCCAGTGCCACCACTCATATCTGGTGTAACAGTAGTGTAAATTTAAAAAAAAAACTTTTTTGACTGTGAAACATCAGTCTGCTTGTGTAATCTAATTGCAGTTGCCTGCCTGCCAGCGTGTGTGCCAGGCCCACTTGCCCAGTGCCACCACTCATATCTGGTGTAACAGTAGTGTAAATTTAAAAAAAAAACTTTTTTGACTGTGAAACATCAGTCTGCTAGTGTAATCTAATTGCAGTTGCCTGCCTGCCAGTGTGTGTGCCAGGCCCAATTGCCCAGTGCCACCACTCATATCTGGTGTAACAGTAGTGTAAATTTTAAAAAAATAAACTTTTTTGACTATGAAACATCAGTCTGCTATTGTAATCAAATTGCAGTTGCCTGCCTGCCAGCGTGTGTGCCAGGCTCACAGCGTATACTGTGCCCACTTGCCCAGTGCCACCACTCATATCTGGTGTAACAGTAGTGTAAATTTAAAAAAAAAACGTTTTTGACTGTGAAACATCAGTCTGCTTGTGTAATCTAATTGCAGTTGCCTGCCTGCCAGTGTGTGTGCCAGGCCCACTTGCCCAGTGCCACCACTCATATCTGGTGTAACAGTAGTGTAAATTTTAAAAAAATAAACTTTTTTGACTGTGAAACATCAGTCTGCTTGTGTAATCTAATTGCAGCTGCCTGCCTGCCAGCGTGTGTGCCAGGCACACTTGCCCAGTGCCACTACTCATATCTGGTGTAACAGTAGTGTAAATTTAAAAAAAAAAAACTTTTTGACTGTGAAACATCAGTCTGCTTGTGTAATCTAATTGCAGTTGCCTGCCAGCATGTGTACAAGGCCCACTTGCCCAGTGCCATCACTCATATCTGGTGTAAAAGTAGTGTAAATTTAAAAAAAAAAAACGTTTTTGACTGTGAAACATCAGACTGCTAGTGTAATCTAATTGCAGTTGCCTGCCTGCCAGCGTGTGTGCCAGGCACACTTGCCCAGTGCCACCACTCATATCTGGTGTAACAGTAGTGTAAATTTTAAAAAAATAAACTTTTTTGACTGTGAAACATCAGTCTGCTTGTGTAATCTAATTGCAGTTGCCTGCCTGCCAGCGTGTGTGCCAGGCACACTTGCCCAGTACCACCACTCATATCTGGTGTAACAGTAGTGTAAATTTTAAAAAAATAAACTTTTTTGACTGTGAAACATCAGTCTGCTATTGTAATCAAATTGCAGTTGCCTGCCTGCCAGCGTGTGTGCCAGGCTCACAGCGTATACTGTGCCCACTTGCCCAGTGCCACCACTCATATCTGGTGTAACAGTAGTGTAAATTTAAAAGAAAAACTTTTTTGACTGTGAAACATCAGTCTGCTTGTGTAATCTAATTGCAGTTGCCTGCCTGCCTGCCAGTGTGTGTGCCAGGCCCACTTGCACAGTGCCACCACTCATATCTGGTGTAACAGTAGTGTAAATTTAAAAAAAAAAAAAACTTTTTTGACTGTGAAACATAAGTCTGCTTGTGTAATCTAATTGCAGTTGCCTGCCTGCCAGCGTGTGTGCCAGGCACACTTGCCCAGTGCCACCACTCATATCTGGTGTAACAGTAGTGTAAATTTAAAAAAAAAAACTTTTTGACTGTGAAACATCAGTCTGCTTGTGTAATATAATTGCAGTTGCCTGCCAGCGTGTGTGCAAGGCCCACTTGCTCAGTGCCATCACTCATATCTGGTGTAAAAGTAGTGTAAATTTAAACAAAAATTTTTTTTATTGACTGTGAAACATCAGTCTGCTAGTGTAATCTAATTGCAGTTGCCTGCCTGCCAGCGTGTGTGCCAGGCTCACAGCATATACTGTGCCCACTTGCCCAGTGCCACCACTCATATCTTGTTTAATAGTAGTGTAAGTGTACATTTAAAAAAAAAAAAAACTTTTTGGACTGTGAAACATCAGTCTGCTTTTTTGTGTCAGGTTCACAGATTATACTGTGCCCAATTGCCCAGTGGCGCAACTCATATCTTGTTTAATAGTAGTGTAAGTGTACATTTAAAAAAAAAAAACTTTTTGGACTGTGAAACATCAGTCTGCTTTTTTGTGTCAGGCTCACAGCGTATACTGTGCCCACTTGCCCAGTGCCACCACTCATATCTTGTTTAATAGTAGTGTAAGTGTACATTTAAAAAAAAAAAAAAACTTTTTGGACTGTGAAACATCAGTCTGCTTTTTTGTGTCAAGTTCACAGATTATACTGTGCCCACTTGCCCAGTGCCACCACTCATATCTTGTTTAATAGTAGTGTAAGTGTACATTTAAAAAAATAAAAACTCTTTGGACTGTGAAACATCAGTCTGCTTTTTTGTGTCAGGCTCACAGCATATACTGTGCCCACTTGCCCAGTGCCACCACTCATATCTTGTTTAATAGTAGTATAAGTGTACATTTAAAAAAAAAAAAAATGTTTTTGGACTGTGAAACATCAGTCTGCTTTTTTGTGTCAGGCTCACAGCATATACTGTGCCCACTTACGCAGTGCCACCACTCATATCTTGTTTAATAGTAGTGTAAGTGTACATTTAAAAAAATAAAAACTTTTTGGACTGTGAAACATCAGTCTGCTTTTTTGTGTCAGGCTTACAGCGTATACTGTGCCCACTTGCCCAGTGCCACCACTCATATCTTGTTTAATAGTAGTGTAAGTGTAAATTTAAAAAATAAAAATAAAATTTGGACTGTGAAACATCAGTCTGCTTTTTGTGTCAGGCTGACAGCGTATACTGTGCCCACTTGTCCAGTGGCACCACTCATATCTTGTTTAATAGTAGTGTAAGTCTACATTTAAAAAAAAAAAAAAATTTGGACTGTGAAACATCAGTCTGCTTTTTTGTGTCAGGCTGACAGCATATACTGTGCCCACTTGCCCAGTGGCACCACTCATATCTTGTTTAATAGTAGTGTAAGTCTACATTTAAAAAAAAAATGACAGGCAGAGGCAGGCCACCCCACAGGTGCCGTCGTGGTCGTGGTGCTGTGATTCCCTTTGGCCCTAGAATAATGCCCAGTGTTCAGAGGCCACATACCATGAACTCAAAAAGTTCTGAGGACATAGTTGACTTTTTAACACAGGACACCCAATCTATAGCTTCCGCTCTGAACCATGACGCACCATCCTCCTCCAGCTTATCTTCGGGCAGCACCTCTCAAGTTACCACTCGCCCGCCTGCCCCACCACCAACACTAGCACCACAGCCGCTTCACTTGATCTTTCAGAGGAGTTATTTACACATCAGTTGGAAGAAATGAGTGATGCGCAACCATCATTGACAGAGGATGTAGATAACAGTGATATGTCTCAGTCAGGCAGCATTACAGACATGGACTTACGGTGTCATGATGATGATATTGTACCCGCTGCTGTTTCCTTTGTTGATTTTTCAGATACAAGTGAAGTGGTTGATGATGATGATGCGTCCGTGGATGTCACGTGGGTGCCCACTAGAAGAGAAGAAGAAGAAGGGGAAAGTTCAGATGGGGAGACAGAGAGGAGGAGGAGGAGATGAGTTGGAAGCAGGGGGAGGTCATCGCAAGGAGCTAGTGGCACAGTCAGACAGCATGCATCAGCACCCAGGGTCAGCCAGACAGCATGCCAATCAACGCATGCTGTTGCCACCACCAGAATGCCGTCATCGCAGAGCTCAGCAGTGTGGCATTTTTTTTGTGTGTCTGCCTCTGACAACAGCGATGCCATTTGCAACCTGTGCCAAAAGAAACTGAGTTGTGGGAAGTCCAACACCCACCTAGGTACAACTGCTTTGCGAAGGCACATGATCGCACATCACAAACACCTATGGGATCAACACATGAGTACAAGCAGCACACAAACTCAAAGCCGTCATCCTCCTCCTGGTCCAGCATCTTCAGCCACGTCAACCACTGCTGTCCTCCTTGCCCCCTCTCAACCATCAGCCACTCCGTCTCTCTTCCGTAGCATTAGATTGCACGTGCAGTGCCCCAAATTTGAAGTAGGAGGACTGACCAAGCATCTTTTTCCATCTCCCGGTTCCTAAAATCCATGCCATATACACGTCCCCTGATAGGGGACGTAACAGGGATTAAACTGATAAGAATAGTACTACTTTAACACACCTTATAATAACGCAGAGAGAGGCAACGCAGAGAGAGGAGTCTGAAGAAGAGGAGTCAAAGGAGGAAGGTGGCTTTGAGGAGGTGGAAGACCAAACACAGCAGGCATCCCAGGGGGCTTGTTGTCACCTTTCGGGGACCCTTGGTGTTGTACGTGGCTGGGTGGAGGAAGAGACCTTCAATGGCATCAGTGAGGACAAGGAACGGGACATGGCTAGCTTGGTATCCAACCTTGTGCAAATGGGGAGTTTGCGGTTGTGCAAATGGACTGTTTGCGGTTGTTAGCGGTGCGTTAAACGGGGAGTTTGGTCTGTCACTGTGAAGCGGGCGTAACCCTTACACTACCTGATCAATGCAACATCATACCTGATTTTTTAAAGCACGTTATTCAAAACAATTTAGGATTGTTAGGTGATTTATGCCCTTTATGGATTAAAACCAGACTCTGCATTAACTATGTAATTTTCCGTGGGAGTTTTGCCATGGATCCCCCTCTGGCATGCCACAGTCCAGGTGTTAGTACCCTTGAAATAACTTTTCCATCACTATTGTGGCCAGAAAGAGTCCCTGTGGGTTTTAAAATTCTCCTGCCTATTGAAGTCAATGGCGGTTCGCCCGGTTCAACCGTTCGCAAACTTTTGCGGAAGTTTGTGTTCGCCGTTCGCGAACGGAAAATTTTAAGTTCACGACATCACTAATTATCATTACTGCTATTCTCTTCAGCCCTTCATTTCAGCTGCACTTTGTGTTTTTGTCCAATGAGTATTTCTGCAAACATAAATATTGTACATTAATGCTTTAGAAGTAATATAAAATTAACTGTTGTGCATTTTAAAACCTTATTTTTTGTACTCTTGCAATTAATTCTGTTACTCAGTTTATTCCATTTTGCCTTCATTGAAACCATCTTCTCTTGACTAATTTTTTTGCCTTCTATTTCATTATCTGACATTATATTAATGTTCTAATCTCTCTTTATTTTGGTTTATTTCTCCCTGTCTTACCCTCTTCCTTTTTTTCCTTACTGTTCTGAAATACTGGAACTCTCTCTATATCCTTATTATTCTACTGCTGAGTTTTTACTGCATGCTCCTTGACCGTTTTCTACAACGTGTCATAATTTACTAGATAAATGTATCTGCAAAAAATCACCAATCTAAATTGTGCGTTTAAAATGTTCAATATCACTACGTAAATGTTTTGAGTCGAGCACACAATTAAATCTAAAATGAACAATTCCCAATCCAACAATTTAATTGCAATATTTGAAACAATGTGAATATTTGTTTAAAAATCCCTTAAAGTGGATGTAAACTCACTGCTACTCGACAATCACAACTGCTTTATCATCAAAAAATAACATGTTTAATTCATGAATTTTGTTAAAACATAATATATAAACGATGTATATACCTCTATAACTATAAAAGTCTCGGTTTCTCCCTCCGCCCGCCATTTTGTTCCGCTTTCCTTACATTGATTGACATTTCCCTAAACAAATAATGTGGCGTACCCCGTGGCGTCCAGCCCCTTTTTCGTAACGTCATTTTATATTTCTGCGCATGCGTCTTTTATATGCGCATGCGTAAAACCACTTGAGCTGGCTTTGGAAGCGCTGCACGCACACGCTCTAAGCATGCGCATATAAAGGCCGCTTCCCCAAACTTCGTGTATTTCCCAGGAACTGCAAGTAAGTATCTATGCTGCTCCGCAAACTGTTTGAAATTGTAACGATATATTTTGAGTATTGAAAGAGTGATTTGGAAGTGCCTGACTGATTACTAATGCAAATCCAGCAATAATAACTAAATTAGAAGCGCATGCGCACAAAAGGGACCCATCGAGAACGCGCAAGGGTAGTACGTCATAGAGCGGGTGGGACCGCTCTAGACGTTATGCGCTGAAAATGAAGGAAGTTATGGATGGGAGGAGCTCAGCCTGAAAACGGAGCAAACTTACTAACGTAAATATAAGTTTATTTTTTCGTTATATAAATTACAAAAGTATGCAGTATTGATAAAAGAGTGCTTAAGAACAAATTTGGAAGTTCAATATGTAAAAAATTTACATCCACTTTAAAGGGACACTAAACCCACATTTTTTTTTCTCTCATGATTCAAATAGAGCATGCAATTTTAAGCAACTTTCTATTTTACTCCTATTATCAATTTTTCTTTGTTCTCTTTTATCTTTATTTAAAAACCAGGAATGTGATGTATAGGAGCCGGCCCATTTTTGGTTGAGAACCTGGGTTATGCTTGCTTTTTGGTGGCTAAATGTCAATCACCAATAGGCAAGCGCTATCCATGTTGCTGAACTCCTAAGCTTTACTTTCCTGCTTTTTAAATAAAGATAGCAAGAGAACAAATAAAAATTCATAATAGGAGTAAATTAGAAAGTTGCTTAAAATGTCATGCTCTATCTGAATCATGAAAGAAAAATATGGGTTTAGAATCCCTTTAAGACTGATGTAAATAACAAAATCTTCTGGATAATGATTGATGAAATATCTCGATGATGCTTTTCAGAATATTTACTGCAAGCAGAGAATCATTTCTCCTTTTCTTTGTATATAGAAAGTATATATTTCTTCTAATACGGGTTCTCCAAGCCCTCCAGTTTGTAGAGGTGAATAGCAGGTAACTAAGTTTATACCACCTACATCTCCCAAAAGAGAAAATGACACTCAGAGATTCTTTAAAATAATTTTATTGTCTTGAGGACACGCCAAAGGAAAGATCATGGAGTACCCTAGTGTTTAATGTGAATATCCAGTACATTTCTCTTTTATTAAAAGTCTGATCCTTTTGCCACCCTGTTTTGGGTGACAAATCTTATCAATAGCCTGCCATCTAAATTCAGAGAACATCTTTTTATGCCTTTTAACAAAGTGTTTTACCAATGGTGTTGATGTGGTACCAACATTAATTGTGGGCAAATGTTCATGTATTCTGGACCGTACATCCCGTGTTGTTAATCCTACATATTGAACATGGCACATATTGCAAGTGATAACATAAATAACAAAACAGGATGCAAAGTTCAGAAAGTGTTAGATCTGAAATGTAATTCCCGTAAACTCTGAGAGAAAATTGTTAGAGATCAAGGCAAATTCACAAGGACAACATTTGTCTACTCCCACATTGATACATGCCCTTAAATCTCATCCATGAGCTTGATTCATTGGTAATATTTGGAAATTGTGATGCGTGAGACAAATGCCTATAGTTTTGCATCCTCTATAAGAATATCTTAATCCTTGTCTCACACAGTGTATGAGTTTTTTATCTGCTGTTAACATCATGAAATGTTTCCTAAAATATTACAAATGTCGGGATATTAAGAACTGCAGTCAGTCCCAAACGTGACTTAAGAATGTTGTGTACATTTGTGTGGTGCATCTTTAATCCAGACCTATTCATGGCACTGACCTCCTTCTCTGTTTTGTCTATTATTGTTTTTGGATAGCCTCTAGATTGCAACCAAGATTTTAAGTCCTGTGCTTGTGCTTGATAGGTCTTAGGATCTGAAAAATGTCTCTTTAAACTCACAAATGGTCCCTTAATTACAACATAAGAGACATGGGGGCCCATTTATCAAGCTCCGAATGGAGCTTGAAGGGCCATGTTTTTGACGAGTCTTCAGACTCGCCAGAAACACCAGTTATGAAGCAGCGGTCTAAAGACCGCTGCTCCATAACCCTTTCCGCCTGCTCCGCCGGAAATCAACCCGATCGAGTACGATCGGGTTAATTGACACCTCAATGCTGGCAGCCGATTGGCCGCGAGTTAGCAGGGGGCGGCATTGCACCAGCAGCTCACAAGAGCAATGTTAAATGCGGAGAGCGTATTGCTCTCCGCATTCAGCGAGGTCTTGCGGAACTGATCCACACTGTCAGATCAGGTCCGCAAGACCTTTGATAAATAGGCCCCATGGTGTGGGTGATAATATTTTGCTTGTAATAATGTATTCCCCACAATGGGTTTACAGAAAATATGTTGGGTTGCTCTGCCATCAAGCTGGCCTGTTAATGTTACATCAAAAAAGTTTATAGACTGTTTCTCAACTGCAAATGTTGACTTCAAACCTAGATCATTATCATTGATCAACTTAATGAAATATACAATATCCTCTGTAAGACCACTCCATACAAATGTCAGGTCATAAATGAAATGTTTGTAAAATTGTATCCTGTCTTTGAAGGGGTTCTCCCACCAAAGATGTCGGACCTCTCCCACCAACTCATAAAAAGGTTGGCATAGGAGGGGGAAACTTGGCCCCCATAGCAGTCCCACAGAGACGAGAGGTAGAAAACACCCTCAAATTCAAAGAAATTATTGGTAGGAGAAAAGAAGTGACCCTTATCACAAAATCTTGAAATACCCGAGTGTCATGGGAACATATACTCAAAAAGAATTTCAATGCTTCAGTCCCCCAGTTGTGTGGAATTATCAGGATTCGAAAAGACTGTGTGAAGTGACCCGCTGTAAGTTTGAGCTGCAGGGGAATGAAAGCAGCGGATACTTGTTATTTAAAATATATTGTATTTACCCCAGTGATGAAATGACTGCTTTGAAAAGGAAGTCCTTTTAGGCAAAATGAGAGGTTTATCTTTTCAATGAATGTGCTATATCCAGAATGGCAAATAGAAGAAATTAGAAGTAGAGACAAATGATTTGTAATCCACATAGGTAGAGATTTCTTCAATGCTAAGCACAGAGTGCAAGGTGAGCACCTGTCTTAAGGAGAAGACAGCGAATCAGCAAGTAGTAGGTGTGACAGGGAGTGAGAAGGGGGAGTGTAACAACAGAACCTTACAGGACCCCCTCCTCAAGGAAGCTGTTCCACAGCGATAGGCCGAGGACCATCAGGATGGCGACGATGGAATAACGACAGAAGTCGCGGAGAGTTGAGATTAGAGAGAGGTTCCCAAGAATCTTCCTCGGTAGAATAATTTTTCCATATCACCAAGTACTGAAGTGCACCGTTGGAAATTCTAGAGTCCAGTAGGGATTCAACCTCGTATTCATTATCATCCGAAGGTATATTTAAAGGAGGTAAAAGAACTTGGTTATTCCTTGTGGGGATGTAACGTTTCAACAAGGAAACATGAAAAGTGGGATGGATCCTTAGAGAGCTGGGAAGCTCTAGCCTGACAGCATTGGCATTGATGACTTTCTGTATAGGAAAAGCTTCCAATAAAAAGACTTGCCATTTTCTTAGAAGGGATTTGTAATTTCAAGTTTTTTGTGGAAAACCAAACCAAATCTCTGATCATGTAATCAGGAGCTTTACGTCTTCTAAGGTCATAATAGTGTTTTTGAGACTTTTGAGCATCAAAGATGTTCTCATGAATGATTTTGAAGTTCTCCTGAAGAGAATTGTGCAAATCATCAAGTAGAGGAGAATCTGATTAGGTACAAGGTAGGAAAGAAAACTTAGGGTGATATGCATAGTTAGCAAAGAAGGGGGCCATCTTGATAGAAGAGTTGATTGAATTATTGTAAGCAAATTCTGCCATTGAAAGGTAATTAATCCAGTCAGCCTGATGATAGGAGCAGTAACATCTAAGATAATGTTCTAGCCATTGGCTTAACCTCTCAGATTGCCCGTTAGTTTGGGGATGGTAGGCTGTGGTATAACGATGATCCATCTTAGTAATTTCACATAACTTAATCCAGAATTTGGAGGTAAAATGTGTACCTCTGTCAGTTGTTAAGATAGAAGGAATGCCATGTAACTTAACAATGTGATCAATGAACAAAAGAGCAGTCTCTGAAGATGTAGGAAGTTTATGAAATGGTATGAAATGAGCCATTTTTGTGAATAAATCAATGACAACAAGTATAGTGGTTTGTTTCTTTGATGGTGGTAATTCAACAATGAAATCCATTGAGACATGATGCCAAGGTTTGTTGGAAACCGGTAAAGGCATAAGTAATCCAAACGGTGGCTCCGGTCAGGTTTACAGGTGACACAATTCCTGCAAGTGGCAATAAATTCAGCTATAGTTTATTTCATATGAGGCCACCAATAGGTACGACTGACCAGGTCAAGTGTCCTTTGAAGACCAGGGTGACCAGCTAAAGGAGTATCATGGCAGGTCTGTATAATCTGTGTTCTCAAGCCATCTGGTATATAAATCTTCTCACCTTGGAAATACATGCCATGAGTCTTGAGTAAATTTGGTTCAGGAGGTATTGGTTGCTTTTAACAGAAATTTCTGAGTTCTGATAGAATAGAAGTAGTAAGACCAATGAAACATTGGGGAGAAACAATGTCTTTCCTGATGGGTATGTCAGTTGGACGTTTAGGAAGACGTGATAAAGTGTCTGCTTTCGCATTTTTGTTTGCTGGCCTATAGATAATGTTGAAGTTGAAACGGTCAAAGTATAAACTCCAACTAACCTGTCTAGCAGAGAGGGTCTTGTTAGATTGAAAATACTGTAGATTCTTATGATCTGTGAAAATGATAACTGGTAAAGCTGTTATGGAGGTGTCTCCAATGTTCGAGAGATCGTCGGATGGCCAATAATTCCTTATCTCCAATGGCGTAATTATGTTCAGCAGGTGACATAAGTTTGGAGAAAAAAGAAATAGGATGAAGAGGTTCAGATAAAGATTTTTGCTGGGAGAGCACAGCTCCAATTGCGTAATCCGATGAGTCAACTTCCAGGGTATACTGGTATAAAGGGTTAGGGAATTGGAGGATAGGTGCAGATGTGAACCTAGACTTTAAGTGTTGGAATGCATGTTTAGCATCAGAACCCCATGAGAAAGAAGTTGAAGATCCAGTTAGAATTGTAAGAGGCTTTACAATTTTAGAAAACCCTTTAATGAATTTCCTGTAGTAATTGGAGAAACCTAGGAAACGTAATTCTTTTCTGGACTTAGGTTCAGGCCAGTTTAAGACAGTGTCAACTTTCTCCTTTTGCATTTGGATTCCGGATGGTGATATATAATATCCCAAAAATGAAACTTCAGTTGTATGAAATTTACACTTTTCCAACTTAGCGTAAAGTTTATGTGCTCTGAGACGGGCAAGTACCTGTCGAACGTGTTTGACATGTTCATCCATAGTTCTTGAGTAAATAAGGATGTCATCTAGATAAATAACTAGACATACATTAAGGAGATCACGAAACACATCATTTATGAAGTGTTGGAAGGTGGCAGGGGCGTTGCAAAGGCCGAACGGCATTACAAGGTATTCAAATAGGCCGTACCTGGTCCTAAACGCGGTCAGCCATTCGTGGCCCTCCTTTATTCTGATGAGATTATATGCCCCTCTTAAATCAAGCTTAGTGAATATAGTGGCATCAGAGAGCCTCTCAATCATCTCGGGAATTAAAGGCAGGGGGTAGCGGTTTTTGATAGTGCACTTATTCAGTTCACGATAATCAATAATAGGCCTGAGACTGGCGTCCTTGTTGCGCACAAAGAAGAAACCAGCTCCTGCTGGGGACGTGGAAGGCCTAATAGAGCCAGGTTGAAGATCGATAGGGCAATCATAAACCATGTGAGGTGGTAAGTTCTCCGCTTCAGTCTTACTGAAAACATCTTCGAACTCAATATACTGAGAAGGTAAATTGTCAGAGTGGATGGTTGAATTTATCACTAAAGGACAAGGAAAACATGTATCTCTGCAGTAATTAGAAAAAAACTTTATTTGAAAAGGAGACCAAATAATATTGGGATTATGAAGTTGTAACCACTTCAAGCCCAAAACCAAAGGGAAATGGGGCGAGGGAAGAACGTCAAATGATAACATTTCAGTATGTCCAGAAATAACAATTATAATAAGAATGGTCTCATGAGTTATTGGACCTGAAAACATAAGCGACCCATCTATGACTCTAATAGGTATAGGAGTCTTTTTTTTGATAAGAGGTATTTTCTTCATAAGGCAGAAATCTTGGTCAATATAATTCCCAGACGCCCCAGAATTCGATAATGGCATTATCAATCGTCAGATGACTTTGTTGCAGCTGTAAGGAGACAGACAAAGTACAGTAAGTAGATTGCACTGGTGAATGAAGAGAAGTAAATAAGTTGTTGGACTTACTTTTCTTGTTTCTTATTGAACAGTCCTGGACAGTATGGGAAGAACTAGTGCAGTACATGCACAGGTGTTTTATACGTCTGCGTTGTTTTTCTTCCAAAGACAGAGGACCTCTAAGGAAACCAATCTCCATAGGTTCTGCGTGAGAAGGAGAAGAAGAGGTGGTTGTAGAAGCAAGGAAAGAGCTTTTAGGTTTCAAATCAGTGGAGTATTTTTCAGCTTTTCTTTCACATAAGCGGCGATCAATTTGAATAGCCATCTTCATAAATGTTTCTAGGGTCTGTGGTAGCTCAATTCGGGCAAATTCATCTTTTAATGTCTCCGAGAGTCCCAAATGGAATTGGTTGCGGAGAGCGACAGGGGTCCAGAGAGCGTCTGTGGAGTACTGTTTGAAGTCAGTGATATACTCCTCCACAGGTCTCTTTCCTTGTTTAAGACTCCTTAAACTCATCTCAGCAGTAAGCTGTATATCTGTATCCTGAAACATTTCATCCATTGAAGTGAAGAAATCATCAAGAGAGGCTAAAATTGGGTCCTGGGTTTCTATGAACTTATCCGCCCAATTTCTTGGGTCTCCTCTGAGAAAAGATATGGTAGTCAAAACTTTCACTCTGTCAGTGGGGTAGGTTCTAGGTCTCATAGAAAAAAGAAGTTGACAGGCATTTTTAAATTGCCTATAGGCTTTTCTATTTCCAGAGAAAAGATCAGGAAGTGAAACTTGGGGTTCAATAATATTGTCATGCTGATTCCCCTTTAAAGCAATGGATTATTTTATAACATTTCGTAAAGCAGCATTTTCAATTTGTAATTCATGAAGCCCCTGTGAGAGCTGATCAACCTTTTGTGTAAGGTTATACACAATTTGGCGTACGTCTGCTGGTTCCATAGTATCTTGGGGCTTAGTATTATATCAGGATTCAATCAATCAGTAAGGTGTGGAACACAACTGCAGCGCAGAAGCCAAAAAATAATAGTTTGTAACACAAGACTGTCTGAATTCTTTAATGCAGAAAGAATTCTTAGAGACTTGTGGTGTTGCTCAAAAAAAATAATACAGGGGCTGGAACTCCAGTGGTTTGCAAAATCAAAATATAATTGCTGATAGATATCATTAAAAGATATCATCAGAAAATTAATTAGTCCATAGTACACTTTAAGAGTTTAGTCAATATTGTATTGTAAGCATGAATTGTTAAACAGCAGCTTCTTCAAAGTTAGTTGTTAATATCAAGCAGCGTAAACAGGAATAACAGTAACCGCAATTAAAGTTATGCAGATAGTCAGTAGTTTGAGCGGTAATGCGGTAAGTATATTTTTAGTACCTTATATCCTTAGAGCTTGTGAAACAGCTGCAGTGATTTGGAGTTGTTTGAGCGAGTACACGCTGACTGCAGACGCCGGACTTGCATGAGGATGTGACGTCACTATTGAGTGAAAGCGTCGGCGATGCAGAAAGACTGTGTGAAGTGACCCGCTGTAAGTTTGAGCTGCAGGGGAATGAAAGCAGCGGATACTTGTTATTTAAAATATATTGTATTTACCCCAGTGATGAAATGACTGCTTTGAACAGGAAGTCCTTTTAGGCAAAATGAGAGGTTTATCTTTTCAATGAATGTGCGATATCCAGAATGGCAAATAGAAGAAATTAGAAGTAGAGACAAATGATTTGTAATCCACATAGGTAGAGATTTCTTCAATACTAAGCACAGAGTGCAAGGTGAGCACCTGTCTTAAAGGGACATTAAACACTAAATACATGCTAGATAGAATGATGCATTCAAAGAAAAGATTAGTCCATGACTAACATGTAGATGTATTTTTTAAAGTTTCATTAGTTGTTTAAAAAGTGACAAAATAAGTGTAAAGTTTTAGTGTCTATAAAACACTGGGAGCTGCCATGTTGTAACTTGTGTTACCTTCTCTGCTGTGGCCAATTAGGGTCAGTTATAAATAGGTCACTAGAGTGTGCAGCCAATGGCTATGCTGGATTTAACAGTGTTCTGCACTTCCATTTCTAACAGGAACTGAAAAGCTCACAATTTCAGAATGGAATTACAGGAAAAGGGACAAAATAAATAATTAAAGTATATTGCAGAGTTGTTTTATATATACAATTTATCTTTTTATATTACCATCTCAAAGTGTTTAATGTCCCTTTAAGGAGAAGACAGCGAATCAGCAAGTAGTAGGTGTGACAGGGAGTGAGAAGGGGGAGTGTAACAACAGAACCTTACAGGAATGGAGGAGTACAAGGCAGTGACGTCTAAAGTCAATCATAAAAAAATCATGCTGGTCCGATTGAAAAGACTATCAAATTAAGGAAAAGTTTTGTATCATATAAGCAACTGGGGAGGGAAGGTACAAAAGGATACAGAATACTATCCAACCTCTGTGATATGTGTTCAAAGAGAGAACCAATGCCACTCACAATGAGATGCCATGGGACATTTGTTAAAGACATATGCACCTTAGGCAGATGATGGAACATGGGTGTCACAGGATTTTTTTTTATTATTTTTTTTACAGTAATGTTAGGTTTTTTATTTTAATAAGAAGTTAGGATATTTGTATTTTGCTAATTACTTATTTTAGGGAGATAGTCTTTTTTATTTTCTGTAATGGTAGTTTATTTGGGGTTAAGTTAGGGGGTGTTAGGTTAAGGGACATAGTGATTAGATTGATACTTTGCATTGTGGGGAGTTGGCGGTTTAGGGGTTAATAGTGTAATTAGGTAGTTGGTGTTGTGGGGGGTTGGCGGTTTAGGTACTAATACTATAATTAGCTTATTTGTGTTGTGGTTGAATAGCGGATTAGGGGTTAATCGCTTTATTAGTTCGGCTGCAATGTGGGTGAATGGCGGATTAGGGGTTAATAACTTTATTATGTGTTTTGCGATGTGGGGGTTGGCAGATTAGAGGTTAATACATTTTATTTAGTTATTGTGGTGGGGGGATGGCGGTTGACTGGTAGATATTGCACATGCGTTAGGTGTTTGTTAAGACTTCCATGGAGTTACGGTGCATACATATTCAGTGCAAGGTCTGTTGCGCCTGCCTATGTGTGGCGAGGTGAAAATGGAGTGACATTTCTTCATTCTCAGCACGTAAGTCCTTTTGCTGAATATGTGATACCGACTTGCGACGCCGGTTCTATGTTAGTTTATGGTAGTAAAATTAGCGGGCGATGGGTGAAATATACATTCAGCATTTATATGCGGCGCCGTATATGTGATAGCAATATCCGACTTAAAACAGCCGAAGACCGCTTTTACGGGCGACGCCACATATGTAATCTCGCCCAGAGTGCTCAAGCCACATGCACACTCCTCAGACGATCTAGGTATTCTATCACAAAAACATACTACATTTCAAGAGGATATCAAGAAAAAGTAAAACATTTGACGGGAGTAAAAATGTAAATTAGAAAGTTGTTTTTTTAAATTGCAAACTCCATCACAATAATTTAATTTGGACTCCTTTTGTCCCTTTAAATTAAGTCAATTCATATATTGTTTTACCATTATATACTGTTTGTATTTCACTTATTAGTATAGTGAACACAATGTTTATTTAGCATCTTATCATTATATACTGTGTATATATATATATATATATATATATATATATATATATATATATATATATATATATATATATATATATATATCATACTACTGGTTTTTTAATGCTCTCTTCTCAAAGGGGCTCCCTTGTTTGCGTTTAGTTTTGTAATCTTGCAACTACTCATATTTCTGATACTTTATGACATTAGAGACAAATTCTTTTCTGGCTTTTAATTAAGTGGCTCATAGAACTGTCTCAGTTGCTATTGGCATCTGAACTTGGCCAAAGGTGGGATGCAATCATAAACTCTAAGATGGGTTCAGTCAGCTGTGGCATTTATAAGCTGATTTAAGCAGCCTGTCAAAACGAAGTGAAATTAATTAGTTTACTATGCAGCTTTAACATCATGAGATTGAGAAATTACCATTGCAAACTAGCGGGAATCAGGTGAAAATAATTCAGATTTTGTTTACCCTGAAATGAGTTGCAGGATTATTTATTTTCCTTTTTTTTTCTTCACTTTTTTTTATCATTTTTGTATTTAAAGGGACACTGAACCCAAATTTTTTCTTTCATGATTCAGATAGAGCATGCAATTTTAAGCAACTAATTTACTCCTATTATCAATTTTTCTTTGTTCTCTTGCTATCTTTATTTGAAAAAGAAGGCATCTAAGCTTTTTTTTTTTGGTTAAGAACTCTGGACAGCACTTTTTTATTGGTGGATGAATTTCTCTACCAATCAGCAAGAACAACCCAGGTTATTCACCAAAAATGGGCCGGCATCTAAACTTACATTGTTGCATATCAAATAAAGATACCAAGCTAATGAATTTTGTTTTATAATACGAGTAAATTAGAAAGTTGCTTAAAATGTCATGCTCTATCTGAATCACAAAAGAAAAAATTTGGGTTCAGGGTCCCTTTAAGGTGGTGGATGACAAATACAGTTTTGGTGTTTCTTGCAGGAGATGACATTGCTATTAATGATATAGAAACATATATGACATGCGTTCTTGACTCCCTATATACAGGAGAAGACAAAAACACAATGTTCAAGAAGATATTTTCTTTAAAGGGACATAAGGTCAAAATTAAACTTTCTTTAATAAGGGTGCACAGCTTTAAAAAAAGAAATTAAAATTACTTCTATTATAAAATGTAGTTCTTTCTCTTGGTATCCTCTTTTTAAATTTAAATCCTTTATGTAAGAGCATACTGAGGTAGGATCAATAGCATGCACGCATCAATAGCATGTACACATCAATATAATGACACATCAATATCATGCACACATCAATAGCATGCACACATCAATATCATGACACATCAATAGCATGCACACATCAATATCATGACACATCAATATCATGACACATCAATAACATGCACACATCAATATCATGACACATCAATATCATGCACACATCAATAGCATGCACACATCAATAGCATGCACAAATCAATAGCATGCACACATCAATAGCATGCACACATCAATAGCATGCACACATCAATATCATGCACAAATCAATAGCATGCACACATCAATAGCATGCACAAATCAATAGCATGCACACATCAATAGCATGCACAAATCAATAGCATGCACACATCAATAGCATGCACACATCAATAGCATGCACACATCAATATCATGCACAAATCAATAGCATGCACACATCAATAGCATGCACACATCAATAGCATTCACACATCGATAGCATGCACACATCAATATCATGCACACATCGATAGCATGCACACATCAATATCATGCACACATCAATAGCATGCACAAATCAATAGCATGCACACATCAATAGCATGCAAAAATCAATAGCATGCACACATCAATAGCATGCACACATCAATAGCATGCACACATCAATATCATGCACAAATCAATAGCATGCACACATCAATAGCATGCACACATCAATAGCATTCACACATCGATAGCATGCACACATCAATATCATGCACACATCGATAGCATGCACACATCAATATCATGCACACATCGATAGCATGCACACATCAATATCATGCACACATCAATAGCATGCACACATTGATAGCATGCACACATCAATAGCATGCACACATCAATAGCATGTACACATCAATAGCATGCACACATTGATAGCATGCACACATCAATAGCATGCACACATCAATAGCATGTACACATCAATATCATGCACACATCAATATCATGCACACATCAATAGCATGCACACATTGATAGCATGCACACATCAATAGCATGTACACATCAATAGCATGCACACATCAATAGCATGCACACATCAATAGCACACACAAATAAATAACATGCACACATCAATAGCATGCACACATCAATAGCATGACACATCAATAGCATGCACACATCAATAGCATGCACACATCAATAGCATGCACAAATCAATAGCATTCATACATCAATAGCATGCACAAATCAATAGCATGCACACATCAATAGCATGCACACGTAAATAGCATGCACAAATCAATAGCATGCACACATCAATAGCATGCACACATCAATAGCACGCACAAATAAATAACATGCACACATCAATATCATGCAAACATCAATAGCATGCACACATTGATAGCATGCACACATCAATAGCATGCACACATCAATAGCATGTACACATCAATAGCATGCACACATTGATAGCATGCACACATCAATAGCATGCACACATCAATAGCATGTACACATCAATATCATGCACACATCAATATCATGCACACATCAATAGCATGCACACATTGATAGCATGCACACATCAATAGCATGTACACATCAATAGCATGCACACATCAATAGCACGCACAAATAAATAACATGCACACATCAATAGCATGTACACATCAATAGCATGCACACATCAATAGCATGCACACATCAATAGCACACACAAATAAATAACATGCACACATCAATAGCATGCACACATCAATAGCATGACACATCAATAGCATGCACACATCAATAGCATGCACACATCAATAGCATGCACAAATCAATAGCATTCATACATCAATAGCACGCACAAATAAATAACATGCACACATCAATATCATGCACACATCAATAGCATGCACACATTGATAGCATGCACACATCAATAGCATGCACACATCAATAGCATGTACACATCAATAGCATGCACACATTGATAGCATGCACACATCAATAGCATGCACACATCAATAGCATGTACACATCGATATCATGCACACATCAATATCATGCACACATCAATAGCATGCACACATTGATAGCATGCACACATCAATAGCATGTACACATCAATAGCATGCACACATCAATAGCACGCACAAATAAATAACATGCACACATCAATAGCATGTACACATCAATAGCATGCACACATCAATAGCATGCACACATCAATAGCATGCACACATCAATAGCACGCACAAATAAATAACATGCACACATCAATAGCATGCACACATCGATAGCATGCACACATCAATATCATGCACACATCGATAGCATGCACACATCAATATCATGCACACATCAATAGCATGCACACATTGATAGCATGCACACATCAATAGCATGCACACATCAATAGCATGTACACATCAATAGCATGCACACATTGATAGCATGCACACATCAATAGCATGCACACATCAATAGCATGTACACATCAATATCATGCACACATCAATATCATGCACACATCAATAGCATGCACACATTGATAGCATGCACACATCAATAGCATGTACACATCAATAGCATGCACACATCAATAGCATGCACACATCAATAGCACACACAAATAAATAACATGCACACATCAATAGCATGCACACATCAATAGCATGACACATCAATAGCATGCACACATCAATAGCATGCACAAATCAATAGCATTCATACATCAATAGCATGCACAAATCAATAGCATGCACACATCAATAGCATGCACACGTAAATAGCATGCACAAATCAATAGCATGCACACATCAATAGCATGCACACATCAATAGCACGCACAAATAAATAACATGCACACATCAATATCATGCAAACATCAATAGCATGCACACATTGATAGCATGCACACATCAATAGCATGCACACATCAATAGCATGTACACATCAATAGCATGCACACATTGATAGCATGCACACATCAATAGCATGCACACATCAATAGCATGTACACATCAATATCATGCACACATCAATATCATGCACACATCAATAGCATGCACACATTGATAGCATGCACACATCAATAGCATGTACACATCAATAGCATGCACACATCAATAGCACGCACAAATAAATAACATGCACACATCAATAGCATGTACACATCAATAGCATGCACACATCAATAGCATGCACACATCAATAGCACACACAAATAAATAACATGCACACATCAATAGCATGCACACATCAATAGCATGACACATCAATAGCATGCACACATCAATAGCATGCACAAATCAATAGCATTCATACATCAATAGCACGCACAAATAAATAACATGCACACATCAATATCATGCACACATCAATAGCATGCACACATTGATAGCATGCACACATCAATAGCATGCACACATCAATAGCATGTACACATCAATAGCATGCACACATTGATAGCATGCACACATCAATAGCATGCACACATCAATAGCATGTACACATCAATATCATGCACACATCAATATCATGCACACATCAATAGCATGCACACATTGATAGCATGCACACATCAATAGCATGTACACATCAATAGCATGCACACATCAATAGCACGCACAAATAAATAACATGCACACATCAATAGCATGTACACATCAATAGCATGCACACATCAATAGCATGCACACATCAATAGCATGCACACATCAATAGCACGCACAAATAAATAACATGCACACATCAATAGCATGCACACATCAATAGCATGACACATCAATAGCATGCACACATCAATAGCATGCACACATCAATAGCATGCACAAATCAATAGCATTCATACATCAATAGCACGCACAAATAAATAACATGCACACATCAATAGCATGCACACGTAAATAGCATGCACAAATCAATAGCATGCACAAATCAATAGCATGCACACATCAATAGCATGCACACGTAAATAGCATGCACACATCAATAGCATGCACACATCAATAGCATGCACCCTCCCATCCCCTTCGCTCTCCTCCTCCCTTGTTACCTCATCACACTCCCATTTACAGGACTTCTCCAGTCCAGACTGGCTCCCATCTTGTGGAACTCTCTGCCATGCCCCACAAGACTCTCCCCTAGTTTTGAATGCTTCAAGCGCTCCCTAAAGACTCTACTGTTCAGGGATGCATACAACCTATGCTAACCTTTCTTTATACCAGTTCCTCTCCTCCATTGCTATCCCCTGAACCCCCTTAGCATGTAGGCCTAAGAGTCCAGCTGTTTGTAGATCACCTTCTTTAGAGCTGACTACAACAGTGCGACTCAAGGCAGGGCCCTCTACCCATGTGATCCCTATAAATGTTTCTTTGTATACCACCTATGTTTATAGCGCTGCGGAATCTGTTGACGCTCAACAAATAACCGATAATAATAATCGTAAGCAATATATGGTATATGTGCAGCGTTTGTAACAATATTATACATGTAGGGGTTGTTTCCAATCTTTTCTGAAATCGTTCAATATCAGGAAAATGGAATTGTATGTTGTCTTCTTTTTTCATCAACATAATCACAATATTTTATAAGTAAAAAACAGCAGGGGATGATAACTTCAATAATATCTGATCGCTAATTTCCCCACATCAGCAGTTTTAACAAAAGATAAGGCTGGTGATCTTTACTGCAACTTCAAAACTCTGGTTAACTGTTTCACGAAGCTAAAACGTTACACAAACATAAAAAATACATTACAAAGTACAGCTACACTCATCATAACACCATCTAATAAAAATTATTCACAAAATGTCTCAGTTTTTAGAAAAAGAAGGCAGGCAAAGGGCTTAACATGTCAAGATGCATATGTATATATATATATATATATATATATATATATATATATATATATATATATATATATATATATATACTATATATATGTGTGAGAGCAGGGGGGGAGGGAAAGAGAATGGCACTACAGAAAGGTGAACCAATAACGTTAAATACTATGTTCAGTGTTGAGATTGGGTGCTGTATACTAAAAAACAACATAGAGCAAATAGTGGGAAAAAAAACTATATAGAAGATGTATACAAAATATCACTCCTCACCATAGGATCCACTTATACATAATGTGCTTCTGAGTGAAAAGCACAACAAATTCTATGACCTGTATTAGTATGCACACACTTAATTATATGGTAAGTCCCTGTCAGGTAGGAACACAATGCTGGTAAAATCAAAAGTTATTAAATCAAATTTAAAATTGGGAAAATACTTAAAAACAATGGTCACAAGCAAGATAAATGGCACCTAAATAAATAAAATAATCTGGAATAGGGTAGATGGGTATGGGTCAATCTACTTCAGCCTAAGTGAGAAATGAAATGAAAACAAAGGAGGTGGGGAACAGCAACCAAAACAATCAGGCACAGGAACTGAGGGTCAGCCACCCCTCTGTATCAGTAAATCATTGAAGAAAGGTTATTCCAACCTTTGCAATTTTTCATAAAAGAAAGACCTTTATTATACCATGGTCCACGCAAAAAAGCAACAACGTTTCAGACCTATGCTAAATTATTGTCAATATCAAACATATTACTATGTGCACCTATGGTTAAAGGGAAATCTAATCCCTTCTAGATACTGGGTAGTTAACCAATTGGGTAGCCTTGGGTCCGTTTGTTTCCTCCTAATGAATGATTGCCAGAGAGCGTGTTAAACACACGGACAGTGCCGTTCTCAGCCTTATTTGTACTGCTATCTAGTGACTCTATTAGCACATTAAAATTGCAACTGAATTTAGCACTTGTATAAGGATACAAAACGGTCCGTAGAACACTATTGATGTGAGCTATAATTGCCACAGGTGCCCTATATCCACAGACTGTTTTTGTCTCAATTTAAATGATCTTTTTGTTACTCACTAAGAGGCCTATCTATCAAGCTCCTTATGGAACTTGTGGGCCTGTGTTTCTGGCGAGTCTTCAGGCTCGCCAGAAACAGCAGTTATGAAGCAGCGGTCTAAAGACCGCTGCTCAATAACCGTGTACGCCTGCTCTGAGCAGGTGGACAGCAATCGCCACAATTCAACCAGATCAAGTACGATCGGGTTAATTGACACCTCCCTGCTGACGGCCGATTGGCCGTGAGTCTGCAGGGGGCAGCGTTGCACTAGCAGCTCTTGTGAGCTGCTGGTGCAATGCTGAATACGGAGAGCGTATTGCTCTCCGCATTCAGCGAGGTCTTGCGGACCTGATCCGCACTGTCGGATCAGGTCCGCAAGACCTTTGATAAATAGGCCTCTAAGAGTAAAATAGCTATAACTTCACCTGATCTTAAGCAACATCTTAGTTACTTTAGAGTACCACTTTGATGCAACTTAATTACATAGATGTTGCAGTTTTATGTGGTAACGGTTTATCCCCCAACACTACACTACATTGGAACTCATAATGATAGTGAGATATCCAGCTGCTCATTTAAATAAATATATCTTTTGTAACAGACATAATTCGGAATAGCATTGCTAGTTAATAAATCATGGTTTATGCTGACTATAACTTTCACTTAACACAGAACTAGTATTTGTACAGCATAATGATTTTTTATTGAGCATCAGCTATTGCAGCTATTCAATCATATCTGCAGCTTATTACCGGTCATATCAGGTTAATTATACAACCAGTTACAACCAGTTGACATCTATTATTATTTAGATGCTATATTTATGCTAATATATTACCAAATGCCAGACACTCTGGATTTCTCACTTAGGCTGAGGTAGAATGCCCCATACCCATCTACCCTATTCCAGATTATTTCCCAGTACCTTACTATTTAGGTGCCATTTATCTTGCTTGCGACCATTGTTTTTAATTATTTTCCCAATTTTTAATTTGAATTAATAAAGTTTGATTTTACCAGCATTGTGTTCCTACCTGACAGGGACTTACCATATAATTAAGTGTGTGTATACTAATACAGGTCAATGCATTTGTTGTGCTTTTCACTCAGAAGCACATTATGTATAAGTGGATCATTGATATGGTAAGGAGTGCTATTTTGTATACATCTATATAGTTGTTTTTTTCCACTTTTTGCTCTATGTATATACAGTATATAGAAGTGCATTGGAGCCCTTTGCAGTTAAGTAGAGGAAAACATGAAAACAACATATTTATGCAATATTCATATTTAATAAAAGTTTTAACTATGTATTTACTGTAAATATTTCACATTCCAATGTTCTGCACATAGCAGAATATGTTATATGTATTTATATAACATAGATATATATATTTATATCTATATTTACTCATGTATGCATATACACTATATATATATATATATATATATATATATATATATATATATATATATATATATATATATATATATATATATATATATATATATATATATATATAAGCAAGTTAACGTCCAGCACCAATTCTGTCCTCAGTAAGGGTACAAGCAGCCGCTGTCTCACCTTGACAGGTATTGATATGCAAAATAGAAATGGCTGCAGCACTCCTGGTTGAATTTTATAACATTTTTATTACAAGCAGTGAAATACAGGCGACGTTTCGGGCTTCTGCCCTTTCTCAAGCCAAGTGATTAGTACATAATCCAACTCCACCTTTTATAGGCAGTACAGGTGTAAATAATTACAATTGTAATAATACATATTCTTTCAACAACATAAAAATAATCAATAAACA
The DNA here is from genome assembly GCF_027579735.1 of Bombina bombina. Taxonomy (NCBI): domain Eukaryota; kingdom Metazoa; phylum Chordata; class Amphibia; order Anura; family Bombinatoridae; genus Bombina; species Bombina bombina. The sequence goes on along the minus strand of NC_069507.1, from coordinate 185,380,151 downwards.
GTGATTTTGTTTCATAATCATAACTATGCATTTCTTATACAAAAAACCTTGTGATTCTAAACATATGTGATTTTTTAAACACCTTCTTTTTATTAAATACTAAGTGTTAATATGAGAAAGATATATATAAAGTGACCTTAACAGTTCATTATCTTATCTGTGAATTATGTGAAATATTTTCTTGTTAGTGATTTTCATTACCATTTATTAATGCTATTTAAAAAAAAACTTTATTTTATAAAAAACAGTAATCAAACTAACAACTAAATTCTAATCTTGCAAGATATGTTGTTTCTCTGATGGATGTTAAAAAGGGGAATGCACACACTCCAATATTATTTACTATATGGAAACCATAACAACAGCGTTCTAAAGAAAAAACTTATATTCTTTCCAAACAACCTCTTTTCATATTATGTTATTCAGCACATTTCTTTTTCAAGTTGTTCTTTTTTCTTTATGTGAATCTTGATCTAAATCATAGAGAAAAAGTTTACAGTAAATTATCACAATCAACCCATTATAGGAACAAGAACAGGTTATAATCTTTATTTAAACCTTTGGGGTGCATACTTTCTAGTCTATTAATCCAAATAACCTCTCTCTGTTGTAATTTTGTAACCCTATCCTGGCCCCTTCTCTGTATTGGAACATGTTCAAGGATTTGAATCCTTAACTGGTTAACATTATGGTTTTTTTCTTTAAAATGTGCAGATACAGGTAAATCTGAGATGGCCTTACGTATGGTATATTTGTGTTGTGTGAGTCTGTCTTTCATTTTTTGGGTAGTTTCCCCTATATATATTAATCCACAGGGACATTTTAGAGAATATATGACATGATCTGTTTGACAAGTAAACAAACCATTAATCCTATATTTTTTACCCGTGTATGGGTGGACAACCTCACTTCCTTTAATCACACAACTACAATGTGAACAATTATAACAGGGAAAAGTACCTTTCTTTTTGAAAATGACATCCTTGTCTTACTGCTACCTATATCAGTTTTAATTAAATAGTCCTTTAAGTTTTTAGGTCTTTTATATGATAGCAATGGAAAAGATTGAAATTCTTTTATATCCTGATAGTTATTTTTTTAAAATATGCCAATGTTTTTTGACTATACCAGATATCTGCTTACTATTGACATTGTATGTACTCACAAATGGAATTCTCTCCATCTGTGTGTATCATCGTATTTGGAGGATTCTACTGAATTCCTCAATAGGCTTAATGAGATTAAATTAAATGGTCAACAAAATTCGATTCTAGTCACCTTAGATGTTAAAAATCTATACACCAGTATTCCCCATGTAGGGGGTGTACAATCAGTGAAACAATACTTGGTTAAGGAACAAATGTATACAGGTTCACAAATTAATTTTATAATTGATTTATTGGCATTTGTATTGAACAATAATTATTTTCTGTTTGGTGACATGTATTACCGGCAAAAGAGAGGCACCGCTATGGGTGCTAATATGGTGCCACCATACGCAGGCATATACATGGGTACATTTGAAGATGATTTCATCTATCCTAATGAATTGTTTAAACAGCATGCTTGCGTATGGTGGCGCTATATAGATGATGTCTTTATGATATGGTTAGGCAATGAAGATACTCTTGATGTTTTCCTTAAACAAATTAATTCTAATCCGGCTAATATTGAATTCACAATGCAGTATGATAGAAAGTGTATTGATTTTCTGGATGTGACTGTAGCAATAGAAGAAAACAAGTTTAAAACTGATCTTTTTGTTAAAAAAACGGACAATACATTTGTGTTAAACGAATAGTGAGCGATGAGGATGTATGTAATACAAGGTTGCTTGAAATGGGACAAAAATTTAAACAAAGGGGTTACCCGACAAAAATATTGGATGATGAATTAAAAAAAGTGAATCAGATCCCTCGTAATCAACTTTTACAAAAAACATTGAAAAACACACAGATGGAGAGAATTCCATTTGTGAGTACATACAATGTCAATAGTAAGCAGATATCTGGTATAGTCAAAAAACATTGGCATATTTTAAAAAATAACTATCAGGATATAAAAGAATTTCAATATTTTCCATTGCTATCATATAAAAGACCTAAAAACTTAAAGGACTATTTAATTAAAACTGATATAGGTAGCAGTAAGACAAGGATGTCATTTTCAAAAAAGAAAGGTACTTTTCCCTGTTATAATTGTTCACATTGTAGTTGTGTGATTAAAGGAAGTGAGGTTGTCCACCCATACACGGGTAAAAAATATAGGATTAATGGTTTGTTTACTTGTCAAACAGATCATGTCATATATTCTCTAAAATGTCCCTGTGGATTAATATATATAGGGGAAACTACCCAAAAAATGAAAGACAGACTCACACAACACAAATATACCATACGTAAGGCCATCTCAGATTTACCTGTATCTGCACATTTTAAAGAAAAAAACCATAATGTTAACCAGTTAAGGTTTCAAATCCTTGAACATGTTCCAATACAGAGAAGGGGCCAGGATAGGGTTAAAAAATTACAACAGAGAGAGGTTATTTGGATTAATAGACTATAAAGTATGCACCCCAAAGGTTTAAATAAAGATTATAACCTGTTCTTGTTCCTATAATGGGTTGATTGTGATAATTTACTGTAAACTTTTTCTCTATGATTTAGATCAAGATTCACATAAAGAAAAAAGAACAACTTGAAAAAGAAATGTGCTGAATAACATAATATGAAAAAAGGTTGTTTGGAAAGAATATAAGTTTTTTCTTTAGAACGCTGTTGTTATGGTTTCCATATAGTAAATAATATTGGAGTGTGTGCATTCCCCTTTTTTAACATCCATCAGAGAAACAACATATCTTGCAAGATTAGAATTTAGTTGTTAGTTTGATTACTGTTTTTTTGTAAAATAAAGGTTTTTTTTTTAAATAGCATTAATAAATGGTAATGAAAATCACTAACAAGAAAATATTTCACATAATTCACAGATAAGATAATGAACTGTTAAGGTCACTTTATATATATCTTTCTCATATTAACACTAAGTATTTAATAAAAAGAAGGTGTTTAAAAAATCACATATGTTTAGAATCACAAGGTTTTTTGTATAAGAAATGCATAGTTATGATTATGAAACAAAATCACTGTTTATTGATTATTTTTATGTTGTTGAAAGAATATGTATTATTACAATTGTAATTATTTACACCTGTACTGCCTATAAAAGGTGGAGTTGGATTATGTACTAATCACTTGGCTTGAGAAAGGGCAGAAGCCCGAAACGTCGCCTGTATTTCACTGCTTGTAATAAAAATGTTATAAAATTCAACCAGGAGTGCTGCAGCCATTTCTATTTTGCATATATATATATATATATATATATATATATATATATATATATATATATATATATATATATATATATATATATAGGCAGAGGCGTAACTAGAAACCACAGGACCCAGGTGCAAGAATCTAAGAAGCCCCCCCCAAAAAAAAAAAGGTTAATTTGATACATATCTTTTTTTTTTTTTTTTAACATTGAACACAGAAAAAAAATGTGAATCAGATTACATATCTGCAAAAGGAGGTACCGTGTGCCTACAGTCTGTGAGATGGTCTGACCCCCTATTACTGTATATAGTGACACTGTTTAACCCACCAGTACTGTATATAGTGAGTTAGTGACACAGTCTGTAATCTGTCAGTGAGATGGCTGGCCTGACCCTACCCGCCCCAGTAATTTATAACGTGACCACAGTAGTCCGTGACATGGTCCAGCCCCCCCGTACTGTATATAGTGGTACTGTATAGTGACACTGTTTACCCCCTCCCCCCATGCTGTAGTAACAAGGTCTGTAATTTGCTGGTTCCACAAACATACACACACACATACATGCATAAATACACAAACAGTCAGATACATACCTACACACATACACACACATAAACACCAATGGGTAAAACAGAAACACTAACCCCTGTAGTCAGAGACACTAGTGAAGCATCATGTCACACTCACATGATATCAGTGCAGGCAGTGGGAGGTCAATATTTTTAATTAAACTACCCCCTGTAGTTCCGCCCCTGTATACAGACAGTCCCCAGGCTATGAACAAGATAGGTTCTATAGGTTTGTTCTTAAGTTGAATTTGTACGTAAGTTGGAACATGCACTTTTTTTAGGTGAAACTCTAGCCAAACATTTTTTTTGTTTTCGATAGCATATGGAAAAGTTTGTTTTGCTATCTGTGCCCCTGTTCAGAAAATTTCACATCACTTTCTGTCCTTGTGACAATTGGATTTTGAGTATTTTGGGTTATCCTGGAAAGAAGGATTGGCGATAAAGCTCTATGTTCTCCATTTGTAAGTACGAGTTGTACTTAAGTCGGATGTCTGTAACCCAGGGACTGCCTGTATATCTATCTATCTATATATATATATATATATATATATATATATATATATATATATATATATATCCGTATCAAGAAGGGCACTCTCAGGATTTGTAAATTCAAATACAATGACTTTATTCGTACATCAACAGAGAATAGTCAACGTTTCAGCTCCTATCCAAGCCTTCATCAGGACATATTAAATCTTCAAACGGCTGTGTAGCCAAACTCCCAATGTGGATAGATAGATAGATAGATAGATAGATAGATAGATACTATATATATATATATATATATATATATATATATATATATATATATATATATATATATATATACATATATATATATATATATACACACAGTATATATATATATATATATATATATATATATATATATATATATATATATATATATATATATATATATATATATATGTATAAATATATATTGTATCAAAAAACATATATATGAACAAATATATGTAGAAATATTTATAATATTTATAATATTTATTTATGAATAAATAGAACATATTATGCTATGTGAAGAACATTGGAATGTGAAATATTAATATTTTCACGTCAAGTTAGCTCATATGAGAATATGCGATTGGTTTGCATGAGAGTGGGGTGTTAAGGTTTTTTCCCCACTTTTTTTCTCTCCATTCTCCATACTGTAAATGACAATCACAAAAATGCCATTTTTAAATATATATATTTAGCAAATACATATACATTTGTAAATGTATTTCATGCCCACTACTGATAGACTATACTATAGTAATGAATATAGGTTTGATTAATCTAGACCATATATTTGTACATACATCTGAAATGGCATTAATACCCATTTCAAAGTGTATTTCACATGCAGAAAATAATAGAAGTATTCCAAATAATCTTGGAATAGTTGTAAACATTTCAAAAAGGCCACTAAACCATTGACAGGCTAGAAGACCTAGAGAATTTAATGTCTATGATTAAGGCTAAGCAGTTGAAATGCATAACACACTAATATTACACACAGAGAAAGTCCAGCACTCGCTTACAAGCTCTCAGCTAAAATTAGAAGCAAACCTGGAAGAGTTAGTTACCGCATCTGGCCAAATGGGACAAGCCCATGTACCATGTCAAGCATTGTACTCAGACTTGTCTGGGGTTAACTGCCTGGGACTCTGGAGACAGAACAGCTTCCTGAGAGTGCTATTAGCATCCGGGGATGAACATGTTGCAGGGTCAGAGGATGTGTACCCTGTTAGTCTGGGGGGCGGAAATATCAAGCTCTGAATGGAGTTTGATGCCCCTGTTTTTGTGCGAGCCTTCAGGCTCACTGGAAACAGCAATTATGAAGCAGCAGTCTAAAGACTGCTGCTCCATAACTGGTCTGTCTGCTCTGAGGCTGTGGACATCAATCCGCCCTATATGATCGGGCTGACTGACACCCCCTGCTAGCAGCTGATTGGCTGCAAATCTGCAGGGGGCGGCATTGCGCAAGCAGTTCTGGTGAACTGCTTGTGCAATGATAAATGCCGACAGCGTATGCTGTCGGCATTTATCGATGTGCGGCGGACATGATACGCTACATCGTATCATGTCCGTCCGCACTTTAATAAATCGGCCCCTGAGAGTGCAGTCCCCTTCCATGTTTTCTATAAGACACTAATAATATTGGTAAGTAGTGTAAGGAGTTTAAAGGCAACCGCTCATTTTAGATTCATTTGGAAGCTGCATTCTTAGTGAGAGGAGGGACAGTGTAGCTGCTGCTGATTTAATAGGGAAATTGATAGCTAGGCTAGTGTATTCAGTGTCCACTACAGTCCTGAAGGACTCATCTGATCTCTGTTGTAAGGACAGCACCCCAAAAAGCCCTTTTTAGGGCTAGAACATCAGTCTGCTTTTTTTTTCCCTGTGTAATCTAATTGCAGTTGCCTGCCTGCCAAGCCACTTGCCCAGTGCCACCACTCATATCTGGTGTAACAGTAGCATAAATTATAAAAAAAAAAACTTTTTTGACTGTGAAACATCAGTCTGCTAGTGTGATCTAATTGCAGTTGCCTGCATGCCAGAATGTGTGCCAGGCCCACTTGCCCAGTGCCACCACTCATATCTGGTGTAACAGTAGTGTAAATTTAAAAAAAAAAAACTTTTTTGACTGTGAAACATCAGTCTGCTAGTGTAATCTAATTGCAGTTGCCTGCCTGCCTGCCAAGCCACTTGCCCAGTGCCACCACTCATATCTGGTGTAACAGAAGTGTAAATTATTAAAAAAGAATAACTTTTTTGACTGTGAAACATCAGTCTGCTAGTGTAATCTAATTGCAGTTGCCTGCCTGCCAGTGTGTGTGCCAGCCCCACTTGCCCAGTGCCACCACTCATATCTGGTGTAACAGTAGTGTAAATTTAAAAAAAAAACTTTTTTGACTGTGAAACATCAGTCTGCTTGTGTAATCTAATTGTAGTTGCCTGCCTGCCTGCCAGCATGTGTGCAAGGCCCACTTGCCCAGTGCCACCACTCATATCTGGTGTAACAGTAGTGTAAATTTAAAAAAAAAAAAAACTTTTTTGACTGTGAAACATCAGTCTGCTAGTGTAATCTAATTGCAGTTGCCTGCCTGCCAGTGTGTGTGCCAGGCTCACAGCGTATACTGTGCCCACTTGCCCAGTGCCACCACTCATATCTGGTGTAACAGTAGTGTAAATTTAAAAAAAAAATCTTTTTTGACTGTGGAACATCAGTCTGCTTGTGTAATCTAATTGCAGTTGCCTGCCTGCCAGTGTGTGTGCCAGGCTCACAGCGTATACTGTGTCCACAGTGTATACTGTGCCCACTTGCCCAGTGCCACCACTCATATCTTGTTTAATAGTAGTGTAAGTGTACATTTAAAAAAATAAAAACTTTTTGGACTGTGAAACATCAGTCTGCTTTTTTGTGTCAGGCTCACAGCGTATACTGTGCCCACTTGCCCAGTGCCACCACTCATATCTTGTTTAATAGTAGTGCAAGTGCACATTTAAAATAAAAAAACTTTTTGGACTGTGAAATATCAGTCTGCTTTTTTGTGTCAGGCTCACAGCGTATACTGTGCCCACTTGCCCAGTGCCACCACTCATATCTTGTTTAATAGTAGTGTAAGTGTACATTTAGAAAAAAAACATTTTGGACTGTGAAACATCAGTCTGCTTTTTTGTGTCAGGCTCACAGTGTATATTTTAAAAAATAAAAACGTTTTGGACTGTGAAACATCAGTCTGCTTTTTGTGCCAGGCTCACAGCGTATACTGTGCCTACTTGCCCAGGGCCACCACTCATATCTGGTGTAACAGTAGTGTAAATTTAAAAAAAACATCAGTCTGCTTGTGTAATCTAATTGCAGTTGCCTGCCTGCCAGTGTGTGTGCCAGGCTCACAGCATATACTGTGCCCACAGCGTATACTGTGCCCACTTGCCCAGTGCCACCACTCATATCTTGTTTAATAGTAGTGTAAGTATACATTTAAAAAAAAAAACTTTTTGGACTGTGAAACATCAGTCTGCTTTTTTGTGTCAGGCTCACAGCGTATACTGTGCCCACTTGTCCAGTGCCACCACTCATATCTTGTTTAATAGTAGTGTAAGTTAAAATTAAAAAAAAAAAAAGTTTTTGGACTGTGAAACATCAGTCTGCTTTTTTGTGTCAGGCTCACAGCGTATACTGTGCCCACTTGCCCAGTGCCACCACTGATATCTTGTTTAATAGTAGTGTAAGTGTACATTTAAAAAAATAAAAACTTTTTGGACTGTGAAACATCAGTCTGCTTTTTTGTGTCAGGCTCACAGTGTATGCTGTGCCCACTTGCCCAGTGCCACCACTCATATCTTGTTTAATAGTAGTGTAAGTGTACATTTAAAAAAAAAAGTTTTTGGACTGTGAAACATCAGTCTGCTTTTTTGTGTCAAGCTCACAGCGTATACTGTGCCCACTTGCCCAGTGCCACCACTCATATCTTGTTTAATAGTAGTGTAAGTGTACATTTAAAAAAATAAAAACTTTTTGGACTGTGAAACATCAGTCTGCTATTTTGTGTCAGGCTCACAGTGTATACTGTGCCCACTTGCCCAGTGCCACCACTCATATCTTGTTTAATAGTAGTGTAAGTGTACATTAAAAAAAAAAACTTTTTGGACTGTGAAACATCAGTCTGCTTTTTTGTGTCAGGCTCACAGCGTATACTGTGCCCACTTGCCCAGTGCCACCACTCATATCTTGTTTAATAGTAGTGTAAGTGTATATTTAAAAAAATAAAAACGTTTTGGACTGTGAAACATCAGTCTGCTATTTTGTGTCAGGCTCACAGTGTATACTGTGCCCACTTGCCCAGTGCCACCACTCATATCTTGTTTAATAGTAGTGTAAGTGTACATTAAAAAAAAAACTTTTTGGACTGTGAAACATCAGTCTGCTTTTTTGTGTCAGGCTCACAGCGTATACTGTGCCCACTTGCCCAGTGCCACCACTCATATCTTGTTTAATAGTAGTGTAAGTGTATATTTAAAAAAATAAAAACGTTTTGGACTGTGAAACATCAGTCTGCTTTTTGTGCCAGGCTCACAGTGTATACTGTGCCTACTTGCCCAGTGCCACCACTCATATCTGGTGTAACAGTAGTGTAAATTTAAAAAAAAAAAACTTTTTTGACTGTGAAACATCAGTCTGCTTGTGTAATCTAATTGCAGTTGCCTGCCTGCCAGTGTGTGTGCCAGGCTCACAGCATATACTGTGCCCACAGCGTATACTGTGCCCACTTGCCCAGTGCCACCACTCATATCTTGTTTAATATTAGTGTAAGTATACATTTTAAAAAAAAAACTTTTTGGACTGTGAAACATCAGTCTGCTTTTTTGTGTCAGGCTCACAGCGTATACTGTGCCCACTTGTCCAGTGCCACCACTCATATCTTGTTTAATAGTAGTGTAAGTTAAAATTTAAAAAAAAAAAAACTTTGTGGACTGTGAAACATCAGTCTGCTTTTTTGTGTCAGGCTCACAGTGTATGCTGTGCCCACTTGCCCAGTGCCACCACTCATATCTTGTTTAATAGTAGTGTAAGTGTACATTTAAAAAAAAAAAGTTTTTGGACTGTGAAACATCAGTCTGCTTTTTTGTGTCAGGCTCACAGCGTATACTGTGCCCAGTTGCCCAGTGCCACCACTCATATCTTGTTTAATAGTAGTGTAAGTGTACATTTAAAAAAATAAAAACTTTTTGGACTGTGAAACATCAGTCTGCTATTTTGTGTCAGGCTCACAGTTTATACTGTGCCCACTTGCCCAGTGCTACTACTCATATCTTGTTTAATAGTAGTGTAAGTGTACATTTAAAAAAAAAAAACTTTTTGGACTGTGAAACATCAGTCTGCTTTTTTGTGTCAGGCTCACAGTTTATACTGTGCCCACTTGCCCAGTGCCACCACTCATATCTTGTTTAATAGTAGCGTAAGTGTACATTTGAAAAAAAATGACAGGCAGAGACAGGCCACCCCGCAGGTGCCGTCATGGTTGTGGTGCTGTGATTCCCTTTGTCCCTAGAATAATGCCCAGTGTTCAGAGGCCACGTACCATGAACTCGAAAAGTTCTGAGGACATAGTTGACTTTTTAACACAGGACACCCAATCTTCTATAGCTTCCGCTCCGAACCTTGATGCACCATCCTCCTCCAGCTTATCTTCGGGCAGCACCTCTCAAGTTACCACTCGCCCGCCTGCCGCCACCACCAACACTAGCACCACAGCCGCTTCACTTGATCTGTCAGAGGAGTTATTTACACATCAGTTGGAAGAAATGAGTGATGCACAACCATTATTGCCAGAGGATTTAGATAACAGGGATATGTCTCAGTCAGGCAGCATTACACACATGGACGTACGGTGTGATGATGATGATTTGTACCCGCTGCTGGACTTTGGTCTGTCACTGTGAAGCGGGCGTAACCCTTACACTACCTGATCGATACAACATCACACCTGATGTTTTAAAGCACGTTATTCAAAACAATTTAGGAATGTTAGGTGATTTATGCCCTTTATGGATTAAAACCAGACTCTGCATTAACTATGTAATTTTCCATGGGAGTTTTGCCATGAATCCCCCTCTGGCACGCCACAGTCCAGGTGTTAGTCCCCTTGAAACAGTCCCTGTGGGTTTTAAAATTCGCCTGCCCATTGAAGTCAATGGGGGTTCGCCCGGTTCGCCGGTTTGCGAACTTTTGCGGGAGCATGGTAACTATTTTGTTCTACGTGGGCTCAGGTCATTGGAGAGCTGTGTTTTCTACACAAACTTGTTATCTTTTTAAGTACTGACTCACTTGCATCAAATAGCTGTCAGCAAAATCATAGCATATTAATTTCTTAACACAGAAGAAAAAATTTTTGGAATATATTAATGTTACAGTGTGGCATTGAATACGTTATTCAATAATATGTAAATAAATATTCTTACTAAATGCTTTCTCACACTTGTGATATTTGAGGGTGATATAGCTTAAAGGGACATAATACTTGTATGCTAAATCACTTGAAACTGATGCAGTATAACTGTAAAAAGCTGCCAGAAAAATATCATCAGAGCATCTCTATGTAAAAAAGGAAGATATTTTACCTCACAATCTCCTCAGCTCAGCAGAGTAAGTTCTGTGTAAAAAGTTATACTCAGCTGCTCCCAGCTGCAGGTAAAAAAAATTAAGAAATGAACAGCAGCCAATCCGCATCAGCAGTGCTGAGGTCATGAACTATTTTACTGTGATCTCATGAGATTTGACTTAACTCTCATGAGATTTCATTGTAAACTTCCCTAAAATGAATAGGGAAATAACATGAGAGTGCAAGAGGCTCATCCTTTCAGTTGTCCCGGGACAGACATACTGATTTGCTGCTTAGAAATCCTTTACAATGGGATGTGGCTACTGAGGAACTTTTGAGGTAAAATATCTTTCTTTTTTACATAGAGATGCAAAGGTGATATTTTCCTGTCAGCTTTTTACAGCTATGCTGCATCACTTTCAAGTGTTTAAACATTTGGGTATTATGGCCCTTTAAATGAAATGGAAGGTCAAAAATGGCATTTGCATGGGTGCATTTCAATTTTATATAGAATTTTTTTTTACTAGATACTTCCATTAGCAAAAATGCTTCTAGTAAAAGGCATTACTGTTTTTTCAGCAGCCTATGCACTAGTACCACTACACTTTCTCAGAGAGTCAGTATTGTATGACACAAATTAAGTATTAATAAAAAAAGAGAAAACGAATTATAATCCTCTGGCACAAACTTTAGCTAGGTGAAATGGCGAAGCCTGAAACTAAAACATAACGTTTATTAATAAAACTTTAAGAAAGTGTGGACATAACACTAAAATAAAATCAATTAAAAAGTCTCAAAAAGTGGACACTGTCTGAATGTGGGGGAAAAATAATTTAGATAATCAAATAATACAGATGGCGATCACAAAATAATATCAAAGTGGAGGAATCATTGGAGGACATTGGTATTTAAAGTGATGGTAAAGTTGCGTGTCTGCACAATCGCCCTAAGCTTACTCCCTTTAATTTAGTATGAGTTTCATTCATGAATTGTAATAATTTTAATTTTTTAAACTTTTATTACCTTTCAATCTTCAGATTTCTATCATTCCGTAGTCCACCCGGCTGCGTTTTTTTTTTTTTTTTTTTTTTTTTAATATTGGGATCACGTTTTCTTTTTAGCCTATTGAAATCCAGGTCGATAGGTGACCTGGTCTTTTTCTGACACTCCCCTTTCGTCTAAAGCGCATGCACGAGTCATTGCTGGATGTCAATCATCCCATGCGCGCACCTGTTTAATGTATGTGTGGTAGTGACACTAGGGAATTCCAAGTTAAGTTAGTAACATAGTTTAGTCTAGGCTAGGGGATCTGGATCAGAGCAAAACATATAGGTGTTTCATTCACAAATGTAAACAATGAATCGCCAATTTCATTGTTTACATTGTGACGTTTTACTTCTGATTAATGCATGCACCAATGGTATGTATCAGGAGCGAGCAAAATAATGACGTAGTGAGCAGGGTTGGACCGCTCTCAGCTACAGCTCGATATACAACAGGAAGTAAGACGTGGGAGGAGCAATGAACAGTAGACGATGTTTTAGAAATCAATTGATTATAAATGTTTATTGTGGATTTTTTAACAAATAAACATAGCGACTATTGTCCCACATTACTGTTAAATATAAATAATGATAGCATATGCAGCAACTTTACCATCACTTTAAGTAAGTGCTGGCTATCCTGTGTGTTTATAAATTTATCTGTCATATATCTATCTATCTGTCTATCTATCTATCTATCTATCTATCTATCTATCTATCTATCTATCATCTATCCATTAATATTCATAAGTACATTTAGGCATATTTGTGTATGTATATGTTATGTATCATCAGTTACACAATGCACAGCAAAGGGTATATATAAAAAATAATATTTTAAAAGCATTTAAACTAATTATTTTGTTGTAGGGTTTTCCAAAGTAAGATCAGTTCAGTAATGCAGTTCTTGAAAACTTTCCTTTGAATATTTTTATCTTATATTCTTTAACTGTGGCCCATTACGTCAGAAATAAACAAGCTCCTGTACTGAACTAAGTATTCACTATATAGCATCTTGCTTGGTTGTCAAGCAAACTGCAGCATACTTAAAGGGACAGTTCACACCAATTTTCATATAACTGCATGAAATAAACACTAATATAAAGAAGAATATGCACAAATACTGATCTAAAAATCTAGTATAAAACCTTTTAAAAACTTACTTAGAAGCTCCCATTGATGAGGATAGACTGGGACACCCAGTTAAATGGGCTTGGAAAACAAGAGTAACAGACCATAGACCCTCCCTTGTATATGAAAAGACTGATAACATAAACAGGAGCCATCAGGAATCTGTAAAACGCGCGTATACACCTGACACTCTGGGGCTTGATTAGGAGTCTGAAAATTAAAATGAATATTAAAAAATAAGTAAAATCTTACATTGTTACAAAAACTCCCCCTTTTAAGTACAGAATTGTCAATGCAACCCATCTGAAATAAACTTCATTTTTCATTCACGTTTTTTATCAAATGACAAGATAAATAATGTATATATAAATATATATATATATATATATATATATATATATATATATATATATATTGTAATTTTATTTTATTTTCCATAAGTGGGCTTTGTGTTTAATAAGTGGATAGCATTCTACAATTCTACAGAATGATTATGGGAACTTTTAAGCATTTTCTAGCTGGCAATTTTTTTTTTAATTTTTTTTTTAAATATACTGAATTTCATCAACTTAATAAAAATCTCCATAATTACTCCAACACTATTATTTACATTTTATTATAAAGCACCACATAAAATAATTTATGGAAACATTGTTGCTTCCACTGAGACTGTGTCTTATCGAAACAGAAGGCATTTGAGATACATTGTTCCATTTTTTTACACTGTACAAGGTACAATGTCAATTAAAGGATGCCTGTAATTAAAATGAAAAAAGAGTTATGGAGAAAAGTCTCCAATCTTGGACTTGATCCATATCCATTACTCTGATATTCAACATGAGACTATTAGCTTCTGCTTTTAACTGAAGCTTTTCAGAGTTTAAGTGGTTCAGTGATAGCTTACTACATAATTATTGGTGGATTAAAGAAACTGTTAATAAAGGATTTGGTCTCATCTTCTTTTAGTTGTTAATATTAATTGGTGACTCGTTTATTAATAATTAAGCTGGAAACTTACGGTTAGTACATGGAAGACCTCAAGTTGTTTAATTGCATCTGTAGTATTTGTATAAAGGGAAAATAGAGCAGCGTTATTTTTTTTCTAATAGTTCAGCACAAAGTGATAATGATGACAAAGGTTTCATATTGTCACCTGAACAGCTTTATGATGCAGAACATTACATTTACCTATAATGCATTGCTCTAACCTATTAAGTTTAACAAAAAAAAATAGTTACAGAATGGCAAATAGGCATTTGTAAATCAGTATTCTCAAGGTCACTTGCTCTTGTAGGCTATTACAAGGCTTGGCACAATTAGGTGTATAGATTTTTTTTTTCATGTAATTGGATGAAAAAGACATTTCCTAAGATCTAAAGCCAACTCTCAGAGGGGGGGAATTAGATAAGTAGTTAATGCTAAAATGCTTGGCGAGAAAGACGTGTCAAATGCTGCATTTTACTTATGAAGGAAATTCAACCAGAATTCCTAATTTTTATACAAAAAACAGGAAATAGATGGAATAATGGAATTACTGGTGATCTAAAAGGGGTTGTTGTACCAGGGCCTAGCAGAGCAGAGGGGATGCCTGCTAATAGGCCAATTGCAACAACATTTTCTTCTTTCATTCAGTCACGTGCATATCTGTTTAACCGGAATCTAAGGCCTAGTTTTCATTGAGGTTGTAAAGTTTGGAAATGAGTGGTCACATAAAAATTCTCCTTAGACTTTGGGCTCATTTCCATTGAGCCATAGGGGGGTAGTTATCAAGCCGTCTACTTTTCTGGCTTCGCCGGCCCAATACGCCCGCCTAAGCTCGCCTCACATCACCGCCGCGGACCTGAAAAAATACGCCTAAGTTATCAAATAAAGCTGTCAAAAAGCCGCGGGGCGATGAGCAGCGGACTGTGACAGTTATCACTCATCCGATCTCGCTGCCCTTCGGCTTTTTCCCAGCTTTATTGCTAGCCTGTCACTAAGCACTCACACTAAACTACACTGTTCTACCCCCTATACCGGCGCCCCCGGAGCCTCCCGCAACTCAATAAAGTTACTAACCCCTAAACCGCCGCTCCTAGACCCTGCCGCAACTCTTATAAATGTATTAACCCCTAAACCGCCGCTCCTAGACCCTGCCGCAACTCTTATAAATGTATTAACCCCTAAACCGCCGCTCCCGGACACCGCTGCCACCTACAGTATACCTAGTAACCCCTATCCTGCCCCCCCTACACCGTCGCCCTCTATTATAAACTTATTAACCCCTATCCTGCTGATCCCGCACCTCTCCGCAACTAAATAAATAGTTTAACCCCTAAACCGCCGCTCCCTGAACCCGCCGCAACCTATATTAAACCTATTAACCTCTATCCTGCCCCCCTACACCGTCGCCACCTATAATAAATTTATTAACCCCTAATCTGCCCCCCACTACACCGCCGCCACTGTAATAAAATTATTAACTCCTAAACCTAAGTCTAACCCTAACCCTAACGCCCCCCTAACTTAAATATTAATTAAATAAATCTAAATAAATTAACTCTTATTAACTAAATGAATCCTATTTAAAACTAAATACTTACCTTTAAAATAAACCCTAATATAGCTACAATATAAATAATAATTATATTCTAGCTATTTTAGGATTTATTTTTATTTTACAGGTACCTTTCAATTTATTTTAACCAGGTACAATAGCTATGAAATAGTTATTAACTATTTAATAGCTTACCTAGCTAAAATAAAGAGAAATGTACCTGTTAAATAAATCCTAACCTAAGTTACAATTACACCTAATACTACACTATACTTTAATAAATTATTCCTATTTAAAAATAAATACTTACCTGTAAAATAAACCCGAAGATAGCTACAATATAATTAATAATTATATTGTAGCTATCTTAGGATTTATATTTATTTTACAGGTAACTTTGTATTTATTTTAGCTAGTTAGAATAGTTATTAAATAGTTATTAACTATTTAATAACTACCTAGCTAAAAGAAATACAAAATTACCTGTAAAATAAATCCTAACTTAAGTTACAATTAAACCTAATACTACACTATCATTAAATTAATTAAATAAACTACCTACAAATAACTACAATTAAATACAATTACATAAACTAACTAAAGTACAAAAAATAAAAAAAGCTAAGTTACAAAAAATAAAAAAATAAGTTACAAACATGTTAAAAATATTACAACAATTTTAAGCTACTTACACCTAATCTAAGCCCCCTAATAAAATAGCAAACCCCCTTAAAATAAAAAAATGCCCTACCCTATTCTAAATTAAATAAATTTCAAAGCTCTTTTACCTTACCAGCCCTTAAAAGGGCCATTTGTGGGGGCATGCCCCAAAGAAAACAGCTCTTTTGCCTGTAAAAGAAAAATACAACCCCCCCCAACATTAAAACCCACCACCCACATACCCCTAATCTAACCCAAACCCCCCTTACAAAAACCTAACACTAATCCCCTGAAGATCATCCTACCTTTAGTTGTCTTCACTCAGCCAAGCCACCGATGGAACTGAAGAGGACATCCGGAGCGGAAGAAGTTAATCCTCCAAGCGGCGCTGAAGAAATCTTCCATCCGATGAAGTCATCATCCAGGCGGCGCTGAAGAAAAGTCTTCGATCCGGCCGATGTCATCTTCAAAGAGGCGCTGAAGAGGTCTTCTATCCGGGCGAAGTCATCTTCCAAGCCGGGTCTTGAATCTTCCTTCCGCCGACGCGGAACCACCTTCTTCACCGACAGACTACAACGAATGACGGCTCCTTTAAGGGACGTCATCCAAGATGGCGTCCCCCCAATTCCGATTGGCTGATAGGATTCTATCAGCCAATCGGAATTAAGGTAGGAAAATTCTGATTGGCTGATGGAATCAGCCAATCAGATTCAAGTTCAATCCGATTGGCTGATCCAATCAGCCAATCAGATTGAGCTCGCATTCTATTGGCTGATCGGAACAGCCAATAGAATGCGAGCTCAATCTGATTGGCTGATTCCATCAGCCAATCAGATTTTTCCTACCTTAATTCCGATTGGCTGATAGAATCCTATCAGCCAATCGGAATTGAGGGGACGCCATCTTGGATGACGTCCCTTAAAGGAGCCGTCATTCGTCGTAGTCCGTCGGTGAAGAAGGTGGTTCCGCGTCGGCGGAAGGAAGATTCAAGACCTGGCTTGGAAGATGACTTCGTCCGGATAGAAGACCTCTTCAGCGCCTCTTTGAAGATGACATCGGCTGGATCGAAGACTTTTCTTCAGCTCCGCCTGGATGATGACTTCATCGGATGGAAGATTTCTTCAGCGCCGCTTGGAGGATTAACTTCTTTCGCTCAGGATGTCCACTTCAGTTCCATCGGTGGCTCGGCTGAGTGAAGACAACTAAAGGTAGGATGATCTTCAGGGGATTAGTGTTAGGTTTTTGTAAGGGGGGAAGATTTCTTCAGCGCCGCTTGGAGGATTAACTTCTTTCGCTCAGGATGTCCACTTCAGTTCCATTGGTGGCTCGGCTGAGTGAAGACAACTAAAGGTAGGATGATCTTCAGGGGATTAGTGTTAGGTTTTTGTAAGGGGGGTTTGGGTTAGATTAGGGGTATGTGGGTGGTGGGTTTTAATGTTGGGGGGGGGTTGTATTTTTCTTTTACAGGCAAAAGAGCTGTTTTCTTTGGGGCATGCCCCACAAATGGCCCTTTTAAGGGCTGGTAAGGTAAAAGAGCTTTGAAATTTATTTAATTTAGAATAGGGTAGGGCATTTTTTTATTTTGGGGGGGTTTGTTATTTTATTAGGGGGCTTAGATTAGGTGTCAGTAGCTTAAAATTGTTGTAATATTTTAAACATGTTTGTAACTTATTTTTTTATTTTTTGTAACTTAGCTTTTTTTATTTTTTGTACTTTAGTTAGTGTTAGGAATTATCCCGGGGCAATATTGGAAGATGAGTCTTGGAGGAAAGCAGTGACCTTCTCGGACATCCGGGAAACAATTACCAAAATAACACACACAGGCAGGTTATCATTAGCAAATGTTCCGTTTATTCTGGGACCAAAAGCACAATATATAGACATGGATACATGTCGGCATCTCTGGTGCGTAACATCATCTTATTGGCTAAGCAAAATACAGTAATATATTTCCTAATGGCCTTATTTGGCATACAGCATAACATATCATAATAGAAAATAATATATGAAAAAAGTACAGACAGAAACATGTATATTTTGCAGCTACAGGAAATAATGTAGGTGGGTGCTGCTCTGTGACATTTGCGGTTTTAGCTTACAAGAAGCACCTGGGTTTGTTTGGCTTTGAAAAAAGTACCTTATTTCCTGTTCAGACACAGACAGATCAGCAACTGAAATTTGCAAATGTAACTGATATTACAAGTGTCTTAGAAGAAATGATATTACGAATGGAGTGCAGAAAAAATGATATTACGAATGGAGTGCAGAAAAAATACATCAGTGCATAACATTATAGATAATGTAAAATAAGTACATAGGTAAAGTGTGCAACACAAATAGGTGATGTTCCCTGACAGTTAGTTTATGTAATTGTATTTAATTGTAGTTATTTGTAGGTAGTTTATTTAAATAATTTAATGATAGCGTAGTATTAGGTTTAATTGTAACTTAAGTTAGGATTTATTTTACAGGTAATTTTGTATTTCTTTTAGCTAGGTAGTTATTAAATAGTTAATAACTATTTAATAACTATTCTAACTAGCTAAAATAAATACAAAGTTACCTGTAAAATAAATATAAATCCTAAGATAGCTATAATATAATTATTAATTATATTGTAGCTATCTTCGGGTTTATTTTACAGGTAAGTATTTATTTTTAAATAGGAATAATTTATTAAAGTATAGTGTAGTGTTAGGTGTAATTGTAACTTAGGTTAGGATTTATTTTACAGGTAAATTTCTCTTTATTTTAGCTAGGTAAGCTATTAAATAGTTAATAACTATTTAATAGCTATTGTACCTAGTTAAAATAAATTTAAAGGTACCTGTAAAATAAATATAAATCCTAAGATAGCTAGAATATAATTATTATTTATATTGTAGCTATATTAGGGTTTATTTTAAAGGTAAGTATTTAGTTTTAAATAGGATTCATTTAGTTAATAAGAGTTAATTTATTTAGATTTATTTTAATTAATATTTAAGTTAGGGGGGCGTTAGGGTTAGGGTTAGACTTAGGTTTAGGGGTTAATAATTTTATTACAGTGGCGGCGACGTAGTGGGGGGCAGGATAGGGGTTAATAAATTTATTATAGGTGGCAACGGTGTAGGGGGGGCAGATTAGGGGTTAATAAATTTATTATAGGTGGCGACGGTGTAGGGGGGGCAGGATAGGGGTTAATACATTTAATATAGGTTGCGGCGGGTTCAGGGAGCGGCGGTTTAGGGGTTAATACATTTATTATAGTTGCGGTGGGCTCCGGGAGCGGCGGTTTAGGGGTTAATATGTATAGAGTAGCTTGCGGTGGGCTCCGGGAGCGGCGGTTTAGGGGGTAATAACTTTATTTAGTTGCGGCGGTGTAGGGGGGACAGATTAGTGGTGTTTAGACTCGGGGTACATGTTAGGGTGTTAGGTGTAGACAGCTCCCATAGAAATCAATGGGATGTCTGTCAGCAGCGAACTTGTACTTTCGCTATGGTCAGACTCCCATTGATTCCTATGGGATCCGCCGCCTCCAGGGGTGGCGGATTGAAAACCAGGTACGCTGGGCCGTAAAAGTGCCGAGCGTACCTGCTAGTTTTTTGATAACTAGCAAAAGTAGTGAGAATGTGTGCGGAACATCTGGAGTGACGTAAGAATCGATCTGTGTCGGACTGAGTCCGGCGGATCGATGCTTACGTCACAAAATTCTACTTTTGCCGGTCTCGAGCCTTTGATAACTAAGGCGTATCAGCCTCGCCACAAATACGATGCAGAATTCCAGCGTATTTGAGGTTGACGGCTTGATAACTAGGCCCCATAGTTAGGTTTACACGAGGTCACAAACTGATAAATATGGTGTCGGAAGCAATTTAGTTTATCGACAGCTCCTGATGGCGTGTTATACCTCAATATCTACAGTCGGGTCCGGCTGCCAAAAATATTGTATTTACATATGAAAATATATGCAAGGCACATATCTACAAAACTTAAACAAGGTCTATGCCTAGGGCAGCAATACATATTACACATATTAATAAAGTGGAAAATATAATTATAATAAAAAATAGTATTTGCTTATAGTTAAAAAATATTTATTTTAAAGAAGTGTATCTTTGTTTTTGTTTCTCTTTAGAGCTGATCACAGGTAAGGAGTGCAGACATTTAATATAAATTTTATAGCGTAAGGTCGGGTTACCCAAGCAACGAATCGATTTTCAAGAAATCCTACGTCGGATTGAAACAGCATTAACTTACACCTACATGAAAAGAGCGACTGCATGCAATGTGCAAAATATTACAATAGAAATCTGGTAATAAAATGGAGCCGTAGCTGTCGGCAATCTCTGTAGCTTATGGCTCCATTTTTAAGGTTTTAAAAAGGAGCCCAGAGTCAAATGTCTTAGGGCTAGTTTCCATTGAGGTGGTAAAGTTTGGAAACTGGTGGTCAGGGCTGCAATCAGGGGGTGACAGGGGTGATTGCTGTCAGGAGCCCAATGGGCCAGGGGGGCCCCATGAGGCAAGAACAATTTATTATTATTTTTTTTAAATGTTGGCAGCCACCAGTGGGAACTACAGCAGAATGCTAATTGAGCATGGAAAATGTTGTTACATGGAGTAAAGTATTAGCATTTGAGAGTTTTTTTGAGTGTGCACTAAACCACTATGCACAGTGTGAGATAGACTTGGCACTTTGTACAGTGTGTACCTGAGTCAGACGGTAGATCACTTTCATTTGCAGAAGAGGTAGGAAACTTAGTAAATGTTTTTTATTTCTTTGTGCAATTTCAGATTGTAACTTCAGTGTGGTAGTAGTTGTATGGTGGGGCCAGGGGTCCTTAAAAAAACATTTTTTTTTTCTAAGCAGTGTATTTATGATTATTTGACATTGCTGTAGAAATTATATATTTAAAGCCATACAGAAATGTTTCCTCCTCAATAAACAAATGGTAGGTGCCCTTTTGGCAGATATGCATGTTTTTATTAATATATATATATATATATATATATATATATATATATATATATATATATATATATATATATATATATATATATATATATATATATATATATATATATATATATCATTCCAGGTTACTGCCCCTTTATGCAAGGACTTTCCAGATGCAAGAAGGCATGCAAGATTTTTACATCTGCATAAAATGTTATACTCTCAGACTAAGATTGCCCAGTGTTTGAAATGAGACAGGTAACAGAAAACTGTTCAGTTTACACTACAGCTGACTTAATATTGAAATACATACAAACAAGCCTAAATCCTGCATTTAAGCAGATCTAATGGTATGAGTACCACAGCTTATGTTTCCACCAAGACCATATAGAGTACAGCTGACAGATGGGAACATTTGTACACTATATTTTAAGTGGTGCTCTTGGTTGGGGAAAATGGGCGGGAGGGGGAACAAACATATGTCAACCTTTTAAAAGTACTTTTCTTCATCTAGCCATCTAGCCAGATCATTAATGTACAATTTTAAATTCACATAATTATTTTTGTTTGCACATTTACAAATATGATTCTTTAAAAAGTAATCTCTTAATTTCTGCAATTTTTTTTTATCATGCATGTCACAAACTGTTGATTTAGGGGATGCAATGTGCAGAAATGTTACCTCCTGTCAGTGTTTCTGTGGTGTCTGTGTTTATGTCTTTGTGCTTTTGTTTGTGTCTCTATGAGTGTGTATGTATTTTTTTTCTGTGGGTCTCTCTGTGAGGGTGGGTGTGTATGTCTTTGCTTTTTCTATGGGTGTCTTGGTGAGGGTGTGTGTATGTATGTCTTTGTGTATTTTCTATGGATGCCTCTGTGAGGGTGAGGGTAGACACCCATTCCCATGTCTAGGGTGTGCCCAATGTAACACTATTATTAAGGGGGAGTGATTTCACACCCACACACAGGTACCAGATTAAAGGGTACTATACATGTGATTCGACTTATGTCGTTTATGTGCTGAAGTGCCCATGTGGGCTATTATATGTTGGCGAGATGACACAAAAGATAAGAGATCTCATCTGTCAACATAAGTCGACCATTTGTAATGATAAGATGTTACATCTCCCAGTCCCAGCACATTTTGCTGAGATGGGTTACCAGGCAAATCAGTTAAGATATATGATAATTGACAGTGCCCCCAAGAGACTTAGAGGGGGCAATAGGCATAGGGACCTCCTTAATCGGGAAGCCAAATGGATCTGGCTTCTCAATACCCTGCACCTCAAGGGGTTAAACAGAGAATTTGATCTTCCACCTTTGATCTAAGAAACTATTTCTTTACACACAAAACATTTCAGTCTTTCATTTTATATGTTCATAGATCATAGCTTCTGTTATTATGTTTTCTAACTGCTATGTAGTATGGTTAGCAACTTGCTGCATTTGTTTTTTAACAGGTTCTCCAATTCTTGCAATGGGGTTCAAGGGGTTAAATCGTGTGTGGTTTTTTTTCACAGGATATGTGAGGATGCCATTTCCTGTTAAACACACCCATGTTTTGTAATTGGTCACCTGTTTTATGTTTGGCCCTATAAGAGGTGCATGTATTTCAGTTACAAATTAGCTTGAGAAAGGGGCAGGAGCCCCGAAACATTGCTCTAAATAAAGGTTCAGGCCTTTGAAACCATATGCCACCTTTACTTTTTTGATCCATATTGTTACCTTGGGGCCTGAAGGGTGGTCCTACAAGGTGTTGCACCGGACACTATTTGTATTGAGAGTGTTCCAATCTATTGGAGTGTGTGTGCGAATTCCACTTGTTTTCTCTCTCTATATATACAGTATTATATATATATATATATATATATATAGATATATATATATAGATATAGATATAGATATAGATATAAACATATAAGAATATATGTATGTATATATATATATATATATATATATATATATATATATATATATATATATATATATATATATATATATATATATATATATATAAAGACAAGTATGTATCTCTATGTTAAATCCTTTGCATGTCTTTTTTTCTAACACCTGAGACCTCATATCTTTGAGTCCTTATAACATTTTTGTGCATTATTTTTTCTTTTCTTTTATCCTACTGTATGTTTGAAAAAAATGTTGATACCCTTTGTGACACTTTTTTGTTTTGCGTAACAGTTAACCAGTGTGAGGCAGCTGTAATCATTCTAGCATAAATCGTGATTTCGCTCAAGCTTTCTCATAATCTTTCAACTTTAAATACAAAGCTCCATCCGACACTTGCAAACAGCGGCAATATATATTCGATATCACTCGTACGAAACAGTTAGAGTGCCACTCGAAATCTGGTCCATATAGACCATAACTATTGTAAGCTGCAAACTCAAGCTTGGATTGGCTCCTCCAAATATGGCAAGATGTGGGTGGAGTTACTTCTATTATTACACTTGCTTCGTTTCCCTGATATTCTGTGTTGAAGAGATACCTAGGTAGGCATCTGGCGCACTACATGGCAGGAAATAGTGCTGTCATCTAGTGCTCTTGCAAATTGATAGCTTTCTTGCAACACTTTTCAACAAAAGATACAAAGAGAATAAAGAAGAATTGATAATAGAAGTAAATTAGAAAGTTGTTTAAAATAGAATGGTCTATCTGAATCATGAAAGAAACATTTGGGGTTTCATATCCCTTTAAATAGGGGCTCTTACACCTGAAGTGCCATGGGATGTTTAGCATGTGATTGCTCTATGACTGGAATGGGAGCCGTCATTTTAAAAGAACATTTGTTTAATAATAAAATGCTCTAATGAATTTGTGATTACAACAGAAAGTCTCTTTAATGAGGCAAATCCTAGTATGTTGTACCAGGAATCTTTTTATAGAATACTAAGTATCAGAATTAATGACTGATGTGCAATTAATCCATTTACTACTATAATGTTCCATGTATTCATTATACAGTATTAGCTGAAGATAATGAACAGCTTTGTTGTTATGTTAAACATTTATTTTTTATTATTTAAAGGAGCATAAATTGATTCAGATAGAGCATACAATTTTAAATATACTAACTTTCCAATTTATTTCTATAATCTTATATATTTCATTTTGTTCTATCCTTTGTTGAAAAGTATACCTAGGTAGGCTCAAAAGCTACTGATTGGTGGTTGCACATATATCCCCCTTATCATTGGATTTCAATTAGCTCTTAGTAGTGCATTATTGCTCCTTCAACAAAGGATATCGAGAGAATGAAGCACATTAGATAACAGAAGTAAATCAGAAATTTGTTTAAAGTTGTTTTATCTGAATCATAATAAAAAACCTTTGGTCTTCATCTCCTTTTAAACACTGAGATTGTAATATAAATTTTTTAATTATGTGTCATAAAACAACTTTGCAACATGCTTCATTATTTATTTTATTCCCTATTCCTATAATTTAACTCTGAAAATTGTGGGATGTTCATTTTCCCTGAGTATCTATAAAGTAATAGGTGCTGTCATGTTGAAACCTGAGTTTCTCTTGTTTAATTTCATCTTCTGAGGACAATTATGCCCAGATAAAATGTAAACAATGGCTATGTGACATATAGTGATGTTAAACTATTCTATCATGCACATAGAACTATTTGGGATGGTTTTACTTGGATATCATTAGCTGCATTTATTAAGTTGTGGATGCAACTTTGAAGCTCCTATAATGCAGGATCACATGAAGAAACGGTCATCACCCTGGACTAATCCAGCCAGGGTGATTGACAGGTCCAGCTCACATGCGAGGGGGCAGTGTTGCACTTATAGGTATTTGTGCAATGACAAATGTGGGCAACACAATGCTGCCTGCTAGCCATGATCACATACTTTGATAGTCCAATGTGTAAAAGTAATTGTGGTGATGGTTTATGGGGGGGGTTATTATACAAGATATAGTGGGAGTGGTCATAGTTTGGGTTATTTATAGTGGGCAAGATCAGGATAGATACAGAGTTAACTATGGCTGTAAACTATTAATAGTTGTGGTTACAGTTAGGGTTAAAGGGTGGTGGCCTTCATGATTTTATTACACAAACAAAACCATTTATGTAAACTGCTTAGGACCGGAAAAAGGATTTGATTTTTGAATATTTTGGATTTCAGAATATTTGCATCTGTACAATGAGACAGCTGGAGAGGGGATGGGACCAAGTGTAATCAACAATGGGCTAGATTACAAGTAGAGAGTTAATTAGTACTTTCGCTAGAGCGCTATCTGCGCTAGAAGTAAACCATTTGCGCTTGTTGGGTTACGCTGGTATTATGAGTTGAAAGTAAAATGTTATTGCTCCAGCGCTAACCCGCAGAGCGTAAAAAAAGCCAAACTTACACTATTGCGCATGCAGTAATTCATCCTTAGAAGTCAATGGAGAAACAAAAGTGTAAAAAAAATCTAACACCATACTCCTGCGCCAACCCAACGCCCATAAGCCCCTACTGTAATAACCCCTAAACAGCCAGATAGCCCACTGCAAAGCCCCCACTGCACTATTAACCCCTAAACTGACAGCCCCCCAACACAAAGTAAAACACTACACTATTAACCCCTAAACCATAAGCCCCCCAATGCAAAGTAAAACACTACACTATTAACCCCTAAACCATAAGCCCCCCAATGCAAAGTAAAACACTACACTATTAACCCCTAAACCATAAGCCCCCCAATGCAAAGTAAAACACTACACTATTAACCCCTAAACCATAAGCCCCCCAATGCAAAGTAAAACACTACACTATTAACCCCTAAACCATAAGCCCCCCAACGCAAAGTAAAACACTACACTATTAACCCCTAAACCATCAGCCCCCCAATGCAAAGTAAAACACTACACTATTAACCCCTAAACCGCCAGCCCCCCAACGCAAAGTAAAACACTACACTATTAACCCCTAAACCATCAGCCCCCCAATGCAAAGTAAAACACTACACTATTAACCCCTAAACCATAAGCCCCCCAATGCAAAGTAAAACACTACACTATTAACCCCTAAACCATAAGCCCCCCAATGCAAAGTAAAACACTACACTATTAACCCCTAAACCATAAGCCCCCCAATGCAAAGTAAAACACTACACTATTAACCCCTAAACCGCCAGCCCCCCAACGCAAAGTAAAACACTACACTATTAACCCCTAAACCATCAGCCCCCCAATGCAAAGTAAAACACTACACTATTAACCCCTAAACCGCCAGATCCCAAACGCAAAGTAAAAAGTTTGAGCGGTAAATGCCATTGCGTTCGTGCGATTGCATTTACGTTCAACTTGTAAAAAGAGTGCATATAACCGCTCAACGTTACCCATGGAAAATATGGGTAGTGTAAATTACCGCGAGTTTTGCGCAAACTAATTTGTAGTAATTTTAAAAGCGCCACTTCTAATCTATGCCAAAATTTCCATGTCATAGTACAGCTTATACATACAACTTAACGGTAGTTTTATATTATTTTACTCCTTCTATATACATAGTACCATAAGAAATATAGTACATTACTGTAATCAGAAAGGTAATAGTTGTTGTTTTAAATAAATATAGACTAGCATTTGTATTTTATAACAAAAACAATCACAGCCAAAGTAGACTGTGACTTTCTGCTGGGGCAAAACAGCAATTTTAAATAATTTTATTTAAATATTAATTAAAACATTTGCATTCTAGATTCACTGATATTACTTTTGAAGTTAAGGACAGTGGGAATTAAGCTTTTGATTTGTATGGCAGCTAAAGCAGTTACACAATAGATTTTTGATGTATAATTATAATAATAGTGACACTGTTGCTATTCTTTTACAGTGGCTTCTATAGGATAAACCTAGGGCTTGATCACATATGCGGCATCAGGCGCAAAAGCCGGCGTCGCCAATTTTTTGTCGTATCTAGCAATCACATATACGGCGCAGCATACAAGTTACGCACGTAAATTTCACCTGTCGCCAGCTGTTTTTACTCCCATAAACTAACATAGAACCGGTGTTGGTAGTCAGTATTACATATTCAACGCAAGGACTTACAGGCCGAGAATGGAGACATTTTACTCCATCTTCACCTCGCCATACATAGGCAGGCTCAGCAAGCCTTGCACTGACTATAAAAGTACTGTAACTTCATAGAAGCCTTAACAAAAACCTAACACATGCACAATATCCACCCCTAAACCGCCATCCCCCCACCACAATAACTAATAAAATGTATTAACCCCTAATCTGCCAACCCCCACATCGCAAAAGTACCTAATAAAGTTATTAACCCCTTATCTGCCATCAACCCACAACGCAAAGTACCTAATTACACTATTAACCCGTAAACTGCAAACCCCCCACAACGCAAAGTATTAAACTAATAACTAAGCCCACTAACGTAACATCCCCTAAGTTAACCCCAATTGCAATACACTAACATAAAATAAAAAAATACTAACTACCTTAAAATTAATAAACATTTACAAAAAAAATAAAAAAAACCTACCCTTACTCAAAGTTAAAAAAACTAAGATTACATAAAAATATAAAATCTAAAATTACAGAAAATTAAAAAAAACTAAAATTACATTAAAAAAACAAACTACATTATCCAAAATAAAAAAAGTTTACCCCCTTAAAAACAAAAAAGCCACCCCAAAATAAAAACACCCCCTAATCTAACAATAAACTACCAATAGCCCTTAAAAGGGTCTTTTGTAGGGCATTTCCCTAAAGAAATCTTTTGCACAAAAAACACTAAGGCCCCTAGTTATCAAGCCGTCAACCTCAAATACGCTGGAATTCCGCAGCGTATTTGTGGCGAGGCTGATTCGCCTTAGTTATCAAGCCCTAGACACCGGCAAAAGTAGAATTTAGTGACGTAAGCTTCGATCCGCCGGACCCAGTCCGACACAGATCGATTCTTACGTCACTACAGATGTTCCGCACACAAGTTCGCACAATCTGACTACTTTTGCTAGTTATCAAAAAACTAGCAGGTACGCTCGGCACTTTTCCGGCCCAGCATACGTGGCCCTGGAGGCGGCGGATCCCATAGGAATCAATGGGAGTCTGACCATAGCGAAAGTTCATGTTCGCTGCTGCCAGATATCCCATTGATTCCTATGGGAGCTGTCTACACCTAACACCCTAACATGTACCCCGAGTCTAAACACCCCTAATCTGTCCCCCCTACACCGCCACAACTAAATAAATGTATTACCCCCTAAACCGCCGCTCCCGGACCCCGCCGCCACTATAATAAATATGTTAACCCCTAAACCGCCACTCCCGGACCCCGCCGCCACCTACATAAGACCTATTAACCCCTATCCTGCCCCCTCTACACCGTCGCCACCTATAATAAAGTTATTAACCCCTATCCTGCCCCCCCCTACACCGTCGCCACCTACATTATACCTAGTAACCCCTATCCTGCCCCCCCCTACACCGTCGCCACCTATAATAAAGTTATTAACCCCTATCCTGCCGATCCCGGACCCCGCCGCAACTAAATAAATAGTTTAACCCCTAAACCGCCACTCCTGGACCCCGCCGCAACCTATATTAAACTTATTAACCCCTAATCTGCCCCCCCTACACCGTCGCCACCTATAATAAATGTATTAACCCCTATCCTGCCCCCCCTACACCGCTGCAACTATAATAAATTTATTAACCCCTAAACCTAAGTCTAACCCTAACCCTAACAACCCCCTAACTTAAATATTAATTAAATACATCTAAATAAATTTAACTCTTATTAAATTAATTATTCCTATTTAAAACTAAATACTTACCTTTAAAATAAAACCTAATATAGCTACAATATAAATAATAATTTTATTGTAGCTATTTTAGGATTTATTTTTATTTTACAGGCAAATTTCAATTTATTTTAACTAGGTACAATAGCTATTAAATAGTTATTAACTATTTAATAGCTACCTAGTTAAAATAAAGAGAAAATTACCTGTAAAATAAAAACTAACCTAAGTTATAATTACACCTAACACTACACTATACTTACCCCCCTGAAGATCATCCTACCTTGAGTCATCTTTAGGCAGCCGACCACCGATGGAACCGAAGAGGAGATCCGGAGCAGCAGAAGTCATCATCCAAGGGGCGCTGAAAAAGTCTTCCATCCGACTGAAGTCATCATCCAGGCGGCGCTGAAGAAGTCTTCTATCCGATTGAAGTCTTCATCCAAGCGGCGTCTTCAATCTTCATCCATCCGGAGCGGAGCGGAGCCATCTTCAGACGAGCCGACGTGGAGCCATCCTCTTCTTCCCAATGACTAACGACGAATGACGGTACCTTTAAGTGATATCATCCAAGATGGCGTCACTTCAATTCTGATTGGCTGATAGGATTCTATCAGCCAATCGGAATTAAGGTAGGAAAAATCTGATTGGCTGATTGAATCAGCCAATCAGATTGAAGCTCAATCCGATTGGCTGATCCAATCAGCCAATCAGATTGAGCTCACATTCCATCGGTGGTCGGCTGGCTGAAGACGGCTCAAGGTAGATGATCTTCAGGGGGGTAGTGTTAGGTTTATTTAAGGGGGGTTTGGGTTAGATTAGGGGTATGTGGGTGGTGGGTTTTAATGTTGGGGGGGTTTATTTATTTTTTTACAGGCAAAAGAGCTGTTTTCTTTGGGGCATGCCCTGCAAAAGGCCCTTTTAAGGGCTGGTAAGGTAATAGAGCTGGTAACTATTTAATGTAGAATAGGGTAGGGAATTTTTATTTTTATTTTGGGGGGCTTTGTTATTTTATTAGGGGGCTTAGATTAGGTGTAAGGAGCTTACAATTGTAATATTTTTTAAATGTTTGTAATTTTTTTTTTTTTTTTTTGCAACAGCTTTTTTTATTTTTTGTACTTTAGTTAGTTTATTTAATTGAATTTAATTGTAGTTAATTGTAGCTAATTTATTTAACTAATTTAATGATAGTGTAGTGTTAGGTTTAATTGTAACTTAGGTTCGGATTTATTTTACAGGTAATTTTGTATTTCTTTTAGCTAGGTAGTTATTAAATAGTTAATAACTATTTAATAACTATTCTAACTAGCTAAAATAAATACAAAGTTACCTGTAAAATAAATATAAATCCTAAAATAGCTACAATGTAATTATTAATTACATTGTAGCTATCTTAAGGTTTATTTTACAGGTAAGTATTTAGTTTTAAATAGGATTAATTTATTTAAGTATAGTGTAGTGTTAGGTGTAATTATAACTTAGGTTAGTTTTTATTTGACAGGTAAATTTCTCTTTATTTTAACTAGGTAGCTATTAAATAGTTAATAACTATTTAATAGCTATTGTACCTAGTTAAAATAAATTGAAATTTGCCTGTAAAATAAAAATAAATCGTAAGATATCTACAATAAAATTATTATTTATATTATTATTAT
Source organism: Bombina bombina (assembly GCF_027579735.1). Lineage (NCBI taxonomy): Eukaryota > Metazoa > Chordata > Amphibia > Anura > Bombinatoridae > Bombina > Bombina bombina. The sequence goes on along the minus strand of NC_069507.1, from coordinate 185,349,397 downwards.
AAAATTATTATATTATTATTATTTTAAAGGTAAGTATTTATTTTTAAATAGGATTAATTTAGTTAATAAGAGAAATATTATTTAGATTTATTTAATTAATATTTAAGTTAGGGGGGTGTTAGGGTTAGTGTTAGACTTAGGTTTAGGGGTTAATAATTTTATTACAGTGGCGGCGATGTAGGGGGGGGCAGGATAGGGGTTAATAAATTTATTATAGGTGGCGACGGTGTAGGGGGGCAGATTAGGGGTTAATAAGTTTAATATAGGTTGGGGCGGGGTCCAGGAGCGGCAGTTTAGGGGTTAAACTATTTATTTAGTTGCTGCGAGGTCCGGGATCCGCAGGATAGGGGTTAATAACTTTATTATAGGTGGCGGCGGTATAAGGGGCAGGATAGGGGTTACTAGGTATAATGTAGGTGGCGGCGGTGTCCGGGAGCAGCGGTTTAGGGGTTAATACATTTATAAGAGTTGCGGCGGGGTCTAGGAGAGGCGGTTTAGGGGTTAATAACTTTATTTAGTTGCGGGGGGCTCCGGGGGCGCCGGTATAGGCGGTAGAACAGTGTAGTTATTGTGGGTGCTTAGTGACAGCTTGTCAATAAAGCTGTCAAAAAGCCGAAGAGCAGCGAGATCGGATGCGTGATAACTATCACAGTCCGCTGCTCATCGCCCCGTACTTGGTGCGCAGCTTTTTGACAGATTTATTGATAACTTTAGCGAAATTTTTCAGGTCCACGGCGGCGATGGTAAGCGAGCTTAGGCGGGCGTATTGGGCCAGCGAAGGCAGGTAAAGTAGACAGCTTGATAACTAGAGGCCAATGTCCCCCTAACAGTACAACCACCCAACCCCCCAAAATAAAAAATAACTAACTTAAAAAAAACTGTTCCTCCGCTCTGTGCCACCGGGATAAAGATTGAAGATGGTCCCATGCTGGAAGAAAACCTTCGCCGCCTGGATGAAGACTTTGCTCCGCCTGGAAAAAGATGGATGTCCAGACTTCAGAAATGGTAAGTACATTTTTTGGGGTTAGTGTTAGTTTTTGTTTATGTTTTTGGGGTGAGTATTTTTTTAGATTAGGACTTTTTTTATTTTTATGGACACTAAAAGAGCTGATTGCCCATACAAATGCCCCTTTATGGGAAATGGGTAGATAAATTTTTTTTTTAGTTAGGTCTTTTTTATTTTGGGGGGTTGTACTGTATTTTCTTTTTAAAAAAAGAGCTGTTTTCTTTAGGACAATGCCCTACAAAAGGCCCTTTTAAGGGCTATTTGTAGTTTATTGTTAGATTAGGGTGTTTTTATGTTGGGGTGGCTTTTTGTTTTCATGGGGGATTAGAATAGGATTAACTTTTTTTTGGATAATTTAGTTTGTTATTTTTTTAATCTTAGTTTTTTTAATTTTTTTAATTGTAGTATTTCTCTAAGTGTACTGTTAGGTTTTTTATTTTTAGTAATTTTAGGGGTTTTAAAGTAATTTATTTTTTTTCTAAAAGTTTATTAATTTTTTATTTTATGTTAGTGTATTGCAATTGGGGTTAATTTAGGGGGTATTAGGTTAGGCGGCTTAGTTATTAGTTTAATACTTTGCATTGCTGGGGGTTGACGGATAAGGGATAATAGTGTAATTAGATTGTGTTGTGGGGGTTGGTGGATTAGGGGTTAATAACTTTATTAGGTAGATTGCGATGTGGGGGGTTGGCGGATTAGGGGTTAATAACTTTATTAGGTGGATTGTGATGTGGGGGGTTGGCAGTTTAGGGGTTAATACTTTTATTAGTAGTTCTAATGCGGGGGGATGGTGGATATAGGGATTTTGACGTGTCGGTTTAATTTTTTGGATTAGATTTTTACTAGTGATTTTAACATTTTTGTTTTTTACTTAGGCGCCGGCAGTCCATATACTGCCATAAGTCACTGGTGACTCCAGAAATGTGTATTTCCGAACATTTCTGAACCTCGCCAGTTTATACAACAGATATGATATGCCGGCACCGTATATGTGATTCATCCGATGGGTGAGGTAAACTTACGAGCTACGCAGGTTTCAGCAGTTGTGCTGAAACCTACGCCATATATGTAATCTTGCCCCTAGTCAGTACTACTTCTATGGTGCTGCGGTGCTAATTTAGCTGCACAAAATCAAAGACAGTTTTCAAAATACCTTTTTGCAATTTTCAAAATAAGTAGCAGATCCCTTAGAATCTAGGCATAACATTTTTATAAGCATTTAGAAATTGAACTGTCATTTTTTCTAGCCACGTTTATATTGCTTTGCAGTCCAAGAACATAGCCTATTTACTCTTATTTATCTTATCTCCTCTGTAGTGGCCAGTTAAGCACACATATAAATGAGCTCATGTATTCATTAAAAGGACATGAAACACAATTATTTTCTTTCATGAATCAGACAGAGCATGCAATTTAAAATAACTGTGTTTTATTCTCTTTGCATCCTTTGTTGAAAAGTATACCTACATTGGCTTTCAGCTAGCTCCTAGTAGTGCATAACTGCTCATTCAAGGATACCAAATGAATGAATACAAAAACTGCTAATAACACTGCCGTGTCCAACTCTTGGGGGCGCAATAGTACAAAGAAATGGTGGTCTGAAAATCCTAATGGCATATTTATATATATAGTCAAAATACAAGACAATATATAGTCATAGATTAAACAAAATATGTGTGGCACAAATGAACAATAGCAAGGTTCTTATCTGAGTCCAATTAGAAGACCGCAATACAGTTCAAATGTCAGGATTGACTTTGATAGCAGTGGGTGCAATCGCAGATAGTACAGTCCACAGTGTATGTGATGGCTGTTCCTCTCAAAGATATCAAACAAATGTGCTAAATGATGCAGGCTGAGAACTCTCAGTGTCCCAGCGTACTGATCCTTGGTAGGGTGTAGTAGCCCAGGTATCCAGGAATGAAACAAATTAGATAGCAAAAGTAAATTGGAAAGTTGTTTAAAATGATATGATCTATCTGATTAATGAAAGAAATATTTTGGGTTTCATGTCCCTTTAACTATAATTAATGTGTAGAATACTGCAGTATTGTGCAAACTCCCTTAGCATGTTAGCCTATGAGCCCAGCTGTCCTGTACATTACCTTCATGAGAGCTGATTTACAACAGTGCTTCAGCTCTTGGCAGGGCCCTTTACCCATTTGCTCTGTATAAATTCTACTTTTGCATATTATACCTATATTTATAGCTCTGCGGAATCTGATGGTGCACTACAAATAACTGATAACAATAATAATTATTGCAGGATGCACTTTTTTCCTGTGTAAGGGCAGAAGGGAAAAATAACAGGATTTTTAGAGTTAAATCTCCAGGGGCAAAATAAAAATGAAATATTATTTGTGTTTTTCTCCCACTACTCACAATTAAACATTCAGGGAGAGATAACAAGGGGATTGCAATATGATTAGCATTAATGTGTGTTAACATTGCTCAAGCACAAACAATAGTGCTTCTATTCTTCTACTCATATTGTAACCAAATGTCTTTTTCTATCGCTCAAGAGACAGCACTGGTGCTCTAGACTTCTAAGGGGGTGCCCAGTGCTAAAGCCATGAGTGCTGTAAGCTGAAGGTGAGCAAGTAGTGAAGTTAGATTGCCTGCTATATTATTTATAATAATTTACTTTAGGTCTTAAAAAGCACTAAGGGGGGTAGTTATCAAGCCGTCTACTTTTCTGGCTTCGCCGGCCCAATACGTCCGCCTAAGCTCGCCTACCTTCGCCGCTGCGGACCTTGAATACGTTCGCCTAAGTTATCAAATAAAGCTGTCAAAAAGCCGCGGGGCGATGAGCAGCGGACTGTGACAGTTATCACTCATCCGATCTCGCTGCCCTTCGGCTTTTTCCCAGCTTTATTGCTAGCCTGTCACTAAGCACTCACACTAAACTACACTGTTCTACCCCCTATACCGGCGCCCCCGGAGGCCCCCGCAACTAAATAAAGTTACTAACCCCTAAACCGCCGCTCCTAGACCCTGCCGCAAGTCTTATAAATGTATTAACCCCTAAACCGCCGCTCCCGGACACCGCTGCCACCTACATTATACCTAGTAACCCCTATCCTGCCCCCCCTATACCGTCGCCCTCTATTATAAAATTATTAACCCCTATCCTGCTGATCCCGCACCTCTCCGCAACTAAATAAATAGTTTAACCCCTAAACCGCCGCTCCATGAACCCGCCGCAACCTATATTAAACCTATTAACCCCTATCCTGCCCCCCCTACACCGTCGCCACCTATAATAAATTTATTAACCCCTATCCTGCCCCCCACTACGCCGCCGCCACTGTAATAAAATGATTAACCCCTAAACCTAAGTCTAACCCTAACCCTAACGCCCCCCTAACTTAAATATTAATTAAATAAATCTAAATAAATTAACTCTTATTAACTAAATGAATCCTATTTAAAACTAAATACTTACCTTTAAAATAAACCCTAATATAGCTACAATATAAATAATAATTATATTCTAGCTATCTTAGGATTTATATTTATTTTACAGGTAACTTTCAATTTATTTTAACCATGTACAATAACTATTAAATAGTTATTAACTATTTAATAGCTTACCTAGCTAAAATAAAGAGAAATGTACCTGTGAAATAAATCCTAACCTAAGTTACAATTACACCTAACACTACACTATACTTTAATAAATTATTCCTATTTAAAAATAAATACTTACCTGTAAAATAAACCCTAAGATAGCTACAATATAATTAATAATTATATTATAGCTATCTTAGGATTTATATTTATTTTACAGGTAACTTTGTATTTATTTTAGCTAGTTAGAATAGTTATTAAATAGTTATTAACTATTTAATAACTACCTAGCTAAAAGAAATACAAAATTACCTGTAAAATAAATCCTAACCTAAGTTACAATTAAACCTAATACTACACTATCATTAAATTAACTAAATAAACTACCTACAAATAACTACAATTAAATACAATTACATAAACTAACTAAAGTACAAAAAATTAAAAAAGCTAAGTTACAAAAAATAAAAAATTAAGTTACAAACATGTTAAAAATATTACAACAATTTTAAGCTACTTACACCTAATCTAAGCCCCCTAATAAAATAACAAACCCCCCCCAAAATAAAAAAAATCCCTACCCTATTCTAAATTAAATAAATTTCAAAGCTCTTTTACCTTACCAGCCCTTAAAAGGGCCATTTGTGGGGGCATGCCCCAAAAAGTTCAGCTCTTTTGCCTGTTAAAGAAAAATACAACCCCCCCCCAACATTAAAACCCACCACCCACATACCCCTAATCTAAACCAAACCCCCCTTACAAAAACCTAACACTAATCCCCTGAAGATCATCCTACCTTGAGTCGTCTTCACTAAGCCGAGCCACCGATGGAACTGAAGAGGACATCCGGAGCGGAAGAAGTTAATCCTCCAAGCGGCGCTGAAGAAATCTTCCATCCGATGAAGTCATCATCCAGGCGGCGCTGAAGAAGTCTTCGATCCAGCCGATGTCATCTTCAAAGAGGCGCTGAAGAGGTCTTCTATCCGGGCGAAGTCATCTTCCAAGCCGGGTCTTGAATCTTCCTTCCGCCGACGCGGAACCACCTTCTTCACAGATGGACTACGACGAATGACGGCTCCTTTAAGGGACGTCATCCAAGATGGCGTCCCCTCAATTACGATTGGCTGATAGGATTCTATCAGCCAATCGGAATTAAGGTAGGAAAATCTGATTGGCTGATGGAATCAGCCAATCAGATTCAAGTTCAATCCGATTGGCTGATCCAATCAGCCAATCAGATTGAGCTCGCATTCTATTGGCTGATCGGAACAGCCAATAGAATGCGAGCTCAATCTGATTGGCTGATTCCATCAGCCAATCAGATTTTTCCTACCTTAATTCCGATTGGCTGATAGAATCCTATCAGCCAATCGGAATTGAGGGGACGCTATCTTGGATGACATCCCTTAAAGGAGCCGTCATTCGTCGTAGTCCGTCGGTGAAGAAGTTGGTTCCGCGTCGGCGGAAGGAAGATTCAAGACCCGGCTTGGAAGATGACTTCGCCCGGATAGAAGACCTCTTCAGCGCCTCTTTGAAGATGACATCGGCTGGATCGAAGACTTCTTCAGCGCCGCCTGGATGATGACTTCATCGGATGGAAGATTTCTTCAGCGCCGCTTGGAGGATTAACTTCTTCCACTCCGGATGTCCTCTTCAGTTCCATCGGTTGCTCGGCTTAGTGAAGACGACTCAAGGTAGGATGATCTTCAGGGGATTAGTGTTAGGTTTTTGTAAGGGGGGTTTGGTTTAGATTAGGGGTATGTGGGTGGTGGGTTTTAATGTTGGGGGGGGGGTTGTATTTTTCTTTTACAGGCAAAAGAGCTGAACTTTTTGGGGCATGCCCCCACAAATGGCCCTTTTAAGGGCTGGTAAGGTAAAAGAGCTTTGAAATTTATTTAATTTAGAATAGGGTAGGGATTTTTTTTATTTTGGGGGGGTTTGTTATTTTATTAGGGGGCTTAGATTAGGTGTAAGTAGCTTAAAATTGTTGTAATATTTTTAACATGTTTGTAACTTAATTTTTTATTTTTTGTAACTTAGCTTTTTTTATTTTTTGTACTTTAGTTAGTTTATGTAATTGTATTTAATTGTAGTTATTTGTAGGTAGTTTATTTAGTTAATTTAATGATAGTGTAGTATTAGGTTTAATTGTAACTTAGGTTAGGATTTATTTTACAGGTAATTTTGTATTTCTTTTAGCTAGGTAGTTATTAAATAGTTAATAACTATTTAATAACTATTCTAACTAGCTAAAATAAATACAAAGTTACCTGTAAAATAAATATAAATCCTAAGATAGCTATAATATAATTATTAATTATATTGTAGCTATCTTAGGGTTTATTTTACAGGTAAGTATTTATTTTTAAATAGGAATAATTTATTAAAGTATAGTGTAGTGTTAGGTGTAATTGTAACTTAGGTTAGGATTTATTTCACAGGTACATTTCTCTTTATTTTAGCTAGGTAAGCTATTAAATAGTTAATAACTATTTAATAGTTATTGTACATGGTTAAAATAAATTGAAAGTTACCTGTAAAATAAATATAAATCCTAAGATAGCTAGAATATAATTATTATTTATATTGTAGCTATATTAGGGTTTATTTTAAAGGTAAGTATTTAGTTTTAAATAGGATTCATTTAGTTAATAAGAGTTAATTTATTTAGATTTATTTAATTAATATTTAAGTTAGGGGGGCGTTAGGGTTAGGGTTAGACTTAGGTTTAGGGGTTAATCATTTTATTACAGTGGCGGCGGCGTAGTGGGGGGCAGGATAGGGGTTAATAAATTTATTATAGGTGGCGACGGTGTAGGGGGGGCAGGATAGGGTTTAATACATTTAATATAGGTTGCGGCGGGTTCAGGGAGCGGCGGTTTAGGGGTTAATACATTTATTATAGTTGAGGTGGGCTCCGGGAGCGGCGGTTTAGGGGTTAATATGTATAGAGTAGCTTGCGGTGGGCTCCGGGAGCGGCAGTTTTGGGGGTAATAACTTTATTTAGTTGCGGCGGTGTAGGGGGGGTCAGATTAATGGTGTTTAGACTCGGGGTACATGTTAGGGTGTTAGGTGTAGACAGCTCCCATAGAAATCAATGGGATGTCTGTCAGCAGCGAACTTGTACTTTCGCTATGGTCAGACTCCCATTGATTCCTATGGGATCCGCCGCCTCCAGGCTGGCGCTTTGAAAACCAGTTACGCTGGGCCGTAAAAGTGCAGAGCGTACCTGCTAGTTTTTTGATAGCTAGCAAAAGTAGTGAGAATGTGCCGCACTTGTGTGCGGAACATCTGGAGTGACGTAAGAATCGATCTGTGTCGGACTGAGTCCGGCGGATCGATGCTTACGTCACAAAATTCTACTTTTGCCGGTCTCGAGCCTTTGATAACTAAGGCGAATCAGCCTCGCCACAAATACGCTGCGGAATTCCAGCGTATTTGAGGTTGACGGCTTGATAACTAGGCCCCTAAATGTTACAGTGGTATATTGGATTGCGTTTGACACTTAGCTCAGCACTTGATAGCGCTCCCTGGGGTATGCATTAAATGTAGGGCCCATTAAAATGTTCAGTTAAAATATCTAGCAATCCACTTGTTATACCAGAATATGCATTATTACTTGTGCAAGTTTGTGCAAAAGATAATGCACCGTGTGCTATCAATTACACTACACTTCACTGCACTTCAATATAGCCCTCAATGTTTAAATATAATTGTTTAATGTCCCTTTAAGTCTACAGAAATGTGCTTTACCTTTTACAGACAATTTTATTGTATACTTTTAGAATGATCTTATGATTGCATATATTTCATATTTCAATAAATATGCCATGTTCTGTGTGTCTTTTTCTTTTCTCTGGGCTGTCTCTTTACATAGGTCATTAAATAATGTTTACCTTTCTGGTCAAGCCTTTGGAGAATTGTTGAAATGTATTTTTTGTTAATATTGAAATTAATAAGATAATGTTTTACATTTCAGAAGATTGTCTCCTTTGAAAATGTTTTTTAAGCACAACTTTCTATTTACTTTATTTTCATCCAGTCTTCGGTTTTCAACTAGTACTTAGGTTGCAAGCTGTTTAGAGCAGTACCCGGTAATCCTTCTATCCCAGTCTGCCTTCTCTGAATTGTGCTTATTTATTGTACCCACAGTATAGTGCAAAATGATCTGCTCGCCACTTATAAATAAAGATAATAATACTCTGCATTTCATATTTTTAAAATTCTTTTTGAAACACTACTTTTCAAATGTAATACATTTTTCGTATTCATTTTAAAGCTCCTAAAATATTTATGGCTTCCGAGAGTGGAACTGGCAGATCATTGATCTCTATTCCTCTGGTAAATACAGTCACATTGTTTTTGCAGAATTTATTTGCCCCATGTTTCTCCAGAAAGGCAGAGAACCATTTAAAAAAAAAAAACACAACAACATTGTTTATTATACCTTATACTGCAGGAATATCAGTACTGGTGTTAAATAGAATGAAACATATTTTTGGGGTTTGAGATTTATATTTGTTTTGCCCTATACAAAATGAACACCTGTCATTAATTACCATGTAATCCACTCCATTTTAAATTCGGAATCTTGTTGATACAAGGCAAATATGTTCTACAAATTAAAGCCATTGTAAGAAGACAATATAAAAACACAGATGCTCCACATGGCCCAATATTGTTTGGTATAGGTGAAGGTAATATATGTGATGGGTACACTCACATTTAGTATGGCACCCCTAGTGGTGCAGATGAGGCGGTCTGGGATCAATTAGCAGTCACCCAGAAGACTGACCTCCAGTGGGTATCCAGTAATCTGCAGGAGATGATATAGAACACAAAAGTGCCTATATGGCCTAGTATTGCCTAAATAGGTGAATAAATATATAATAATGATATATATTGCACTCACATTTAGAAGAGCACCTTCTGTGTTGAACACAGGGCAAGCTGGGATCAATACAGTCACCCAGTAGACATGTATCTGGTAATCTGGAACTCCCAATGATCCACAGGTGGAGAATTATTCAGAAAGTAGTAGAAATAATCCGGCAGCAAGTGGTAAGTATAAAAAATGTACTTTATTTAAAATAATTGTAAAAACAACGTGTTTCTCAGCCAACCAGTGGCTGTTTCATCAGGCTTAAAGCTTTTTTATACTTACCACTTGCTGCCGGATTATTTCTACTACTTTCTGACTAATTCTCCACCTGTGGATATATATACAGATATATGTGTTTAAAAGGGGGGTATATTTTCCTAAAATAGAATTCATGGTTATGGGTGCTTGTGTTAAATGGTTAGGTCATTTTTTACTTACTGCCAGTTCACTTAGTTCAACTCCATGAACTTTTTGGGGCTGATTTATTAAGAGTTGAACGGACATGATCTGCTGTAGCGATCATGTCAGCCCAACATCGCCGAATGCCGACAGCATACGTTGTTGGCATTAATCATTGCACAAGCAGTTCTGGGGAACTGCTTGTGCATTGCCGCCCCCTGCAGCTCCGCGGCCGATTGGCCGCTAGCAGGGGGTGCCAATCAACCCGATCGCATGTGATTGGGCTGATTGCTGTACGCTGCCTCAGAGGTGGCGTACGAGTTATGGAGCAGCAGTCTTAAGACCGCTGCTTCTTAACTCCTGTTTCCAGCGAGCCTGAAGGCTCGCATGGAAACAGATGTATCTAGCCCTATTCAGGCCATGATAAATCAGCCCCTTTGTCGTCTTTCTATCTCATCTACTGCGTTTCGTCAAGATTCCTACATTATATGTGCAAATTATTAATTAAGTCTGCTTTTTATTATGTAATTTATATTGCAATAAGTGCTTGCAATAGTAAGATTAGCACTATTGAAATTATGTAAAGAAATATGTGCATGAATCTTTTTATTTACTATCATTAAAATTCCTTGTAAGTAGAATTTGAGATATTTTCCATTGTATTAATCAAATCAAATTTATAGATGTGTTATTGTTTTAGAATTGCAATGTGGAACATATCCAGTGGATTGAAGCTACTAATTAACTTTCTTCCAGAAGACGGTGATTTGATCTTTTTTAAATGAATTCTAAAAATTCTATTAGATAGGAGCAAGCTTTTTAGATGAGGTGTCTAGTCTTTTTTCAACTTCCATAAATCATAATGTGGATATTATGTGTAAACCTCTATTATACGGCTTAAAGAATAGTTTTAAAATATTCTTGTTGCATTATAGTAAAATAGAAAGTCACTCATCTTAAGAATTGAGAGGAAGGTTGTGATAATCCATTGACATGATGGGGAAGATGAATGCATTAAAACTATAAGATATTAATCTGAAAATGAAATCATATCTGTTTTAACATAATTATTTGAAACTCAACTAGTTGAGCTAAGAGAACCAATAACACAGCATTTTGAATATATTTGCCATATATATAACAAATTAAACAATTAAATATTTGACCTATTTTTAAATTTCTAATATAGATTGAATATCTAATGTAGCAGTTTTTACCAGCTTCATAGTCTCTTGTTTCCAACACAGAAATCTATGAATATGTTATTGAGTTCCATATAATAATCATTTATTTTCTGTCTTTCTCGTTGCAATGATTTAATCAACAGTAGACATGTGCACAGCGGAAAATTTTGTTTCGGTTCATTTCAGACAGATTTAGATTTTTTTTAATTTCATTTCGGAACGATTCGAATTTGAATACATTCAAATGTATTCGTTTCGTATTAATTCGGATTCAAATAAATTTGGATGTATTTGTTTCGGATTCGATTAGTAAATTCGGAAGTTCGTTATGTGTTATGTTGATTCAGATGGTTCCAAGTCACACAAACGGAATTATTTCACTGTTCTATCTCACTTAATTTAATTTTTATACTGAATTGTATTGAATTGAATTGTAATGAATTTAATTGAATTCCAAGTTACAGAAACAGAATTATTTCACTGTTCTATCTCACTAAATTTAATTTTATACTGAATTGTATTGAATTGAATTGAATAGAATTGTATTGAATTGAATTGAATTCCAAGTTACACAAACTGAATTATTTCACTGTTCTATCACACTAAATTTAATTTTTATACTAAATTTTATTTTATTGTATTGTATTGAATTGATCTGTATTGAATTAAATTGAATTCCAAGTTACACAAACGGAATTATTTAACTGTTCTATCTCACTAATTTTAATTTTTATACTGAATTATATTGAATTGAATTGAATTGTATTGAATTGAATTGAACTAATTGAGAAATGCATTTGGATTAGTTTAATTTTGTTGCTAGGGTAATTCGGAAATTCAAATCTATTTGAATCTCTGAATTTGGCAAATTCGTCTGAATTTCGATTCGGAACGAAACAAAGCGCACATGTCTAATCAACAGAATCATAAGTATAGTGTAAGTGTAAAGATAATTGAAATTTACCTTGTTGTAAAGCTGGAACCAGGTGTGCAGAGTGGGTAATGCAGGACTGAAACAGGTACAAGCCACTAGCATAGTTACATCCAGCACCATGGAAGCCGGTAACAGGTACACTTGATTGATCAGAGACGTTAACTAGATTTTTGTTCCTGGACCTAATGAAGTAATAAAGGATATTGTTTTATATTTGTGGCTGGACTTATATAATTTTATATTTCAATAAGAGGTTGGCCAATCCTGTCCGTGCCCTATTAGAAGAATGCTGTCTTGTCTTCAAAAGAAATGTTAACTAAATTCCGTCCAAAGTCAGATACCATAAGACTTTTAGAGCACCAAGAAACAGTACATATGGAATGAGCAGGAGAATAAACTAAAGAACTGTTCTGTAAGTCTAAATCCTGTTAAACAGTCTGAGAGAGTCGTCTAAGCACAGGAACAGATTAGAGGAATAATCCAGAAGGCAAGCAGGGGTCTAGCCAAGTAATACAGAATAGAAACAGAATTACTTGGAACTTCATAATAAAATAACCAAGGGCCCAATTCTAAAAAGCTCTCTGTGCTAGTGAGATTATATAAGAATGCTGGCCAGTCCTTCTATTTCCCTAGTCGAATTCTACAAAGCCACTTTTTACCCTCAAAACCAGGTGTCACATTAAGGGGCATATACTGCATTTTCGTATAGGAAGGAGATGCATACATTACAAAAGTATACAATGAAAATCGTCTTTTAAAAATCATACAAAACAAAAACATGAACCATTCGCACACAAAAAATTTTTTATTGTTCAGGTGCATCAAAAATCGTAACAAACTTTTTCACCAAAAATCATATTTTATCAAAAATGTAAAATTTGTATGTAAATTACACAGAAATAAATTGTATTAGATATGCACAGTGTAAATCATGATTTAAGTACACTGGATGTTCAAAAAACAAATAGAAATACATACTTAGAAATATAAAATACAAAGCATTATTGTTGTTTTTTCGTAGAATGGGAGTAAATGAAATTGTCTCTCAATTCCCAGAGTAATTCTGTAAACATTTCCACCCTACAGATCTCACTATTTTTTTTTTCGCAACGTAAAAGTTGGCAAGCTTTTATTTAAATACTCAAAAAAACGAATTTCTTTGAAAGGAAAAGCTTTGCACACAAAATGAAAAGTAAATTTAAAGTACAGTGCACTGAAAACAGCATAATTTAATTTGCAGTAGGCGTAATATTAAAGTTGAAACATACACTGGGATCTCCCTCTTTATTTCATCATCCATTGTGAACTTTTTCGTAACAGAGAGCTCCCATTATTTCTATGGGAGTCATCTCGTCACACTAACCATAGCTCGTTTAACCTTCAAGACAGCGGCAAATTCCTTTTTCTCTTCAATTCAATCAGCAATAGTGAACCTCACTGTTCTAGACACGCTAAAGCTGAAGCTCATCTCAGCTTTCAGGGCACAAACAGCAGTCCCTGCACTAAAACTCATCCTCCACTTAGCGCTATCCCTAGCGAGACAAAGTAAGCACCAGCGACCATGAAAATAAGTAAAAAGTAAAAATTGAAAAGGACTTTATTACAAATGAACTTCAGAAGGATTAAATAAAATAATAGAAGTGAAATTACAGCCGCTGCAGCTAACGGTCCCATGGAGGAGTGTTGTTGTAGAGTGATGATGTCATCAGCAGGTAAACATAGTGTAGCGGAACACAGCCCTCAGAATATGCAAGGTGCAAAGCCAAAGGATCCGGAACCAACTGCCAATAGCAATATCAACAGGAAAAAGGCTGCACAACAAAACCAAATGACAACACAGGTTTATTTGTGAAAATAAAACCTAGACAGACATGGACTAGGGGGCGTTTTTGCCCACTAGTGGCGCTTCATCAAAGACTCCAGTCTTTGATGAAGCACCACTAGGAGGCACGAAACGCATCAGACTACCCACCTGTCCATGTCTGTCTAGGTTTTATTTTCACAAATAAACCTGTGTTGTCATTTGGTTCCGTTGTGCAGTCTTTTTCCTGTTAAATAAAATAATTTCTGGATTTTTTCTAGAACATATGAGTAAGCATTTTCTAATAGACATGTGCATTTTTCTCCTTCTTGAGGAAATGAATGGGGAAGATTGTGGCCGTGGCGTTTGGGTATTTTTGGACACGGATTTCTTCTTGTGACAGTACAACACACCAATATTTGAATTTGCAGAGATATTAGTGTAATGCACTTTCACAAGAAGAAAATAGCCCATATCCGAAGACTATTTGCGGCCACCATCTTCCGCATTCATATCCTCAAGAAGGAAACAAATGCGCTAGTTTCTAATAGTACAAAAGTAGTACAAAACTAGTAACAAATATATATAAAATACTGGCACAGAAGACCCCTGGGGGTCGATTTATAAAGCAGTGGATGCTCCTTAACTCGTCTGCCACCTCTGAGGCGGCAGACACCAATCAGACCGATCTGATATGATCGGGTTAATTGACACCCCTGCTGGCGGCCGATTGGCCGCAAATGTGCAGGGGACGGCATTGCACAAACATTTCACTAGAAATGCTTGTGCAATGATAAATGCCGACAGCGTATGCCACTACAGTGGATGATGTCCGCTCGCACTTTGATAATTCGACCCCCTGGTTTTCTTTCTTCTTGAATACAACATTAGGGGAAATACTTGGACACAATAATTTGCTATAACAAACAGTTGCATAACCACAAAGTTTCCTCATTAATATGAGGTGCCAATACGCAGTTACCTTCACAGCAAGATTATATGGCTGCGCTTCTATCTTTTCTACCTTATGTCAATACTTTTTCCTTTCTCTTTCATTTTGCTTTTTTCCAAATGTTTCTTCTTCTACAAATAAATAAAACATTGGTTTCAATAAACAGTCTCCTAAGTCATTAATATTTTAGCTACCAAAAAGACAGCAGATCCTCCAATCAGCAAGCTTTATTTGATTCCCATAATGTGTCGTTCATTTGACACTGTTTTAGGATAATTAGGTACCTTTTTTCTAAGCAAAATCATTTATAATAATAATAAAAAAAAATTATATTTGTTGATTATTTCTATGTGTGTTGAATTTATTTTATAAGGCTAAATTTGTAGATTTATAACAGGGATTTAATAGAAATAGCTGGTTACTCTATTTTCAACTTTCTTTAAAATATCTGCATTAAAGGGACAATCTACTCCAGAATTATTATTGTTTAAAATGATTGATAATCCCGTTATTATCCATTCCCCATTTTTGCATAACCACAATGGTTATATTAATGTACTTTTCACCTCTGTGATTATTTAATCTATTTTGAAAGATTAGTATTTTAGCCAATCAGCGCTGACTCCTATGTAACTCCACAGGAGTGAGCACAATGTTATCTATATGGCACAAATGAACTAGTCCTGTCTAGCTGTAAAGAAACTGCCAAAATGCAGATAAGAGGCATCATTCAAGGGCTTAGAAATTAACATATGAGCCTACCTAGGTTTAGCTTTCAACAAAGAATACCAAGATAAACAAAGTAAATTTGATGATAAAATAAATTGGAAAGTTGTTTAAAACTGCATGCCCTATCTGAATCGTGAACATTTAATTTTGACTAGACTGTCCCTTGAGAGAAGATTAAAAAATAAAATAATAATAATAATAAATTTACATTCTGCATTTTAAGTGGACAATTTATCAAAGCGTTCAACTGAAAATACGCTTGAATTCCGCATTGTATTTGTCGTGAGATTGATCCGTCATAGTTATCAAAGCGTCAAGATCGGCAAGTGTTGAAATTTGTGACGTAAAATACGATCTCGCAATCTCAATCCGACGCAGATCGATGCTTGCGTCATTACAGATGTTTCGAATTCAGATTCGACTCTATTTGACACTTTTCCCAATTTATCAACATTTACCAGGTAAGTTTGCGTCTATTCCGACGCAGCGTACGTAGTTTTCAAACCGCCACCGCTGAGGTCGCGGATACCCTAGAACTCAATGGGAGTTTGAAAACACAGAAAGCTTATGTTCGATGCTGCAAGAGAAATAAGTATATTATATAATAAAAGTAAATTAGAAACTCGATTCAAATTGTATACCCTTTCTAAATCAAACAATATTATTGCTACACATTTGGTGCACTAGTAGATATAGGGATAAAAATGAAAAATACATTACAATTTATGGATTATGTTACAAATTTGGTATTACAAAGTAAGGGGACAATATTATTTCTACAAATTTGTGGAAAATTTTTGCCCCAAACTTGTCGCACTAATAGATATAGAGATAAAAATGAAATACACAACATAATATAGCTAACTTCATTTTTTGTGAAAAATCTATTTGCACCATGTTTAAGCCATGTAATACAAGTCCCAGGGGCCTATTTAACAAAGGTCTGTCGGACTTGATCTGACAGTCCGGATCAGGTTCGACAGACCTCGCTGAATGCGGAGAACAATACGCTCACTGTATTCAGCATTGCACCAGCAGCTCTTGTGAGCTGCTGGTGTAACGCCGCCCCCTGCAGGGGTGTCAATCAACCCGATCGTACTCAATCGGGTTGAATTGCGGCGGTTTCTGTCCGCATGCTCAGAGCAGGCGGACAGGTTATGGAGCTTCAGTCTTTAGACCGCTGCTTCATAACTGGTGTTTGTGGCGAGCCTGAAGGCTCACCAGAAACACAGGGCTTCAAGCTCCGTAAGGAGCTTGATAGATATGCCCCCCACTCTCCACTTCGCACCAAATTTGAAGCAACACTTTTCACACCAATTATGACACAAACTCCTAAACAACCCACACACTAGTGAATTTTTCAACAACTTTTGATTGGAATATGCATAATCACATGATTTAAGACATCAGCCAATCTGATTGAAATACACATTTTAAGCTATCACTAACGAATCAATTTTCTCGATACTTCTGGCATTAATCACTCATCAGAACATGTAAGTGCCATTTGTTACATTGTGTATTTTATTTTGAAAGTATGTATATGTGAAATTAGTATTAAAGATAAACATTAATGCTGACATTAGGACACACAGTGTAATATTTTAGACAAGGATTTTAAAATTCTAATTGATGTTTGATTTAATATAATCTTAAACTGATAGCTCAAAGGGATAGCCCACCTAATATTAAACTGTCATGATTCAGATAAGGCAGAAATTAAAATCACCTCTTTACTGCAATGCTATTTTCAGTGTATTTCTTCCTTCCCTTGAATTTATTTTTCAGTAATAAATGTCATCTTATATGCCAGCCCATTTTATAACACCTGTGAAGGGGTGGTTTTTAAAACTACATTGCAATCAGGAGGGGTTACACAGGTAAAGAGAGAAAACTGTCCCAGCTCTTAAAATCTTAAAATAGCCATTGATTGCAAATAAATCCATATGATACTCTGATTACATGTTATATTTGCAATTATTCCTGCCCAGAATAAAAATAAATTTACACTATATACATATAGTGGTATAAATAAACACAGAGATAAGAAAGACAACATTGTTTTGAACAAAAAAGGAATTTAGGGACATGTAAATATGTTTGCAAAAGATTTCAGAAATACAACACACACACATATATATATATATATATATATATATATATATATATATATATATATATATATATATATATATATATACATAGATATATACATATACAAGTATGTGCAAAGATATATGTACAAATTCTAGCATTAATAATCATTTATTTAAAAAAAATATGAGATAAAAGCATATCATGACTTCTAGAAATACAAATACAAATTAATTTATGTAAAAGTATCATATAACAGATTTTTGGGTATAACAAATAAATATAAAAATAACTTTCTATGAGATATTGTGTATTGAGGTATAAATCTATCTATTTCTTGGACATTAACATATGAAAAAGAAAAGATTAGCTATAGAGAAATGTGCTTGTTCATCTACAGTAATGAAATGGTATAAATAAAGATGGGAAAAACCAGAATAACTGCAACATTGATGACTGTTGCTCTCTGCACCGTACTTGACGCGCGTGTTTTTGACGGCTTTTTTGATAAATAAGGGGATCATATTCAGATCCGCGTCAGCGATGTCTGGCGAGCGTATTGACGCCGGCGAATGCACTGAGATTGACGCTTTGATAAATTGACCCCTAAGTGTAGTATTTGAAGAAAAAATATTATTGTTTCTAACATAAATAATATTTGCTGTGATCATTTAAAAAAAAAAAAAAATAGAAGTCAGTAAAAAACATTCATATGCATCACAAGAGCTCTAGATGCTTACGTTCAGGTTGATAGAATTAGTTGTTTTTTCTTCGAGATTCTCATTTCAAGGGCTTTCTGTTTTTATAACACACTTTAATCCCAGCATTAAATATATCTTTTGCTCAAAGGGATTACTAGATCTTTGATATTACAATTTAAATGGATCAGTTGGGGAAAATAAAGGATTGATCTTGGAACTATTGTACTGATCTGTTAATGTGCCATATAAAGCCCCTGAGCAAACTAGTGAATACAACAATCAATAAGCAAGCTATAATGATACAACAAGCTCCGAGCTTCAGCAAGATTTATTTTGACACTTAAGAAAATCTTACACGTAGACCTTATCATTTACCTTCTTATGAGCACATAAATATGTCTTTGCAGGCTGTAATAATCTAAACCCAAATTTACACAGAATATAAAATATTTGTAGCTGAAGACAAATTAAAGGAGCAATGAAAACAAAAATGAGAAGAATTTGTGTACCTAACATCATGGTTTTCTTACCAATTTCACAAATATAACTCATTAAAGGGACATGAAATCCAAAATTGTTCTTTCATGATTCAGACAGAGAATTTTTTTAAAAATGCATTTCTGTTATCAAATTTGCGTTGTTCTCATGTTATTGTTTGTTGGAGAGATATATGGATAGGTAGCGTGTATATTCAAATCAGCCAATAGAATGAGAGCTGCTTAAATCCTATTGGCTGATTTGAACAGCGAATAGGATTTTAGCAGCTCTAATTCCTATTGGCAGCTAAAAAAATTTTAGCCAATAGGAATGCAAGAGATGCCATCTTGAATCGCGTCCCTTGTATTGAAGATTTAGTGTACGGCAGCGACCGTATGAAGAGGATGCTCCGCACCGGATGTCTTCAGGATGGACCCGCTCTGCACCACCGGGATCAAGATAGAAGATGCCGCCTGGATGAACATTGAAGAGGCCACCTGGATGAAGACTTCTCACCACTAGGATGAGGACTTCACCCCCCGGAATGAAAATTGAAGAGGCCGTCAGGATAAAGACTTCTCGCCGCCTGGATAAAGATCATTCAAGTGGGACTTCAAAAACTGTAAGTGGATCTTTGGGGGTTAGTGATAGGTTTTTTTAAGGGTTTTTTGGATGTTTTTTTTTTAGTTTAGGGTTTGGGCAATGTAAAAGAGCTAAATGCCCTTTAAAGGGCAATGCCCACCCAAATGCCCTTTTCAATGCAATGGGTAGCTTAGGTTTTTCTTAGAGTTAGGTTTTTATTTGGGGGGATTGTTGGGTGGGGGGTTTTACTGTTGGGGGTCTTTGTATTTTTTTTTTTTACAGGTAAAAGAGCTGATATCTTTGGGGCCCCACAAAAAGCCCTTTTAAGGGCTATTGGCAGTTTATTGAAGGCTAGGATTTTCTTTTATTTTGGGTGGGCTTTTTTATTTTGATAGGGATATTAGATGAGGTGTAATTATTTTTTATTTTTGACAATTTCGTATTTTATTTTCTGTAATTTAGTGTCTGTTTTTGTATTTAGATACTTTCGGCTAGATTACGAATTTTTGTCGGTAAGGCTTGCGTTGTTAACGAGCTTTTTTTTCTCACCGCTCACTTAATACAACGCTGGTATTACAGGGTTTTTTAAACCCAGCGTTAGCCACAAAAAAGTGAGCGTAGAGCAGAATTTAGGTCCACATCTCACCTCAATACCAGCGCTGCTTACGGTAGCGGTGAGCTGGCTAAACGTGCTTGTGCACGATTTCCCCATAGAAATCAATGGGGGAGAATCAGCGGAAAAAAACCTAACACCTGCAAAAAAGCAGCGTTCAGCTTCTAACGCAGCCCCATTGATTCCTATGGGAAAATACTTTTTATGTCTACACCTAACACCCTAACATGAACCCCGAGCCTAAACACCCCTAATCTTACACTTATTAACCCCTAATCTGCCGCCCCGACATCGCTGACACCTGCATTTTATTATTAACCCCTAATCTGCCGCTCCGGACACCGCCGCCACCTACATTATCCCTATGAACCCCTAATCTGCTGCCCCCAATATCGCCGACACCTACTTTTATTTATTAACCCCTAATCTGCCGCCCTTAATGTCGCCGCCACCTAACTACACTTATTGACCCCTAATCTGTCACTGCCAACGTCGCTGCCACTATAATAAAGTTATTAACCCCTAAACCTAAGTCTAACCCTAACCCTAACACCCCCCTAAATTAAATATAATTTAAATACATCTAAATAAAATTATTATCATTAACTAAATTATTCCTATTTAAAACGAAATACTTACCTATAAAATAAACCCTAAGATAGCTACAATATAACTAATAGTTACATTGTATCTAGCTGAGGGTTTATTTTTATTTTACAGGCAACTTTGTATTTATTTTAACTAGGTACAATAGTTATTAAATAGTTATTAGCTATTTAATAACTTCCTAGTTAAAATAAATACAAATACTACACTATAATTAAACTAATTACCTAAACTAACTACAATTAATTACAATTAAATTAAATAAACTAAAGTACGGAAAAAAAACCACTAAATTACAGAAAATAATAAAATAATTAGAAGATTTTTAAACTTATTACACCTAATCTAATCCCCCTAATAAAATAAAAAAAGCCCCCCAAAATAAAAAAAATCCCTACCCTACACTAATTACAAATAGCCCCTAAAAGGGCCTTTTGCAGGGAATTGCCCCAAAGTAATCAGCTCTATTACCTGTAAAAAAAAATACAATACCCCCCAACATTAAAACCCACCACCCACATACCCAACCCTACTCTAAAACCCACCGAATCCCCCCTTAAAAAGACCTAACACTAACCCCTTGAAGATCACCCTTGAGACATCTTCACCCAGCCGGGAACAAGTGGTCCTCCAGAGGGGCAGAAGTCCAGAGGGGCAGAAACTAAACTGCCAATAGCCCTTAAAAGGGCCTTTTGCAGGGCATTTCCCCAAAGAAATCAGCTCTTTTGCCTGTAAAAAAAATGCAAAAAACCCCCAAACAGTAAAACCCACCACCCACACAACCAACCCCCCAAAAAAAACCTGCCTAAAGAACCTAAGCTCCTCATTGCCCTGAAAAGGGCATTTGGATGGGCATTGCCCTGAAAAGGGCTTTTGGATGGGCATTGTCTTAAAATGGCATTTAGCTCTTTTTCGGTGCCCAAAGTCCCTAAGCTAAAAATAAAACCCACCCAAGAAACCCTTAAAAACCTAACTCTAACCCCCCGAAGATCCACTTACAGTTTTTGAAGACTGGACATCCATCCGCATCGAGCCAGGAGAAGTCTTCATCCAAGCGGGCAGCCGTACACTGAAGCCGTACACTGAAGGTTCCTTTAAATGACGTCATACAAGATGGCATCTCTTGAATTCCGATTGGCTGATAGAATTCTATCAGCCAACCGGAATTAAAGGGTAAAAAATCCTATTGGCTGATGCAATCAGCCAATAGGATTGAGCTTCAATCCTATTGGCTGATCCAAACAGCCAATAGGATTGAGCTTTATTCTATTGGCTGTTCCAATCAGCAAATAGAATGTGAGCTCAATCCTATTGGCTGATTGGATCAGCCAATAGGATTAAAGCTCAATCCTATTGTCTTTTTTTTGCTGATTGCAAAAAAAGTTATAAGGTCTCAAAGATATAAGGTCTTAGGTGTTAGAAAAATAAAGGCTGCAAAGGGCTTTAACACACACACACACACACACATATTTATATATATATATATATATATATATTTATATATATGTATATATATATGTGAAGAATATTGGAATGTGAAATATAATAGTTCATGTCGGGTTAGTGCACTTGGTTAAATGCGATTGGGTTTGCACGCATGTAAGGGTGTTAGTTTTTTTCCAACTTTTCAAGCTCCATTGAAGTCTATGGGGGGAATACGTTACTACGGCTGAAACATTCAGATTTTTGTTTGCTTTGGGCTAGTGCGAGAGTGACATTTTTCAACTAGTAAAGCACAAAATTTAGAAGTCTAGTGGGGGTTAACGCTTAAGTTGCATCGCAAACTAATGCCCCACTTGTAATCTAGCCCCATGATTTTATCTTAATACCTCCTACTACAGCACATGCAATCCCTCTTTTTAAACCCTTTTACATTCTTGCTTGCATACAACTATGTGTTCAATCCCTACAAAGTCAACTCTAGAGCAGCAATGCACTACTGGGAGATAGCTAAACACATCTGGAAAGCTAATGACAAGAGGCATATGTTTGTAACCACCAATCACTAGCTAGTTCCCAACAGTGCAATGCTGCTCCGGAGCCTATATGGGTATGCTTTTCAACAATAGACACCACAAGAACAAATTCAATTTGATTATAGAAGTAAATTGAAAATTATTTTAAAATGTCATGGTTTATTTGAACCATGTATGTTCTATTTTGACTTAACCCTTTAATAACTAACGGCTAGATTTAGAGTTTTGTCGGTAACGACCCGCATAGCTAACGCTGGCTTTTTTCTGGCCGCACCTTTAAAAGAACTCTGGTATTGAGAGTCCACAGAATGGCTGCGTTAGGCTCCAAAAAAGGAGCGTACAGCATATTTAACGCCACTGCAACTCTCGATACCAGAGTTGCTTACGGAAGCGGCCAGCTTCAAAAACGTGCTCGTGCACGATTCCCCCATAGGAAACAATGGGGCTGTTTGAGCTGAAAAAAAACCTAACACCTGCAAAAAAGCCGCATCCAGCTCCTAACGCAGCCCCATTGTTTGCTATGGGGAAACACTTCCTACGTCTGCACCTAACACTCTAACATGTACGCCGAGTCTAAACACCCCTAACCTTACACTTATTAACCCCTAATTTGCCGCCCCCGCTATCGCTGACCCCTGTATATTATTTTTAACCCCTAATCTGCCGCTCCGTAAACCGCCGCTACTTACATTATCCCTATGTACCCCTAATCTGCTGCCCTTAACACCGCCGACCCCTATATTATATTTATTAACCCCTAATCTGCCCCCCTCAACGTCGCCTCCACCTGCCTAGACTTATTAACCCCTAATCTGCCGACCGGACCGCACCGCTATTATTATAAAGTTATTAACCCCTAATCCGCCTCACTAACCCTATAATAAATAGTATTAACCCCTAATCTGCCCTCCATAACATTGCCGACACCTAACTTCAAACATTAACCCCTAATCTAATTTAATTTAATAGCTAAAATAGTTAAAATAATTACAAATTTACCTGTAAAATAAATCCTAACCTAAGTTACAATTAAACCTAACACTACACTATCAATAAATAAATTAAATAAAATACCTATAATTATCTACAATTAAACCTAACACTACACTATCAATAAATAAATTAAATACAATTCCTACAAATAAATACAATGAAATAAACTAACTAAAGTACAAAAAATAAAAAAGAACTAAGTTACAAAAATTAAAAAAATATTTACAAACATTAGAAAAATATTACAACAATTTTAAACTAATTACACCTACTCTAAGCCCCCTAATAAAATAACAAAGACCCCCAAAATAAAAAAAATGCCCTACCCTATTCTAAATTACTAAAGTTCAAAGCTCTTTTACCTTACCAGCCCTGAACAGGGCCCTTTGCTGGGCATGCCCCAAGAAATTCAGCTCTTTTGCCTGTAAAAAAAAAATACAATACCCCCCCCAACATTACAACCCACCACCCACATACCCCTAATCTAACCCAAACCCCCCCTTAAATAAACCTAACACTAAGTCCCTGAAGATCTTCCTACCTTATCTTCACCATACCAGGTTCACCGATCGATCCAGAAGAGCTCCTCCGATGTCCTGATCCAAGCCCAAGCGGGGGGCTGAAGAGGTCCATGATCCGGCTGAAGTCATCATCCAAGCGGGAGCTGAAGAGGTCCATGATCCGGCTGAAGTCTTCATCCAAGCGGGAGCTGAAGAGGTCCATGATCCGGCTGAAGTCTTCTATCAACGGCATCTTCAATCTTCTTTCTTCGGGAGCCATCATCTTCCATCCGACGCGGAACATCCTCTTCTCCCGACGCCTACTAGCCGAATGACGGTTCCTTTAAATGACGTCATCCAAGATGGCGTCCCTCAAATTCCGATTGGCTGATAGGATTCTATCAGCCAATCGGAATTAAGGTAGGAATATTCTGATTGGCTGATGGAATCAGCCAATCAGATTGAGCTTGCATTCTATTGGCTGTTCCGATCAGCCAATAGAATGCAAGCTCAATCTGATTGGCTGATTGGATCAGCCAATCGGATTGAACTTGATTCTGATTGGCTGATTCCATCAGCCAATCAGAATATTATTACCTTAATTCCGATTGGCTGATATAATCCTATCAGCCAATCGGAATTCGAGGGACGCCATCTTGGATGACGTCATTTAAAGGAACCGTCATTCGGCTAGTAGGCGTCGGGAGAAGAGGATGTTCCGCGTCGGATGGAAGATGATGGCTCCCGAAGAAAGAAGATTGAAGATGCAGTTGATAGAAGACTTCAGCCGGATCATGGACCTCTTCAGCTCCCGCTTGGATGAAGACTTCAGCCGGATCATGGACCTCTTCAGCTCCCGCTTGGATGATGACTTCAGCCGGATCATGGACCTCTTCAGCCCCGCTTGGGCTTGGATCAGGACATCGGAGGAGCTCTTCTGGATCGATCGGTGAACCTGGTATGGTGAAGATAAGGTAGGAAGATCTTCAGGGGCTTAGTGTTAGGTTTATTTAAGGGGGGTTTGGGTTAGATTAGGGGTATGTGGGTGGTGGGTTGTAATGTTGGGGGGGTATTGTATTTTTTTTTTACAGGCAAAAGAGCTGAATTTCTTGGGGCATGCCCCGCAAAGGGCCCTGTCCAGGGCTGGTAAGGTAAAAGAGCTTTGAACTTTAGTAATTTAGAATAGGGTAGGGCATTTTTTTATTTTGGGGGTCTTTGTTATTTTATTAGGGGGCTTAGAGTAGGTGTAATTAGTTTAAAATTGTTGTAATATTTTTCTAATGTTTGTAAATATTTTTTTAATTTTTGTAACTTAGTTCTTTTTTATTTTTTGTACTTTAGTTAGTTTATTTCATTGTATTTATTTGTAGGAATTGTATTTAATTTATTTATTGATAGTGTAGTGTTAGGTTTAATTGTAGATAATTATAGGTATTTTATTTAATTTATTTATTGATAGTGTAGTGTTAGGTTTAATTGTAACTTAGGTTAGGATTTATTTTACAGGTAAATTTTTAATTATTTTAACTATTTTAGCTATTAAATAGTTCTTAACTATTTAATAGCTATTGTACCTGGTTAAAATAAATACAAAGTTACCTGTAAAATAAATATTAATCCTAAAATAGCTATAATATAAATATAATTTATATTGTAGCTATATTAGGATTTATTTTACAGGTAAGTATTTATCTTTAAATAGGAATAATTTATTTAAGAAGAGTTAATTAATTTCGTTAGATTAAAATTATATTTAACTTAGGGGGGTGTTAGTGTTAGGGTTAGACTTAGCTTTAGGGGTTAATACATTTATTAGAATAGCGGTGAGCTCCAGTCGGCAGATTAGGGGTTAATAATTGAAGTTAGGTGTCGGCGATGTTAGGGAGGGCAGATTAGGGGATAATACTATTTATTATAGGGTTAGTGAGGCAGATTAGGGGTTAATAACTTTATTATAGTATCGGTGCGGTCCGCTCAGCAGATTAGGGGTTAATAAGTGTAGGCAGGTGGAGGCGACGTTGTGGGGGGCAGATTAGGGGTTAATAAATATAATATAGGGGTCGGCGGTGTTAGGGGCAGCAGATTAGGGGTACATAAGTATAACGTAGGTGGCGGTCGGCAGATTAGGGGTTAAAAAAATGTAATTGAGTGGCGGCGATGTGGGGGGGGGGGGTCGGTTTAGGGGTACATAGGTAGTTTATGGGTGTTAGTGTACTTTAGAGCACAGTAGTTAAGAGCTTTATGAACCGGCGTTAGCCCAGAAAGCTCTTAACTACTGACTTTTTTTCTGCGGCTGGAGTTTTGTCGTTAGAATTCTAACGCTCACTTCAGACACGACTCTAAATACCGGAGTTAGAAAGATCCCATTGAAAAGATAGGATACGCAATTGACGTAAGGGATCTGCGGTATGGAAAAGTCGCGGCTGAAAAGTGAGCGTTAAACCCTCTTTTGAATGACTCCAAATACCGGCGGTAGCCTAAAACCAGCGTTAGGAGCCTCTAACGCTGGTTTTCACGGCTACCGCCAAACTCCAAATCTAGGCCTAATTGTTCACAGACTGAAAAGCTAAACACCCACTGCTTTATTGGTTGACAGCGACACTCCTCACGGACATCAAAATAATGCAAGAACATTTTCTCAGTCATCCACTTTACAAAAAACAACAGACTGTATTACATATTTAAATGACCTCTTTTGTATCCTTTTAACTCTTCTCTAATAAACTCAGTCATGGATATAAGATTGTTTCCCACCACCCTGTGACTCTTTCCATAAGTTAGCACACACTCTCCGTATCTAAAACTTCTTAAACAGAACAATAGAACCTATCATCTCAGAACTGCATATGACATATAATAAAATAAATAATAATCCATTAAAGTGAAGGTCCATTATGATGAATTAGTGCCCTTGTGTTTAATAATCCTATTAAAAACAAGGGCACTTTAATTTATCAAAATTGACATTTCACTGTTTTCTTCAAAAACGTACTTTTTAATCCTGGCAGCCGCTCCAGCACTTTTAGTCTTCTCGGGTCCAAAATGACAAATCCGGCTTACTCTAATCACAGCGTTGCATCAGGCCAAGATTCCCCCGGGGGGGAAGCTGTGATTGGAGAAAGCCTGATTTGTCATTTCTGACGTCTGCAGACTCAGGAGCTGGAGCTGCTGCAAGGATTAAAAGGTAAGTTTTTGAAGTAAACAGTTATATGCCAATTTTGATGAATTAAATTGTCCTTGTTTTTAATAGGTTTATTAAAAACCAGGCACTAATTCATCAAAATGGACCTTCACTTTAAGAGGCCCATTTATCAAGCTCCGAATGGAGCTTGAGGGCCCGTGTTTCTGACGAGTCTGCTCCATAACCCTGTCCGCCTGCTCTGAGCAGGCGGACAGACATCGCCGGAATTCAACCCGATCAAGTACGATCGGGTTGATTGACACCCCACTGCTGGCGGCCGATTGGTTGCGAGTCTGAAGGGGGCAGCATTGCACCAGTAGCTCACAAGAACTGCTGGTGCAATGCTGAATACGGAGAGCGTATTGCTCTCCGCATTCAGCGATGTCTGTCGGACCTGATCCGCACTGTCGGATCAGGTCCGACAGACATTTGATAAATAGGCCTCCATGTGTGAATGTTCTTATTTATCCTTCTCCCAACCTCCATATTAAAATCAAACAGTTATCCTGTGTATAGCGCCATTTGTTCTACTCCTTACATATTGGATAGGTTATTAATTCCTATAGATTGGAAGCTGCATTTTAAGTAAGGCCCTTATTATTTTTATAAATCAGTTTCAAATGCCCAGCACTGCGTGACCTGGCTGGTACTTTATAAATATTAATATTAAACAAAATAACCCTTACTTGTGTTTTTAATTTATAAAACTGCAACTCACTTCTCTTACTTTTTATTACTAACGTAATCAAGGGGAGAAATGTGAAATGTTATTATATCATTTCTTTTAAAGGCTTCCAGTATAACATAGAAACAGATTGATTTTCAGGAGGAAGAAACCTCATACAGTCTTTTCCTTTCCCTGAGGATTTTTATTTTATGATTTATTGAATTATCAGCAGATTAAATAATAATAAGATTATGAAGCTGAAAATGATGTAATTGAGATAAGAAATTCATAGACATGAAAGATTTACTTAAAGGGATATGAAACCCAATTTTCATTATTCAGATGGAGCAGGCAATTTTAAAGGGACACTGAACTCAAATTTTTTATTTTGTGATTCAGATAGAGCATGCAATTTTAAGCAACTTTCTAATTTTCTCCTATTATCAATTTTTCTTTGTTCTTTTGCTATCTTTATTTGAAAAAAAAGGCATCTAAGCTTTTTTTTTTATTCTGAACTATGGACAGCACTTTTTTATTGGTGGATGAATTTATCCACCAATCAGCAAGAACATCCCAGGTTGTTAACCAAACATGGGCCGGCATCTAAACTTACATTCTTGCATTTCAAATAACGATACCAAGAGAATGAAGACAAGTTGATAATAGGAGTAAATTAGAAAGTTTCTTAAAATTCCATGCTCTATCTGAATCATGAAAGAAAAAATTTGGGTTCAGTGTCCCTTTAGGCAACTTTCTAATTTACTCCTATTATCAATTTTTCTTTGTTATTATTATTATTATTCTTTATTTATAAAGCTCCAACAGATTACGCAGCGCTGCCCATGGGTACAAGGATAACAGTACAGTGGAGAAACAATACGATAAGACACAAAATTTTACAGACAAATACAGGGGGAATTGAGGGCCCTGTTCCCGTGGGAACTTTTGTTCTCTTCGTATCTTTATTTAAAAAAGAAGAAATGTAAGCTTAGGAGCCGGCACATTTTTGGTTCAGGACCCTGGGTAGCACTTGCTGATTGGTGGATACATTTTGTAAAACAAGTCAAGGAAGTGCCTGGACATGCAGTTGACCAATACAACATGAGAATGTAAATGGTTGTGATGTTTTCTTGCACATATATTTTAGAGTTTGCATCCAGATACACACACATATATATAGTTAAACAAGATCAATGGCAAGAGGTATATACATGCTGCCACCCATCAGACATATATGTGCCTGCCCCCAATAATGTATTGATGCTCCTGAGTTCACCTAGATGGAGTCTTCAACAAAGTATACCAAGAAAACAGTGTCCCTTTAACTTCAGAAGAAAGCAATCAGCGACTGTATGTCACTAGTATGAGGGAACACATGGTTCTGATACGTAGCTAGAACACAGAAACAGACTTTAAAAAACATGGTAGAATTTTTTTGCTTTCTGTATCACAGAGGACTTTTTGAATGTTCAGACTACTCAGATGACTGAACACCTGAACAGTCTATGAAAATGTTTAACATTGCTTTGCGTAATTTAGCTTGTTTATCATCCTGTCTCATCACTAACATTAGAAATCTCAGATCTGTCAGCATCTAAAAGACTTCACCTCATCATGTTATTTTATTTCTGTCAATACTTGAGTTCTTCAATACACCCTTTTAAGAAGAGTTCTGTGAACCCAGGTCATAAAAGCTTTATGTTCAATACTTAATTTTCACATTTCACTACACGGAATAATCAAACAATCTGCAGTCAAGGTCATCTGTGAATCATACTGCAGTATTTGTTTGGCCAAAACATATTTAACATCATGTATGAAAAGAAAGAATCAATTTCATTCTGTATTATAAAGTATATAATTAGTCTGCAATGTGGTTATACAAAAATACACAAATCATTAGAGATGAATGCAATACCTACATAATGACATTACATTGAATATCACAAACTAGAAAATAAACCACATTAAGAGGGTTCACAGGGGCAGAGGGCTCATTTACATTCTATTTCTCTATCTCTACCAAAACACCTGCAGCTATGCACTAAGAGTACTTTTGATTATGGAGTATTTGATACATTAAATGCTATAGGAAAAAGTAATTTATTAGGGTATGGGAAAATCTGTATTTGGACTTGAAACTACATTTCTCTCAATAATACAATGTGCACACCACTTTTTCTAATTTATTGTAGGCACATTTATGATAGATATTCTGTTGCACTTGCTAATTTATATAATAGAATATAATGTTTTGATATCAAGCTGAATATTTGTGTTCAAATGGTTACCAATCATATATTTGCATTTAGAATGTTGTAAGTGTAGATATTGAGTATAACAAGTCACAGTTACTCATGATATCACAGTGTGATGAATTTTAACCCCTTAACTGCAGCTAGCTTACCCAAAGGGGTTTAACAGCATGCTTCAAGCAGGACCAGTGCTGGAAAACACTTGCAACATGCAACAGGGGTATTAATAGGTAACTGGTGACTATATAATTTATTTCACATAGATTTGTCTTGGGTTCTCAGAAAATTTCCTTAAGATACACATTTTATTCTTGTCTTATGACTACTGCAGCTACTACTGTTTCCTGTACTACTGAGATTCCTCAGTTTAGCTCTCCACAGGAAATTATAGGGATTACTATTTTGTATACAACAAAAATTAATGTGCTTGGGCAAAATATTTGTTTAGCCTGAAACATTTGTTTTAGATTTTTTATAACGCTCAGTTCGGCTGAATTTCGTCCATGCCGGCATTTGGTTTGGACGACTATTGGATTCTGATTCTAAACCATTATTTCCAATGGGAACAGCTAATATAGACAATTAAAATTAATAAAAATTGTACATTATAGGATCCAACAATTGAACGAACATACAACTCATGTATGACTGAAACCCACCATTTAGCAGCTGTCTGGCAGTCCCTAAGTAATACAATAGCAGGATTGGAAAGGGGACAATGGAAAAATTAATGTTAAGACCTCTTGTACATTATTACAAAAAAGAGCCTATTAACCAAAGATATAACTCCTTCCATAAAACACCCCATTCTACACACAGTCATGGCCAAAAATATTAGCACCCCTGCATTTCTGTCAGATAATGCACCACTTCGCCCAGAAAATTGTTGCAATTACAAATGTTTATGCATTCTCATGTTTATTTCTTTTGTTTGTATTGGTATGACACAAAAAAATGTGGGGGGGGGGAAAATAAATCTGACACATTCCATGCAAAACTCCAAAAATGGACTGGAAAAAAAATATTGTCACCTTCTCAAAATTGTAAGAAAGAATTGCATTCCAAGTTTGTGATGCTCCTGTAATTTGTAATTGAACTCACTTGTATCAATTAACAGGTGCTGGCAATATAGAAATCACACCGGCAACCAGTTAAAATGGTGAAACATTGACTCAACCTTTCTGTTGCTTGTCTCTGTGTGCCACACTGTGCATGGAGAAGAGAAAAAGCAGCAAAGAATTGTCTGAGGATATTTTTGGCCATGACATGACAGTGCCAAAAAGCAGTTTGGAAAGATGTAAAATATAATTAATCACTGCATATTTGTCTATTAAAAAAAAATGACACTGGTGTCTTACACAAAATATATATATATATATATATAGCACACTTGCATTCACTCAATAATAATGTCTATATCCCGCTAGCGTGTAACAATATATGCAGTAAAAATAGTAACAATAAAATAAAACAATACAAATCATGTACTGGTCAAAATAGATATATAAAAATCCAAAGTGAAAATTGTCTGGAGCAGTTGGAAGCATGTTCCATTATTGGTCCAGTCACCAAGCACTGTACTAAGGAGACTTCTTTGATAATCTCACCAGAGTGGAGAGCTTTTGACCATCCATCGGGCCCTTAGAGAAGCAACTGAAAATTAATATTATACTATATGTCACTCGCACCCGCACTGGGTTGATGCTAAATCTTGTTTACAAAGCTTTTATTTAGAGAATACAAAAGCATTCTTATTTTCAATATAGTTGGTGGTTTTATAAAAAAATAACAAATGACAAAATAAAAGTAAAGGAGCTATTTTTAAGAAAATCTTTACACTCCAGCAGGTAAAATGGATAGTTTGAAATACATTAAAGATGAGAACATCTTACAGTACAATGTCCCTTTACGTCATTCCATCCACTTCACAGTTTGTGAGTCTAGAACAAGGAAATACAGTTTGTAAATTAGTTAATTGTGTGTCAAATTTTTTGCTGAAATATAGATACGATATATATATATATTGCTCCACCTTGGTCTAACACTTTGGTCACATAGTCAAAGAAGTCAATAAGATTAGTCTGATAAGATCTTCCTGAAGTAAAACCCTGCTGATTTTGGTCCTCTAAATTTTTTTTCTTTATAGAAAGTCATAGTTCTTTCCTTTAATAGTGTTTCCGTTAATTTTCCTACTACTGAAGTTAAAATGAAGAACCTGTAGTTTCCATAATGTTACCTACTGCCCTTTTTATGGAGAAGTACTACATTTGCTATTCTCTAAACATCTAAGACAACTCCTGTCAATAATAATTGATTAAATACATCAACTAACTGGACATCTAGCATAGATCAAAATTGCTTTAAAACCATTGGATGAATATTATTTTGATTCACAGACTTTTTAACTTTTTTTCTTGATAATATAGATAAAGCCTTAAAAAGAAAAAAAAGATCATTTTCATTTTTAGTAGAATCCCTTATTTTAGTTGTTCTATCTTCTTTACTATCTTTTGTGAAGATAGAACAGAAGTAATCATTAAGAGAGTGTGCAATTTGCTCATCTCCTACAACTCTAACATCAGCTATTTTGAGTTTTACTATTCCTCCCTTAGACATCTCCCTTTTGCTATTATATCTAAAGAATATTTAGTCTATATTTTTCATTAATTGTGCTATCTTCTCTTTTGCTTGAGCTTTAATCTTCCTAAGTTACTGCTTTGTCATGTTTCTCTGTATTTTTTTTATCATTTTTGTCTTTGCAGCATGTGCTACTTCTCTGGAAAGCCATATTGGTATTGGTTTCCTCTTTCTTTTACTTTTACAGACATACCTAATACGTTTTACTGCAAGCGCTATCAGGTTTTTGCGATCGTTAGCGCACAAGTTATATTGAACTCATATTACAAGTTGAAAGTAAAAGCAATCACTTGAGTGCAATTGGAGTTAATAATGCATGTCGGGTTAGTGTGTCCTTCGAGCTGTGGTTAACTGTTTCACAAAAGAAAAAAATGTCACAAAACACTTTAAAAATACATTACACAATACAGTTACATTTATAATAACACAATCTAATAAAAAATATTTAACAAAATATTGCACAAAAAAGTTATAAGGGCTCAAAGATATGAGATCTCAGGTGTTAGGGAAAAAAAGGCAAGCAAAGGGCTTTAACATAGACATACATACATATACATGTCTAAAGATGTGTATGTATGTATGTATTTTTATATGTCTATACATTTGTATTTATATGTGTATTTATGTATTTACAGACATATACAGTATACAGTACATATATAAACACATAAATACATATGTATACATATATAGAAAAATATATAAGTGCATTGGAGCCCTTTGCAGTTAAGTAGATGAAAACATGTTAAATCATATTTATGCAATGTTCATATTTAATAAAGTGTTATACTGTGAATTTACTGTATATATTACACATTCCAATGTTCAGCACATAGCAGAATATGTTCTATATATTTATAAATAGATATTCCTATATATATTGTTATATATCTATACCTATATATAATCATGTCATAGAAAAATGAGTTTGCAGAGGTAATCTTTCAGTTAAAACATCCAAGTTTATTAGAGTATTAAAAAGATAAAAAAATCCAACATGAAAAAGGTAACATATATAGGAAAATTAGCAGTGTAACAGCAACTACAATGCTAACCTGTTTCGGCACAGGGCCGTATTCATAGCTAATGGGTACACCTGTAAACTGACTTTAAGTACCCCCTGGTTTAAAAACAAACAGTGCTGATTGCTGCTAATAGACACAGTGAAAATCTAAAGGCATATAGCCCTTCCTGCTAAAACAACTGAATAAGTTGTTTTGTAATCCAGTACTGCTGACTATACTCAAGCAGAATCTTTGTCAACAAACAATGGATGGACAGAGAACAAGGATCAAGCAAACATTAAAAATAAACTGAAAAAGTTGTATACTACAAAGGAAACATGTCTGGGTCAGAAGATATTTAGCAACCCTGATTACAAAAGTTCTGAGAGCTTTTGTAAAATCAGTACAGGTCTCGAGAAAATACTCTATAGCCTTAAGTCCCTCCTCATGCGGTATGGATGAGTAGAGGGCCGCAACATCTATTGTCAACCATTTGTGATGGCCCTCCAGGGAGGGACTTAAGGCTATAGAGTATTTTTTTTTTAAATGATTTTTATTGAGGTAGCAAGAACATAGAAAAACAAGATCATATAATTGTCATGGCAACAAGCCTATATACATACATCAAGACTCATACATCTAACACATAGGCATGTCCTAGAAACCATAAGCAACAATAGATCCTCACCAGAGGAAGATGTAATAAGCCATGAGTGGCACCTCTTTTTACACATAAACATTTTAACTTGGACAAACCAAAAATAGCTTAAGAAGTAATAATTATGAGACCTAGCCTTCGTATAAGGACTCTGAAAGGGAAAAGGTAGGTCTTTGTGTGTCCACATCATAAACTTCAGATCAGAAGTCCATGAATCATAGCACAGAAAAAAATATTGTTAGCCACCTGGTTCTCAGTCTCCCTTCAGAACAGTGGGACGCCTATAAAATGTCTTCAAATACCTATTGTACTAACATCCAGGTGGTTATGGAAAAGTTCGGATTGGTAAAGGAAATGCATTCCGAGGCGACAGGGCAAAGAGAGAGAGAAAAAAAAAAAGGAGGACCACTACTTTGTAAATGTGGGCACCCATGTCCAGTCTCTGTCATACCCTATTTATTTGCTCTCTCCCAGTCTTCCCAGGCCCCCCAGACCTGTCCATGTAATCCAAGTCTACCCATAGATTTTAGAGAATATTCTTCCATTGTGCGGATATATTCAATGATATCCTTGACCATTCGAAATGAGATCTGGGAAGTTCCCAGCCAGTTTCCTGCTATGGCCAACTTTGTGGCCAGAAGAATGATGATGCACAATATCCTCTCCGGTTGGGTCAGTTTCCCCAGCCCTAAGTGAAAAAGGGCAGTATCTGGTGTCAATTTGCGAAGTAAACCTAATAGATTTAGTACCCTCTCTACCTGGCCCCACACTTCCTTTAGTCTACTGCAGCTCCACCATATGTGGAGGTGAGATCCCCTCTGGCCACATCCCCTCCAACATTTGTGCGACTTCTGGGGGAACATCTTATGTAATTGAACTTGGACCCTGTGCAAACTCAACACTAGTTTAATGAATAATTCATATAACGTGACACAATGTTTCGCTGCTCTCGTAAATTGTATGGCTTTTTGCCATTCTATTTCCGTGTGTGCCTCTCACATTTCTCCTTCCCACTCCAGGACATGGAACACTTTCACAAATCCCTCTGAGTCCAGTAGCACTTGATAGTGGATTGTCAAGGCCTTACGAAGTGGTTTGCCACCAAGCCACCTTTTTTTCCCATTGAGTAATTTCTCTAAGTTTATCCTTCTGAAATCCCCATGCCAGAATCATAGAGATTAATCTAAAATATTCAAAGTGGTGTTTCTTAGGGATATAAACATTCAACAAATCAGAAGCCTGTGTCACCAACCCACGTGGTGTGTATAAATCCTGAATATCCTTTATGCCCCATAAGAGCCACCCCGAGGGTGTGAGTCCGGTAGGCAGAGCAGCAACGCTTTGACAGAGTGAGCGGGGGATGGGTGAGGTGTGACCCATGCCAAATTCCGAAGTTCTTTCCATGTCTTAAGGCAGGCAACGATAACCGGGTTATCTATGCCCATGAGTGTGTCAGCATGCTGTGGGATTCATATAAGGTCCTCAAGGGATAGGCCCACTGGAAGTACCACTTGTTCAAGCTGCCCCCATCTAGTGTCCTCAGCCGGCGTCCCCCAAGCCACTATGTGGGAGAGCATGGCTGCTTTATAGTAAATACGAACATTAGGAGCTGCGAGCCCCCCCACTCAGGACTGTTTTTTGCAGCTGTTGCATCACGATCTGTGGGGGTTTACCCTGCCAGATAAACCTGTTTATCACAGATTGGAAGTGGTTCAAAGTATGGTTCGGGATCAACAGCGGGATGCACCGAAAAAGGAATGTGGCCTTGGGTAATAGCATCATTTTTACTGACTGTATTCTCCCTATCCACGAGATCTCAAATTTGGACAATTTAGCAGTAAGATTCTCAAATTCTTTTAGGAGTGGGTCATATTTGGCTTGAATCACTTTTTTAGGGTCGGATGAGAGGATGACCCCCAGGTGTTTTAGTTGGCTTGTAGACCAACTGAATGGGTAAATCTCCTTGAGACTAGAGAGCTGTGCCAAGGGAAGATTTAAGGTCAAAGACTCCGTTTTTGTGTAGTTAAGCTTATAGTAAGATAGCTTCCTGAACTTTCTAAGAATCTCGAATACCGCCGGTAATGAAGTCTCGGGCTCTGTAACAAGTAGGGTAAGGTTGTCTGCAAATAATGCAAGCTTCTGTAGAGTGTCATGTATCCATAACCCTTGTACCTCGCTCGACTGTCTGATCATAGCTGCCAAAGGTTCAATGACAAGTACAAAGAGAAGAGTCCCATTCATGATGTCAAAGGGCTTGGTACAAAATCCCTTTCCCCTAATCCTTGCCGAGGGATCAGAGTATAGAGCCATAATGGCTGTGATAAGATAGGCTGGGAACCCAAAGGCTCTTAGGACGTCCAACATATACTCCCATCGTACCCTGTCAAACGCTTTTTCTGCGTCTAATGACAGGGCAACTAGTGGGAGCCCCAAGGAAGCAGACTCAGTAAATATATCTAGTAATTGGCGCGTGTTGTCTGAACCTTGCCATCCACGGACAAACCCTACCTGGTCCAAATGGACCAAAACTGACCACCACCGCATCATGGTCTGACCACATGCAGGGCACTATAGTGGAACCCCGAACCTTCTGCATTGCCCAGGGGTCGCAGAAGACATAGTCCAGCCTGGAGAAAGAAGAGTGCGGGGCGGAATAAAATTTATGGTCACAAGCGTCTGCTTGCTGAGCCCTCCATATATCATGTAATTCATATTGGGCTGTCAAATTTCTGAACCTCTGAGATATAAAATCCCTATTTCTATCCCTACCCTGTGCTGAATCTCCCCCCTATCTTTCTCGGAGTCCCAAATCATATTGAAGTCGCCAACCAGGAGGAAGTGGCCTTGTTTTACTTTGTCCACAGTCAGGAGCAGCCTTCTAAGGAAACTAGCTTGGTTAGCATTGGGCAAATACGCGACAACTAGAGTATACACTACACAATTTAGGCAGCATACACAGATCACATAGCGGCCCGCTGAGTCACAGTCAGTATATATATGCTCATATGCTATTTGGTTCCCTATCAGTATCGTCGCCCCCTGGCCTTCTTATGAAAAGTGGATGAGATTGCAAATGGATATTGTGATGGTTTAAATCTAGAGGCTCCGTCTTCAGTCCAGTGGGTCTCCTGGAGGAATGCTAAGTCAATATGTTGGGTTTGAAGGAATTTTAGCAGTAAGCTTCTTTTTGTTGGGGAGTTTGGGCCCTTAGTGTTTAGGGTACAGAGCTTCATGTCGGGTTTGCGGTATGGGGCAAAGGAGGGGAAGAAGAAAAAAAAAAAAGGGGGGGGGGTTTATAACAGGGGGAACCTGTTGAAAATGACTAAGTAGGTATAATGTTGTAGGAAATTAAAAGGCCCCTGTCGCCTCGGCGTGGCAGAGACTTCCAAACTCTGCCGTAGGTATGCGGAGGGCTCAAAAGGTCCCCTAACCGCAAGTTGTGTAGTGGGGGGGGCGGAGCTAGCTGTAATCCCAGCCCCCCCCATTCAAATTGAGTTCAAACGAACTTAAATATTTAGATAACAATGTTATAGATATACATTTTGGGTATAATTGTAAATCTAACACAATTTCAACGCAAACTTTTTAAACACACAGAGTATTCAGACCCATTTGTGGTCATATATAATATGTTAAATATGGACTCATCTATATAAACCCAAGTCAACTCTAACATGTGCCCCAAGCCATACACAATTAATAAAATATAAAATATTAAATATAAGGGGGAAATGCGGTGCATTTTTAACTAGCACCTCAATTTTTTGTGTCCCCGGCTGCCCACAACCCGTCCCCCCAGTAATCAGTCTCGAAGGCACCAATACTGGCCTAAGGAGGAAAATATCATTATCATCATCGAGCTATGGGTGAACGTAAACACAAACTTCCCCCTAAAACCTGAGATGGAAAACATAAGGAGAAATTAGACCTGTGCATATGTTAAACCTACATAAGAGGTTTTTCTTTTTCTTTTTTTTCTTTTTTTTTCTTCTTTTCCCTTCTCTCCCTTTTTTCCTCCTTTTTTCCTTTCTTTTCTCTTCCCTTTAGCCCCTTTATGAAGTATGGGTTTTAATTTAAATTTCTGGTGTTTACATCCGGCAATGTCCTCAATCTCTTGCGGTCAGTAGGGTCTGGGACTTTCAGTCTGGCCAAAAAGGCCGCCTTCCCTCTAATTGCACTCCATTGCCAGATGGGGACACCTACCTTGTCTTATAGCTGTAGTGGAAAAATAAACATTTAGGCTAAGTGCATAGAAACAGTGTTAAATATTTTAAGGCACTTTCTCTGGCCCACAATTCGGGTTCACTTCCCCAACCCACCTCAAACAAATGAGAGCAAGCCGCTCTCTTTGGTGCTGTCCTGTAACTAAGGGCCTAACAAATAAACAAGGCATATGTGGATTAAATTCTAAAATATCTTCTCGTTGTGCCTTTTGTCAATATAATAAAGGGTAAATGTCATATATTTTAGGGTAAAGTATTAACTGACACATACCTCCCCTCAAAACACCTGAAATGGAAAACATATTAAATAAATGGACTTATGCATTTACAATCATTCAGGAAAACACTTCAGCCCTTTTATAGACATGGGTCTTAGTTTCTGATGTCCCCATCCAGCACTGTACCCCCTCTCTCCTTATTTGTGGGGTCTAAAGCTTTCATCTCAGCCAAAAAGGACAATTTTTCTCTGATTACTCTCCATTGCTAGATGTGGGAATATGGCCCCCCACACAACTGTAGTGGGAATTTGAAGACAGCCCCTCAGACAGCCCCTCCAGCAAAGCCCTCTGTAGCTAGTATAGCCTGTGTAATGCTGCCTGAGCAGGTAAGTGATGTCAATCAGTATAAACAGGGCAAATATAGGGGAGAAAAAAAAAAGAATCTGGGAGAAAATATTCAGAAAAATCTCTCCTAAGTCCTCCAAGGATATTCCCCGGCACTTCATATGCTGCAGGCCCAAAAATGCTCCACTGGGCCGGTCCAAAAGATGCTTCTGTGTCGCAGGGCCAGAGATGTCACTGCCCAGCTGTGTTGGTAATCCCCTAGGTGAAGAGAGGTGAACGAGGGCCCTGAGGTAGAGAAGATAACCAGATTTCCCCCACCGGAGGTGGTCATGTGGGCACTAGGAGCGTCCTCTCACTCCCGGGAGGCTGCAAGATGGCCCCTCTTCTCCCCAAACAGGGCACTAATGTTGCTGGGGCCTCTGTCGGCCAGCAAAGTATCCAGGGCACCTCCAAACTTTCCGACCTTCTGGAGCCAGATGAACAGTGATCCGTAGAGTCTGTAACTGCGGTGCAGGCTGCTAAGTTGTATTGCAGAATTCCCCTGTAAATGGCTGCAAATCCCCTCCGGAGCCTAACAGGGAGGTGTAGTAGGCAAAGGCTAGGTGAATATCCCTCTTCTTCTCACTTTTTGCCGCTTCTTGCCTGTTTTAAATCAGTTGGAGCCTGGAGCTCTTAAAATAAGCGTCCTCTCAACTCGGCGGCTAGCTCCGCCCCCCCGCTATAGAGAATTTTCTCGAGACCTGTACTGATTTTACAAAAGCTCTCAGAACTTTTGTAATCAGGGTTGCTAAATATCTTCTGACCCATAATTATTTCACCTTTAACAATCAGTTCTATCTCCAGAAGTGTGGGACAGCAATGGGGGCAAAATTTGCCCCCTCATACACCAACCTTTTTATGGGTTGATGGGAGCTGTCCCACATTTTTGGAGATGGAAATAGATACAGGGAATGTATTGTTTTCTATAGACGATATATTGATGATCCGCTGTTAATTTGGCAGGGATCAAATGGAGAGTTTTATGTGTCGACTCAATGACAATGAGATTGGTTTAGATTTTACCCATGAACATCATGTTAAGAGCATTTGCTTTCTGGATTTATTATTGACAGGAAAAAGTAATGGCTATATAACGAGTGATACATATCGCAAGCCAATTACAAGGAACACATTGTTACATTCTAGAAGCTGCCATCCTGTGCAGGTTCCCTTTGCAGTGGCCAAAGACCAATTTATGAGAATTAAGAGAAATTGCTCAGAGGGTGCAGCTTTTAACAAACCGAGTGAGGATCTAAGGAATAGATTCAAAGAAAGGGGCTATCCTAAACCAGTTTTGGACAAAGCACACAATCAGGTGGTTAAAATGGATAGAGAGATACTCCTAAGGGACAAAATCAGGAATGTCAATTTCGAGAGTAGGAAGAAAAAGGGGGTATACTTTGTGACCAATCATAGCTCTCAGTACAAAGAAATATGCAGAATTGTTAAGAAACATTTTCAACTTTTATCTGCAGATGATGGTTTAGTTACAAGTGTTGAAAATGGATTACATTGTTCATACAGAAAAAGCAAAACACTGGGAAATATGTTATCTCCTTCATGTATTAGCAAACCAATAATGCATGCTCAATGTTCGTGGCTACAACATAAAGGAATGTTTAAATGTGGCAAAAGGTGATGTAGACACTGTTTGCTCCATGACTACAGGAGATAATTTTGTGATAGATTCATGTCTGAATTGCACTGCCTCTTATGTCATTTATGTCATTACATGCATTAATTGCAATTTACAGTATGCAGAGTTAACGACGAATGAGTTTAATATACGTCTTAGGAATCATTTGTCAACTATTGGTGCAGGAGAGGCCACTACCCCTCTTGTCCAGCAGTTTGCCAAGAAACACCATAAATCTTTGGCTAACTTTCAATGGCAAGCCATTGAAAAGGTATATACCCCACCTAGAGTGGGTGACAGGGACAAGTTGCTGAGCAAGAGGGAGATGTTTTGGATTTTCACCCTAGCCACCAGAGTTCCCCATGGAATGAATTCTGAATTCGATTTGATAAATTATTGGAAGTAAATACAGACTTTTAGCTGTTTATATTGTTGTATCAATTGTTATGTATTGTTATACTTTGTATATCATTTTAATATGTTTATACCCCTTACATACACATGTATATGGATACGCAATATATATATTCTCATAGATGTTAATGTTTCTATGTGGATACTCCTAATTTGTTTACCACTATTAGATATCAATATGACAGTTGTACATTTGTCCCTTCACCTATATACATAATGGGGCCTATCTAATGCCCCGTGTTTCTGGCGAGCCTGCAGGCTTGCCAGAAACAGCAGTTATGAAGCAGCGGTCACAAAGACAGCTGCTCCATAACCCTGTCCGCCTGCTCTGAGGAGGCGGATAGGAATCGCCACAATACAACCCGATCGAGTACGGGTTGATTGACACCTCCCCATTGGCCGCGAGTCTGCAGGGGGCGGCGTTGCACCAGCAGCTCTTGTGAGCTGCTGGTGCAATGCTGAATACGGAGAGCGTATTGCTCTCCGTATTCAGCGAGGTCTGGCGGACCTGATCCGCACTGTCGAATCAGGTCCGGCAGACTTTGTTAAATAGGGGCCATTGTCTCTATCAGCTTTGCATCTTTTGTTTATTCTGGAGACATCTAATATAGAGCATGTATATATGGTGTTAACTATCTAATATCTATGCAGGATTCTATTCATTTTGTTTGCAACATGTTTCCTT
This sequence comes from Bombina bombina, assembly GCF_027579735.1. NCBI lineage: Eukaryota > Metazoa > Chordata > Amphibia > Anura > Bombinatoridae > Bombina > Bombina bombina. The sequence goes on along the minus strand of NC_069507.1, from coordinate 185,307,436 downwards.
TGTAGTATATAACTTTTTCAGTTTTTTTTTAATGTTTGCTCGATCCTTGTTCTCTGTCCATCCTTTGTTTTTGTTAACAAAGATTCTGCTTGAGTATAGTCAGCAGTAATGTATTACAAAACAACTTATTTAGTTGTTTTAGCAGGGAGGGCTATATGCCTTTAAATTTTCACTGTGTCTATTAGCAGCAATCAGCACTGTTTGTTTTTAAACCAGGGGGTACTTAAAGTCAGTTTACAGGTGTACCCATTAGCTATGAATACGGCCCTGTGCCGAAACATGTTAGCATTGTAGTTGCTGTTACACTGCTAATTTTCCTATATATGGTACCTTTTTCATGTTGGATTTTATATCTTTTTAATACTCTAATAAATTTGGATGTTTTAACTGAAAGATTACTTCTGCAAACTTGTTTTTCTATGGACTGAATCTTTACCAGGACATGCAGAGGCAACGCATTTACAGCACTTTGCAGCCTAGACCCTGTGTACTACAGAGGATAACGTCTCATACGAGTTACAGCTGACAGTCCCAATCTCGCTTTAGATTGGACAACTAGAAAACTTGTTTTTCTAAGACGCACCGCTACAGGGAGACGCCAGAGCTTGACCGACTTGCAGTGAGTAGGATATGCTAGCAAACACGCTGATATTGTAGCTGTCAGTGGTAAAATACTGAAGAGTCACCAGGACCGGTGAGTGGATCCAGCCGCATAGCGGTTTTCACTTGTATATGTATATTGTTTAAAGTGCTATAGATCCTTACCAGTAGTGCCTGAAAACCTTCTCTACATCTGACTGTAGCATTTTGTCTGTTCATTTTGTGGACACTATAGTTTGCGGACTTTCCTTCAGTCTGACAGTCTGGCATTTGAGATTGCCTTTTTTCTACAAGGAACTCTTTTACTGCTTATATAGAACTTTACACATAGATGTCTATGGGCAATAGCTGTTGGGGCATACAGGCTTATAATCCTTGATTTATTATCATATTGATTCCAGACATAACAACCTTCTTTTTGTATATATATAATCATGTATATATATATATATATATATATATATATATATATATATATATATATATATATATATATATATATATATATATATACAAAACACGGAAGAGGACTGTACTCTCATACCGGACCGGGTACACATCCCATGACCCTGTAACATGCTCAGCCCTGGGTGCTCACGGGCACTCACAGGAAGCTGTGCTGTCCCCGGAGTCATGGGCAGTTAACCCCAGACAGGTATGGGTGCAAGAACCATAGGGAAATTACAAAACAAATTAATACAACACACAGATAAAGTCCAGCACTCACTTACAAGCTCTCAGCTAAGATTTAAAAGCAAAAATGGAAAGGTTAGTTACCACATTTGGCCAAATGGGACAAGCCCAGGTACCACTTCAGGGTCCTTTCCAATACCTGGGACCTTAAAACCGCCACACAATGCAAGCTCTTAAATCTAAACAAACTGGGAACAAGGGAAGGGTGCACAGGCTTATGTAATCACCCTAGACATATACAAAACATGGAAGAGGACTACACTCTCATACTGGATTGGGTACATATCCCATGACCCTGTAACATGCTCAGCCCTGGGTGCTCACGGCCACTCACAGGAAGCTGTGCTGTCCCCAGTGTCACAGGCAGTTAACCCCAGACAGGTATGGGTGCAAGAACCATAGGGGAATTACAAAACAAATTAATACAACACACAGAGAAAGTCCAGCACTCACTTACAAGCTCTAAGCTAAGATTTAAAAGCAAAAATGAAAAGGTTAGTTACCGCATTTGGCCAAATGGGACAAGCCCAGGTACCACTTCAAGATCTTTTCCAATACCTGGGACCCTAAAACAGCCACACAATGCAAGCTCTCAAATCCAAACAAACTGGGAACAAGGGAAGGGTGCACAGGCGTATGTCTAGGGTGATTACATAAGCCTGTGCACCCTTCCCTTGTTCCCAGTTTGTTTGGATTTGAGAGCTTCTTGCCCATTTAGCTCTTTTAGGAAATGCCCAAACCCTAATCTAAAAAAAAAACCACCCCAAAAAACCTTAAAAAAAAACTAACACTAAACCCTCTTTAGGTACTCATAGTTGCTGAAGTCCTGCTTGAACAATCTTCATCCTGGCGGCTCCATCTTCATCCAGGCGGCTCCATCTTCATCCATTGCGGGACCGGCATCTTCTTCATCCTTGCGGAGGAGAAGTGGTCGATGCACGGAGGCGGATTTCCAGGTGAAGGTCCAAGGTGGAGGTCCAGGCGAAGATTTTAACAATTTTGAACAATTTAAATCAGCCAATAGGAATTAGGGCTGCTAAAATCCTATTGGCTGTTCAATTCAGCCAATAGGATTTAAGCAGCTTAAATCCCATTGGCTGATTTTAAAAAAAGCCACTAGGAATGAGAGCTGCTTAAATCCTATTGGTTGATTTGAACAGCCAATAGGATTTTGGGGGATGAAGATCATTCAAGTGGGACTTCAGCAACTGTGAGTACCTAAAGAGGGGTTAGTGTTAGGTTTTTTAATGTTTTTTGGGGTGGGGGGGGGTTTAGATTAGGGTTTGGGCATTTCTTTAAAAAGCTAAATTCCCTTTTAATGTCAATGCCCATACAAATGCCCTTTTCAGGGCAATGGGTAGATAAGGTTTTTTTAGATAGTTTTTTTTATTTTGTGGGTTTTGGGGGGTGAGGGTTTGTAATGTTAGTGGGTATTTGTATTTTTGTTTAGAAAAAGAGCTGATTTCTTTAGGGCAATGCCCTACAAAAGGCACTTTTAAGGGCTATTGGTAGTTTATTATAGATTAGGTTTGTTTTTTTTCCTTTTGGGGTGTTTTTTGTGTTTATTTTTAGAATAGCCATTTTTTATTTTTAATGGGCAGCAAAAGAGCTGAATGCCCTTTTCGGGGCAATGGGTAGATTAGCTTTTACTTTATTTTTATTTTGTGGGTTTGGGGGTGGGGATTTGTATACTATAAGGGTGGTTTGTTTTTCTTTTGTAGAAAAAGAGCTGATTTCTTTAGGACAATGCCCTACAAAAGGCCATTTTAAGGGCCCTTGGTAGTTTATTATAGAACTAAAGAATTAGAATTAATAGTGTGATAGTGTCAGGGGGGGGGGGGGGGGGGGTAGATCAAACACCTTACTAGATAAGTTTAGATCCTTCAATCTAAATAAAGAGACAAAATTCTAACATCAGCTACAGAGTAGTAACTACAAAAGAATACCTCCCGGAGGAGTGATTGACAGGTGTGGGCAGAGTCTGTAAGCTACCGGTCGTGACGTAAAACGCCGGCTCCACGAGACAGACACTAGCCGCGGAACACCAGAGGAGACTGAGAACATCTTGCGGTCCTAGATACTGAAGTTTCAAGGTATTTTACCACAGAGTGGATATTGATTGTAACTCACTACTATCTAAAAACGCAGGACGAATAAAAATACCCTGCAACAAAAGACTGTCACACTTAAAGGTACGATCTAACAAAGGAACTGTGTTATCAATCTCTTGAGCACCGCTTCAATACAAAAGCGTAATATTAGCTAAAAAATATACCCATACATTTGGAAATTAACTTTTCCCTATAAGAATGAAGCTATAGCAAAGTCTATCAGCAACTGTGTTTTTTAAACGTATTGCACTGTTAGAGTGGTTTTATTCATCAATTGTGAGACTCGTTATATTACTGATACATTTTAGCCATTAATTTTATGCTCCCAGAAAGAGATATTAGTTATATAATTAAATCTCTGTCAGATTTATTTTTATCATGTTGGTTTATCTACAATATTATGGTTTATGTTAGAGACGTCTCTACTGTTATATGTTATTTTGAAAGCTATCTGATTATCATTTACCTTGAACCTGTATGAATTTTTTTTTATTTTAAATAAGTTTTTATTAATAAGTGGGGTACATAAACCAAAAAACAACACAAATAGCATTTGACATAAATCGAAATGAGGTTACACGCTGTCAAGTAGAGGAGGAATGAGTTACAATCAGGAACAATGCATCTAGGATAAAACTCATAAACATAATAAAGATATTGCCTAATGCGTGCCGAATATATCTGTTGTGATGTTTTGGTCATTCTAAGGAACCATTAAAGTTTCATATTTTAATTAAAGTATCGCAGTGTATGCCATACTTAAGATGTCTGACAGTCATGTGCGAAAACTAATAGGTGTTCATAATAAATATGTATGATAGGTGGAGTGCGAGGATCTACTCTATATATCCTCACATGAAAAAGGGGGGGGGGGTAGGGGAAAGGGAAGGAATCAGAGGTGGGAGGGGGGGGGGGGAATTTTGTGTCTCGGTATCTCAGCTCAGTAACAGCGGGGCACATCCCGCAGGACGACTAGGGACCCAGCCAGAACAGGCCAACAATGGCCAAGGGAAGGGGGAGTTACGTAGCCAATTTAAGGAGTGTTTCCCAAGGTTCCCATATCTGACTAAAGATAGCAGATTGGTTGTGTATGCGGAAGACATAGTCTTCCATTGATTTGATGTAGTGCAAATGGTCAACCACTGCTTGCCATCGTGGGGGCTGTTGTTTCTTCCAGTTTCTGGCTATCAGCATCTTTACAGATGTCAGCAGGTAGACCAACAGATATCTCTTATATTTCGGAATCTTTTTTATCCCTATATGTAAAAGGGCTAGGCTCGGGGCATCAGGTGTCGGGAGCTCCAGTGCTGCGCAAATCGCAGAGGTCTTAGACCAGAGCGGTCTCAGTCGATCACACGACCACCACACATGTAGTGGTGTGCCAATCTCGCCACATTCTCTCCAACACAGGGGAGAGTGGCTAGGGTATATAGTGCGAAGCTTGGTCGGCACCAGGTGCCATCTGGTAATGATCTTGAAGTAAAGTTCGTATAGAGTGACACAATGGAGAGCAGCTTTGGTTAGTTGTATAGCCCTAGACCAGTCCAACGGAGTGAAGGTCAATCCCAATTCAGTTTCCCAGGAGATCATATGCCTTGTCTTTACAAGGGTAGGGAGCCCTAGAAGAGATTGGTAGTGAGCAGTCAGGGGTTTGTATAGTTGTTGGTTAGTTTTCCATCTTATCTCCCAGATGGTGGGGGCCCTAATCTTGTCAGTCAGAAATCCCCAAGCCTTCATAAGGGATCTAAGTCTCGTGAGGTCAAAGTCTAGCTGACGAGGGATGCCAAATCTGGCTATCATATCTTGGTTTGTGAGGAGGGTTTCATTCTGGTAAAAGTCACCCAGGGAGGTAATCTCATGGGTTCTCCAGAGAGCTAGCTTGACATTAGGTAGTTCCCGTAGGAGTGACAGGACAGGATGAATGGGGGACGGATGCGGGGCTATCAATTGGTTGTGTCTCAGTTGGAACCAAGTTGTTTGGCAACCTTTGATAAGCTGGTTTGAGACTGGTATTCGAGTAGCTAAATGTTGGGGGACCCAGAGTAGGTCTGAAAGATCAATGTATGCCGGGAGGGAAGCTTGTTCTAGTTCCCTCCACCTAGTAGGAGGTAAGGTAGGTCCCCACGCTGAGACATGCGTAAGCATGGCCGCCTGATGATATAGCTGAACGTTAGGTAGGCCCAGCCCACCTCTGGTTACTGGGGCCTGCAACGTGGCTGCCGCTACTCTCTGTCTCTTGCCTTCCCAAACATATGAGTTGAATAAGGTTTGGAAACCGCGTAAGATCCGTTCTGGGACTGGGATGGGGATGCACCTCATGATGTAGGTTAATTTGGGGAGGATCATCATTTTAAGGGCAGCTATTCTGCCCATCCATGAGATTTCCTCGTATTTCTTAGACTTCAGCTTAGGGTCTAATCTCTTTAGTAGAGTTGCATAATTCTCCTGTATCACTGTGTCCTTTACATGGGACAGAAATATCCCTAAGTGTTTGATACCGATCGTAGACCACTTAAATGAATAAGACCTCCTAAGATGTCTCTGTTCCTTCTCTCCAACAAATATCGTGTAGGCCTCTGTTTTAGCGACATTAATTTTGTAGTTTGATATTTTACCAAAGGTATCAATAATTTCAAGGAGAGGGGGCAAAGAGTCTAGCGGGTTTGTTAAGAAGAGGGTGAGGTCATCGGCGAAAAGCGCTACCTTCTGCAGGGTATCATGTATCTGAAGGCCTTGGACTCCTATATTTTCCCTAATTGCCTCTGCTAGCGGCTCCATAACTAGGGCGAAAAGAAGCGGGGACAGGGGGCACCCCTGCCTGGTCCCGTTGCTAATGGGAAATTTAGGTGAACAGAAACCCAATCCTTTAACCACCGCCGTCGGGCAGGTGTAGAGGGCTGCGACAGCAGTCTGGAACACTCTGGGGAGCCCAAAACGCTCCATAGTGCAGAACATGTATTCCCACCTCACCCTGTCAAACGCTTTTTCTGCATCCAGGGACAGGGTGAGGAGGGGCAATTCCATATCAGCTGCTTCCATAAATATATTTAGGAGTCTACGGGTGTTATCAGTACCTTGCCTGCCCTGGATAAATCCCACTTGGTCCAAATGGATAAGTGAGGGTAGATGTTTTCCAAGTCTAGTTGCCAAGACTTTGGCATAGACCTTGACGTCGACATTAATTAGCGAAATTGGTCTGTAGCTCTCGCAGAACGAGGGATCTTTCCCATCTTTGGGAATGGCCAGAATGCTAGCCTCCAGGTATTCGGGAAGGAAAGTTCCAGTTTCTGCAACTTCCTGGTAGAGGCGTAGTAGAACCGGGGATAAGAGGTGGACAAGATTACGGTAGAATAGACCCGTGAACCCATCGGGGCCAGGTGCTTTATGAGGCTTCAAAGCGAGGATAGCCGCCTTTACCTCCTCTATGTCAAACGGGGCGAGTAGATCATCAACTGATTCTACATTCAAAGAAGGGAGGTTTAATTTTGCCAGGAACTGCTGGATAGCCAGTCTGTCTACCTCAATCCTTGAGGATTCATTTTTTAAATTGTATAGGGATGTGTAATAGGCAGCAAATGCCTTCCCTATGGCTTTTGGAGAACGAACTACGCCCGCAGGTGTGGTTATCCGGGGGATTCTAGCTTGAACCGCACGGTCTCGAAGTTTACGGGCAAGTAACCTGTCAGCTCTATTCCCTTTGTAGAAATATAACTGTTTAAGTCTCACTAGATTGGCTTGGACCCGAAACTGCTCTCTCTTGTTGATTTGTTCTCTGATGGAACCTATCTGTTCAGCTAGGGTAGGCAAAGGAGCATTTTTGTTACTCAATTCGGTTTGCCTCAATTCAGCATATAATTTTGCAAGGGGGAGTTTGTTTTTAGCCTTCTGGATTGAGCTCATTTTAATAAAGTGACCCCTAAGATAGGCTTTAAATGAGGCCCACAATATTTCCTGGCTTGTGTCGCCCGTGTCGTTGAGTCTTAGAAAGTCTGAGACGGTCTCAATAATTTGAGGGATTTCTGTTTCAGAGAGAAAGTGGTCTGGGAGTTTCCAGGAGGGCCTACTGTCGGGGGGGCGCAAGTCCAAGCATCCAACACTTACCAAATCATGGTCAGACCATGGGCACGGTCGTATACGTGGGGTGCAGAATTGGTCTAACGTCCAGGAGTCACAAAGCAAGTAATCAATCCTGGAGTAGGAGTTGTGTGGTTTAGAGTGATGGGTGTAGTCCCTGTTAGTTGGGGCGAGGCAGCGCCAGATGTCGTAGAGACCATGTTGGTACATGAGCTTGCGCAGTGCATTGGATTGAGTATTAAGGTTGCGGTCAGTAGGATAAGCTTTAGGAGTCTTTTTGTCTAAGATGGGGTCCCAAACCAAGTTCAGGTCCCCTCCTATCAACAGGTGGCCTCTCCTAACTTCACTCAATCTCCTTAGAAACTTTCTCAAAAAGGGTATCTGCTTAACGTTTGGGGTATAGATTGAAGCCAGGGTATATAAGATACCGTTTAGGGTACAAATCAAAATCAGATATCTACCTTCGGGGTCACGTTCTATGTACTCCGTAGTACAGCAGACATCTCTGTGAAGTAGGATCGCTACTCCTCTTTTTTTTTCAGTGAAAGATGCAGTTTCACATATGGGATAGTGAGCTGGGTTACGATAAGGTCTAAGTTCTTTATTCCAGTGTGTCTCTTGGAGAAAAACAATGTGTAATCTATGGGCATTCAAAAAATTGGACAGGAGACTTCGCTTAGTAGGGGAATTTAAGCCCTGGACATTCAGGGTGGCTACAGTGATAGGAGCCATAGGGTTCGCAGAGTAGAGGTCTCTTTTGGGTAGAGGAGAGGGGAGGGGGGGTGAGGAGGGAAAAGCAGGTTGCAGGAGGGGGAGTAGTTGTGGGGAAGGAGGTAGATAAGGTGTTGAAAGGAAGATAAGCTTCGCTCTCCTACTTAAGGGTAATGTATAGTGTCACAAAGACTGTCAAGACTTAGTGTGATGTGTATATTACACTATCTCAATGAGTGCTCTTGCTAGCGATAGCAAGGGAACACAACTATCAAGGTGGGGGGGGAGGCCAAGTGTGAGGCCTAACCCCAGTCAGCCATTTGTGGCTCGTGCTTCTGATCTAAACTAGCATTGGGGTTCTTCTACCGGCGTCTAATAAATCTTATTACTTGGAGTGTGTGATGGCTCAAGCATAGTAAATACATAACTCAAGATAGGTCAAGCATTGGTGAAATTCAATATACCTAAACATGGCAGTCCAACTATAAACAAATAACAATCATTGGTAAAGGTAATATGGTAAGAATGGAGCTCATGCAAGACCCTATAACGTGGTGAAGGGAGGGCGGGGAGGACGAAGTCAGATAGTAACAAACGGTGGACCAAAGTCCAATTTCGTCTGATTACCCCCCGCATTCCCCACCACCCATAGTGTGTGGCAGCCCTCAGATGACAAGAGCAAAATTCCTAGAGAAAGGAAACATAAAATGAAAAAAAAAAAAAAAAAAGAAAAAAAACAAACAATAGTGACATTACAAAGTTCTCAGGACATCTGAATATGCATTTGGGAATGGCGAAAAAGTCATAAACAGTGGCGGTAAGGACATCCTGAATAATAGCAAATTACGTTACTTCTGAACCGGTTGGTAAAACTGTAAATACATAACAATCAACGAAGGGGTAGTATCCCAACAGATCAACACTTGAGTGACACTTCAGCGTGGCGAGGGGAGCATGGGGAGGACAAAGTTAGGTGGTGATACGACTAAATTATAGTCAAGCTTCGTCTAATTACACCCCAGGCCCCACATCGCCTACGATGCGTGGCAGTCAACTTGCGGATAGAGCAAAGCTTAGGGAAAGCAAACTCTCTAAAATGTCAGTATGTTTGAATATGTTATCAAAATAGGGAACAATCCACATTCAATAGTAATGATATCATTTTGACACTCTAAGGCAGTAATTGAAATATGAAGGTAGAGAAACCTGATAAACAAAATTTTGCTGAAATTATCCATGAGCAGTCGTGAAGGTGGCTTTAGAGGGGGAAGATAGCCCCTAGAGGGGATATCTAAACTCTCAAAGGAAAGTACAGTAACTCCCTACACAGGGTGCGGGAGGAAGAGCTTAGTAAAGGGGATCTTAAGTTGTGTGAGGCTCATCAGTGGCACTACTGGTAGACAGGGTCTGGCCCGATCGCTGTTGATGTTTCTTCTGGGTGTTGTTTAGTCTCTGGGGAAGGGGCCGCCACTCAGGGGCCGAGGCTCTCAGTCCTCTGGTGGGATCTTTGTCGTGATGATCTCCAGGCGGATCTGGTGGTAACAATTCCCACCGCTGCATGAGTTCTCTAGCTTGTTGTGGAGTGGATACTGTATATTGGTGGCCATCCTTAGTGACGTGAAGCTTAACAGGAAATCCCCATCTATATTTTATGGCTTTGTCTCTCAACAATCTAGTGTAGGGCTGATAGTGGCGCCTTAGTTGGAGAGTGTGTGGGGAGAGGTCTTGATAGACTTGTAGGTCAGAGTACTGTTCTGGGAGGTTTCTGCCACCTACTAATGCTCGGAGTAGTTTATCTCTAAAGGTGTAATAGTGTAGCCGCGCTACAACGTCTCTCGGCTTATCTCCTTCTGCTGACCTGGGTCTCAGTGCCCTGTGTGCCCTATCAATCAGCATTTCCTGACCTTCCTCTGGGCCAACAATAGTGGTGAAAAACTCTCGTAGGTATTTGTCTAGGTCCTGAGGGAGGACAGACTCCGGAATACCCTTCACTCGGATGTTATTGCGTCGGGTGCGGTCTTCGAGGTCGGCCAGCTTGACCTCTAGATCGGAGATTTGTTTAGCTAGGCACTGAGAGTAGCCAAGCAGGTTGGTATGGTCGATCATTAAATCTTCTTGCTTACGTTCAATGGTGTCAGTGCGTTCTCCAATAGAAGCTATATCACGTTTCAGATCTGCATGGCTCTTCTCGAATTTCTTAGAGAGGGAGTCGTGGTGAGAGGCCAAGAGTGTGGTAATAGAATCCATAAGGTTGTTGTTAACCTCTTGACCAGTGCGTAGGGATCGCCCCACTGATTGGAGCAGGGCAGTCTCATTAGGGGTTTCAGCAGAATCACTGACATCTGTGAGTTCTTCATCTGTGCCAGCTAGGGATCTAGAGAGGGGTTTACTGAAATGATCCACCACTGTACGTTTAGGTGTATTAGAGGGCTTTTGTTTTCCTTTGAAAGTTTGGGGCATTTTTCGGCTCTGCATGGACATTCAGCAAAATTGAGGATAGTGATAGCACTATAGTGGTCTGCTTAAATCAGGCTGACTGGGGTCACGGCATCAAGGAGCTACCTACATAGTTAAAGGATATTTTACATCAAAACAGAATTGTTGTGGCCTGTGCTGCTATGAGGGGTAGTTAGCATACACTACTCCATCAGCAATGTTGTGGGGCTAACTGCACCAGAAACCAATATTCCCTTTCGACTCGGGGAAGAGGGATACGACCCAAGGGAAGGGGAAAAGGGAAGTGGAGGTGACCAGCCTGGACAAGCCAGGCCGGAAAGGGTGAGTCTTGAGGGATTTCTCTAGCTCAGCTACACGTATATATCTAAACACAATACAAATTAATTATGAGGAGAGCAACCTGTAAAGAAAAATAGCAGTTAGGCAAGCAGTAAGACAGAGCAGCTATTAATTGCAATTTTGTGTGTCCAGTATATCTACGATGTCTGAGGGCCTAAAAAGGATTAAGGTTGTTAGGCAGATTAAAATAACACTCCACCTTAAGCTGATGCTCAAGGACACCTGTGCTGACGCAGCAGCAATAAATGAACAACAACAGTACACTGATAGTTGGAAGTTCTTCTGTATAAAGTGTGGCCTTAGGTATATGTGAGAGTACAACTTTTCCCAGCAAGCAATCAGTATTAAATGTGTGGCAGATGTAAGGTCCGTTTAGCGTGGGTAATGAGTAAGTCCCAACAAAGTTACTTTCTTTGGGAAGGTATGGTTGAGAGAAAAAGTCTCTATAGCAGGGGTGCTTCTTATTGTATCTGCTGCCGTGTGACAAAGTTACATGTATGCTGGCTACTCACCGGGGTCAGAGGAGATAGAGAAGGATGTCAGCTGAACAAGCTGGCTCTTACCCGGTCTTGCAGTGGGGCACTTATGGAAAAGCTGATGGATAGTATATCTCAGGGGCCGTGTAAACAGCCGGGCACTCTGCGGAGGAGCCGTAAAGGTGAGAGGGCCCCAAGATGGCGGGTCTTCGCGCCTTTTCTTAAGGCCTGCTGGAAAAGGATCGCAGTTGGTCCCCAGGGACCACAGAAATCTGACAGATCTTCAGGGTCACCGGACCCACCGGGAGGTAAGGATGGTCAGTATAGCGGTCAACCACAGGTCCGGTAACTTCAGTTATTTCAGAGGTAGTTCAGGAGAGCTCCCAAATGCCGGGCAGCCCCACTCGCGTGGGAGAGAACAGCAGCGAAGCACTCCGGAGCGGATCCCCGACCCTCCGGAGTGATGCGGTAGGATGAGGCTCAATCAGAGGCTGGGCAGGCTAAGGCGGGTTGAGCGGTTACTCCGGAGCGGAGCCCCGACCCTCCGGAGTAGGTGGAGAGCTGCCGCACTAGCTGCGGGACCAGTTAGGAGTCTGTCCGTTGCTGGTGGTAAGTGGCGTTAGTGGCACGAGAGGCAGGCCAGTTGGTCTGGGTGGTAGGGGAGTCGGCAGTCTCACTCGGGGTACCTCTCTGGCAAGTTCGGCAATGAGCGGTGAAAGGCTGGTCTGTATACCGCAGCGGTGTAGCAGAGAGTTTCTGCGTAGGGGAGCCCAAAAGATCAAGTTGGGTATAATATTTTGCCCCTATTTAGTGTCCACGGTGCTTCTGATAGTAAGTTGGGCAAAGGAACCCAAAAAATAAATCTTTATATAGCGTTTTATGGTTTTAGGGCTCAGGAGCTCAGCACATGCACGTCTGAACAGTTCAGTGGCTAACTCCGCCCCCCACCTGTATGAATTTTATTATTAAATAATCTTAAAATATTAACGAAGTGCGTCTTTTGAGAACAAAATACTACACTATATATTAAGTTGCTTGCACAAGAATGCACATAATTTTCTAAAACATTCTCCCAGTTTGAGTATCACACAATTTATACACCATCACTCCACGAGATCTTTAGCTTTTAGCGCTCTTACTATATCACTTTTTACACATAGTTTATTATAGATTAGGGTTTTTTATTTTGGGGTATTTTTTTTTATTTTTTTAAACAGGGTATTAGAATTGGAATCATTTTTATTGTTTTGGATAATTTTGTTTGTTACTTTTTTTGGTAGTTTTTTTTGTTTTTTGTAATTTTAGTGGGGAGGAGTTTGTAATGGTAGGTTTTTTTATTTTTGTAATGTTAGGTTTTAGTGTAAGGCAGCTTATGTTTTATTTCACAGGTAAGTTTGTATTTATTTAAAACAGGTAGTTAGTAAATAGTTAATAACTATTTACTAACTAGTCTACCTAGTTAAAATAAATACAAACTTACCTGTAAAATAAAAATAAAACCCAAGCTAGCTACAATATACTATTAGTTATATTGTAGCTAGCTTAGGTTTTATTTCACAGGTAAGTTTGTATTTAGTTTTAAATAAGTATTATTTAGTTAATAATTGTAACTTTAATTTAGCTCTATTTTAATTATGTTAAAGTTAGGGGGTGTTAGGGTTAGGGTTACGGTTAGGGTTAGGTTTAGGGTTAGGTTTAAGGGTTAATATAGTTCAATTTAGGTTGTTGCGATGTGGGGGGCAGGCGGTTTAGGGGTTAATAGGTTTATTTGGTTGTAGTGATATGGGAGGCCAGAGGTTTAGGGGTTAATAACTTTATTTAGTGGTGGCGATGTTGGGGAGCGGCAGAATAGGTGTTAATAAATTTATTATAGTGCAGGCGATGTTGGGGTGCAGGGAAATAGGGGTTAATAACTGTAGTATAGTGGCGGCGATATCGGGAGTGGCAGATTAGGGGTTAATAGCTTTATTTCGAAGGCGGCGATATCAGGAGCAGCAGATTAGGGGTTAATAACTTTATTTTGGTGCCGGCGATGTCAGGGGCAGCAGATTAGGGGTGTTTAGATGTGGGGTTTATGTTAGGGTGTTAGGTTTAAACGTAACTTTCTTTTCCCCATAGACATCAATGGGGTTGCGTTACAGAGCTTTTCATTCTGCGATCGCAGAATTGATGTCTATGGGGAAAGCGTGCACGAGCATGTCAAAGCAGCACTTGTATTTTGTGCGGTATGGAGCTCAACGCAATTATATCGCACGCACAAGGCTGCTTTTTAAAAACTCGTAATGGCAGCGCTATGGAGGCTGAAATAATGCAACTTTTGTTGCGTTCCTTAAAGGGACAGTCTACCATAGAATTGTTATTGTTTTAAAAGATAGATAATCCCTTTATTACCCTTTCCCCAGTTTTGCATAACCAACACTGTATTACGTCCTATTAGTTGGGGTTCCCGGGGGTAGTTGTGTTTAGGGGTCATAGTGAGCTATTAAGCTTGCGTTCCTTCTACATGAAAGTGCTGATCTTAAAATATAGACCAAGGTTTGAAGTGGGTATCCATTGCTAATGGCACTTAGTAGAAGGGCTGCATTATAGTAAATCTCACAGTGAGCTATTTGGGGGCAGAAATCACAGGTGGGGATGTGCTATACCTATTTTAAGCAAAACCAAATTAAAAATAATCTTATTTATTTAATGATATAGCTATTCATATTGGTCCTTTGTGTATCATGAATCAACAAGCTTTTTGTTAGTTTCCCTTTAATGAAAAGATAAATGTACATCTATTAATGTCATTTATAATATTACGCTATCTTTACAGAAAGTGCCAGCTGATTGAATTACTAAACATCCCTTTCCTATTCAAGAGTAAATATTTTGTATGCACATATATAAATATTAATATGTTCCATTAAATCTCTGCTTTTTTAGTCACTTGATTAAAATAATAATTATTTTTCCATAAAGAGTCTTAAAGTACTTTACAGTAACCGCCATGAAAAAGAAATGCATTAGTAAAACAGAGCAAATTATACTGACTTTAAATTATTGTTTACTAGTCAAATGATTGGGTGATATGAGTATTTTAAGTATAAAAAGACACAGATAAAAGATCTAGAAATTCTAACCTAGTTGCATTAAATCTTTCCCAGAATACAAATACAGGCATACCTCAGAAATATTGCTTACTCGGTTGAATTGGCCCTGACTGTTGCGAGGGAGCGATATTGGATTTTTTTTGTGCTCAATGGAAATAGCACACGTAGGGGCCAATTTACCAATTTCTGGCGGACAAGATACGCTGTAGCGTATCATGTCCACCAGACATCGCTGAATGCTGACCGCATACCATATCATTCTGGTGAACTGCTTGTGCAATGCCGCCCCCTGCCGGCAGAGGGTGTTAATCAACCCGATCGTATAGGATTGGGCGTATTGTATTAAAAAGTTATAAGGGCTCAAAGGTGTTTTAAAAAAGGTATGCAAATGAAGATACATTCATACACATGTCTATATATATATATATATATATATATATATATATATATATATATATATATATATATATATGTGTGTGTGTGTGTGTGTATATATGTATTTACACACATATTTACACATATAAACACATTAATACATATGTGTGTATATATATATATATATATATATATATATATATGTGTGTGTGTGTGTATGTATTTACACACATATTTACACATATAAACACATTAATACATATGTGTGTATATATATATATATATATATATATATATATATATATATATATATATATATATGTGTGTGTGTGTGTGTGTGTATGCATTGGAGGCCTTTGCAGTCAAGTAGTTGAAAATATTTGTGCAATATTCATATTTAATAAAGTGTTTGTGTATGCTCTGTAAATATTTCACATTCCAATGTTCTTCACATATGGGAATATGTTCTAAGTATTTTGAAACATATATATATATATATATATATATATATATATATATATATATATATATATATATATATATATATATATATATATATATATATATATAGGGAGTGCAGAATTATTAGGCAAATTAGTATTTTGACCACATCATCCTATTTATGCATGTTGTCTTACTCCAAGCTGTATAGGCTCGAAAGCCTACTACCAATTAAGCATATTAGGTGATGTGCATCTCTGTAATGAGAAGGGGTGTGGTCTAATGACATCAACACCCTATATCAGGTGTGCATAATTATTAGGCAACTTCCTTTCCTTTGGCAAAATGGGTCAAAAGAAGGACTTGACAGGCTCAGAAAAGTAAAAAATAGTGAGATATCTTGCAGAGGGATGCAGCACTCTTAAAATTGCAAAGCTTCTGAAGCGTGATCATCGAACAATCAAGCGTTTCATTCAAAATAGTCAACAGGGTCGCAAGAAGCGTGTGGAAAAACCAAGGCGCAAAATAACTGCCCATGAACTGAGAAAAGTCAAGCGTGCAGCTGCCAAGATGCCACTTGCCACCCGTTTGGCCATATTTCAGAGCTGCAACATCACTGGAGTGCCCAAAAGCACAAGGTGTGCAATACTCAGAGACATGGCCAAGGTAAGAAAGACTGAAAGACGACCACCACTGAACAAGACACACAAGCTGAAACGTCAAGACTGGGCCAAGAAATATCTCAAAACTGATTTTTCTAAGGTTTTATGGACTGATGAAATGAGAGTGAGTCTTGATGGGCCAGATGGATGGGCCCGTGGCTGGATTGGTAAAGGGCAGAGAGCTCCAGTCCGACTCAGACGCCAGCAAGGTGGAGGTGGTGTACTGGTTTGGGCTGGTATCATCAAAGATGAGCTTGTGGGGCCTTTTCGGTTTGAGGATGGAGTCAAGCTCAACTCCCAGTCCTACTGCCAGTTTCTGGAAGACACCTTCTTCAAGCAGTGGTACAGGAAGAAGTCTGCATCCTTCAAGAAAAACATGATTTTCATGCAGGACAATGCTCCATCACACGCGTCCAAGTACTCCACAGCGTGGCTGGCAAGAAAGGGTATAAAAGAAGAAAATCTAATGACATGGCCTCCTTGTTCACCTGATCTGAATCCCATTGAGAACCTGTGGTCCATCATCAAATTTGAGATTTACAAGGAGGGAAAACATTACACCTCTCTGAACAGTGTCTCGGAGGTTGTGGTTGCTGCTGCACGCAATGTTGATGGTGAACAGATCAAAACACTGACAGAATCCATGGATGGCAGGCTTTTGAGTGTCCTTGCAAAGAAAGGTGGCTATATTGGTCACTGATTTGTTTTTGTTTTGTTTTTGAATGTCAGAAGTGTATATTTGTGAATGTTGAGATGTTATATTGGTTTCACTGGTAAAAATAAATAATTGAAATGGGTATATATTTGTTTTTTGTTAAGTTGCCTAATAATTATGCACAGTAATAGTCACCTGCACACACAGATATCCCCCTAAAATAGCTATAACTAAAAACAAACTAAAAACTACTTCCAAAACTATTCAGCTTTGATATTAATGAGTTTTTTGGGTTCATTAAGAACATGGTTGTTGTTCAATAATAAAATTAATCCTCAAAAATACAACTTGCCTAATAATTCTGCACTCCCTGTAAATATATATATATATATATATATATATATATATATATATATATATATATATATATATATATATAAATAAAGATATATAAGATATATATATATATTACCAAAATATTAACAGATATATATAGAAATATTTATTTAAGAATAAATAGAACATATTCTACTGTGTGAAGAACATTGGAAAGTAAAATATTAATATTCCATGTTGGGTTTAGAGCTCTTAAATATAGGCAGTCAGGTTAGTGCATGAGTGTTAGTTGATTTTTTTGCAGTCTTCTGCTATGTGAAGAACATTGGAATGTGAAATATTTATAATAATATATCATTTGAGAATATACAATCGTGTTTTTTCCATTGACTTCTATGGGGGAATAGATTATCGCGAGAGCAATATTCAATCTTTGTCTTTTTGCATGAATCCAGTTAGCAAGCGAGCGATAACTTTTTATTTTCATCTTGTAATAGGAGCGCAACCTGTTTAGTTTAAATATTTAAAAATTAAGGGTGAAGTTAATACCCATAAAGCAGTGGGCGCCGTCAAATTGTTACTTAGGTTACCCATTCTGCTGAGGCCAATTAGGATTTGTTATAAATGGCTTACTAGAGTGTGCAACCAATGACAGTGTGGAATATAGCTGTGTATCTTATTAGCCTTAGATGCTGCTGTTTTGCTCTACACACTCATTTTTGGCTTGTTATCTATAAGTACGCCTAAATACTTTTCCACTTCTGTTTTGTAAATCTAGTCCCATTTAAATAATCGGTTTCGTTCAAAATGTAGAACCTTACATTTACCAATATTAAATCTCCTTTGCCATTTACCTGCCTATTCCTCTAATTTTTGTAAAACCCTTTGCAAAGCAATTACATTTACAATGACCTAATCACCTTACAGTTTTGTATCATCTACAGAAATAAAGATGTTTCTATTAAATCCCTCCTCCAAGTCATTTATAAAAGTATTAAAAGGAACAGGGACCGGCACCGATCCCTGGGGGACCGCACTAATGTGGTTTGTCCAATCTGAGTATGATCCATTTATTACTAAACATTGCTCCCTGTCTTTTATCCAGATATTTATCCATGAGCTAACATTTTCATCTTTTCCAAGTCCTTTCATTTTTTACAATAATCAGAGTAAATCATATCAACTGACGACTTTATCTATATTTTTGATTACCTCCTCATAGAATCTAATTTGATTTGTTTGGCAGGATCTATTACTCATAAAACAATACTGGTTTACACTCATAATCTTGATTTCCTGAATATACTCTTGAATATAATCCCTTATAATCCCTTACAGAATCTTCACCTCTACTGATGTCAGGTTTACTGGTTTATAGCTTCCTGAATCAGCCCTGCTTTGCTCTTTATAAAATGGCACCACATTAGCTTAACACCAGTCCTGGGGTACTATGCCTGAGGATAACGAGCCTTGGAAAATGAAGATAAAAGCTTTTGCTATTTCAGTGCAAAATTCCCATAGAGCCCTGGGTGTATTCCATCTGGACTTGAAGCTTTATTTACCTTGATATTATCCATTTTTTCCTTAAGTCATCTAGAGATAACCCAGTTGTTGGTATGGGCTTGCATGTTCTAGTTTGTTTCAATGTCTCCCCCAATGGTTCCTCTCTAGTGTATACTGAAGAAATGGTTTAGCAACTCAGCCTTTCCCCGGTCACTGTTAATCATGCCACCCT